>NW_020447497.1:557392-701657 GCF_003343035.1 Apteryx rowi | reverse complement strand
TCAAAAGCCGCCTGGATGCAATCCTGTGCAATGTGCTCTAGGTGACCCTGCTTGAGCAGGGGGGTTGGACTAGATGATCTCCAGAGGTCCCTTCCAACCTCAGTGATTCTGTGATTCTGTGAAATGAAAGACGGTCATAAAGCAGAGAATATAGGAAGAAAAAAACCCTATCTATAATGCATAAAGTGTATAAGTGGCAGTTCCCTAAATCGTCGAGATGTCAGCAAAGCAATCCTCCTTGTGTGCTTTAATTAAATCAAATGATCCTCAAAAGTGACATCACCTTAACAAAAAGTGAGGCTTATTGCTGGACATTTAATACTGTAACGCTGATATTGTCAGTTAAAGAATTTAGGAGTAGATATTGCCCTCTCACCATACCTTTGGATTTGATGAGTTGGATTGACTCTGTTCTGTCCTATTTGCTCTGTTGGGCTAAACAGAAAGGAAGCAATGTGAGTCAAATCAGCTCACGGTGTTATGAGATCTACTTTTTCTTAAAGCATAATGTTCTTTACTGAGAGACTCAATACCATGTATATACCACAAGAAGAGATCAGACATCTCCTGAAGATTTCTGACTTTAGTGGAAACAATACTAAAAGATTACCGTAATTTTGAAAATTGACRTGACTTCTTGCTCCAAGTAAAACATTTATGTATCTCTCCATTTCTCTTATTTCGAGTTCCCTTGACGGTAGGTGAATGCCTGCCTGCAGAACTGCAGAAAGGCGGGAGGTTCTGAAAATGACATCCAGGCACCATGAAATTGCAGCCTTTCAGAGCATATCAATAAGAAGCTAATTCCATGTAATTTCTCACTCTAGTTACAATTTTGGTCATGACAATGAGGTGTCAGGTTTTTAATGCCCATTATATTTTGTGATTTATGCTATTTTGCCATAGTACTTTGACCTTTTTAATATGCTTTTTTTGCTAAATATGCTAATTTTGGTTGGATGGTCACTACACCCTTCTTGCTAAGAGTAAATTTTCAGGGAAGGCAAGCAGTAAGGAAGAAGCTGCACTCAAATGTATTTGAATGGGTAACTTTATACGTGAATGTTGGGGGGCGGAGGTGGAAGAAGTAGAAGAGGCAGGAATGAAAAAGTTGAAAAAAACAATTGTTTTACAGCAGAAGGTTTCAGCTGAAAAAGAAATTCACTCCTTTATCCTATTGCACATTGCTTTTCAACTTTAAATAACCTGAGCACTAAGTCGAAGCTGGAAAAAGTTTCAGAAGTGTATTTTCAATTATATCATGTTAAGACCTGATGCTGTAATCATCAGAGTAGTCCTTACGGTACTCAGTTCAGTTATACTGATCCCAGCATAATCTTAAGCGCGTCCTCTTAAGTGAGACCCTTAGCTACAGACTTCTGAGGTTCTGCTGCCACATCTTTGCTTGTGAACTGTTTTCTGCTTTTGGCAAGAAGTTGAGCTCTTGGGTGGGATAATGTGATGTTTGGCGCAAAAGCAGTGTGGGGAGGGAAGGGAGCATGATGAAAGTCTGTTTTATCTGCCTTGGGCTCTGCACAGAGCCAGTTCTTGAGACAGGCCTGTTCTCTAGTCACTCCAGCAGAACATTTCTTTGGGATTCCCGGAAAAAAGTGTTACCTTCTGCACGTTGTTTACGCAAAGCTGTGGCAGCGGCTGTATTGGTGCTGGATGGCCATCGAGCCTGCAGCTGGACTTTAGCTGAGGCTGGGTGCAGAAGCTCTGCTGCACACTACCTGGCACAAAAAATCAAGGAAAACAATAGCTCGGAAGTGCAGCGTTTCAGTGCAGCACTCATTAGAGACGAAGGCATTTCACGCAGCCCGCTTGTCACTGTGTATCAGGCGTGTCAGCTCAGACGCTCGGCTTGGAGTGTTGAAGCACAACTCAATTGACTGTAGTTGGACCCGTGCCCACTGCAGGCGCGGCTCTTCCATTGCATATCACACGCTGCACAGGTATTGTATCTGCTGGCCAGGCTGGGCGGCATGGTGCTGGTAACAGTGAACTCGCCCTAATTGCACCGCCGTCGATAGCCGACAAATGCTGGCAAGCTCCTGCAGACGGCTGTTTTGACACGCTTCCCGGCACCCGCTTGACCGCAGCCCCTCCTGCGGACAGGGAGCTCCCAGCAGCATGCCGAATCGCACCGATTCTGGCTGGGGAGCTGGGTCTTAGTCTGTGTTACGCTTACTGTTTAAGTGCACTTGTCCCAGACATGAGCCTCTGCGTGGCTGCCGCTGTTTTAGGACTTGCGACACTGTGTGTGTGCCTTGTGCCTATAAAACAGAAATTCCAGTATAGAGTGAGACCTATATAATACAGTATAACCTAAGCAGGGAAAGCATGTGTACTGTGTTTACAATGCTGTGAACACACAGGGTGAGTCGACATTAATTTCTTGAAAAAGAAGGCAAATTTGTCACATAAAAGGTTCACGAGTTTTAAACTATTTTTTTTTCTTCAGACTGCTTTTCTCAGTTCTGTTTGAAGTTTACCTTGTCCCTGCTTCCTTGGACTAGACATGCAGAACCTGCATGAATTAATAATTTCCAGAGACCATTTTTGCTTGGGATCGGAGGAGGGGGAAGGGGTAGCTCGGGTCTTCACTGTTGCGTTTTTGGTGCTGTTCTTCTTTCTTAACAAGACTATCTATTTGAATATGAATACATGTTGTAAAATTAATGCATTAAAGGTCTGCATCAATCATATTGAAAAGCTAGCAAAAATGAAATATAACATTCATTTTATCCCAGTTTATAAAGAAAAATGTCTTCCAAGAGAAAGCGGATTACATTTTTATATAAACAAAGTCCAGACTAAAGTGAATTACCAATGTATTTGAGAGATTGACTATCACAAAATTTCAGATACTTAATGAATTCCTTGTAGCATAATCCCCAAAATGCCTTCTGTTAAAATTATCTGAAAATGCTTCATAACTTTTTAACTTACTTACAGAAAATTTATTATACACCTGTGATTTAATACTAGTTGCTTGAAAAAGAAGGAATTCAGCAAGAACAAATTTTTAGACAGTAATTTCCCTTATCAATATTAATTCTGTCCAAAAATTATTTTAAGTACTTTTATCTGAATTGAAATCTTAAGCTAAGCTTTTAGAATCTCTTATAATATGTAATTTAGGTCAGTTTCCTGATTCGGTTTATTAAATGATATTTCTATCATTTTTTTCTTAACTAGCTTATTTGATTGTGTTCTTTGGGGCAGAGAATAAGTTGCTGGATGAAGACAGCAAAGCTCTGTAAAATGATGGTTTTCAATTACTATAGCAGTATGTAATGGTTGCATATGGACATAGAACACAGAAGGACATAAAAAGTCACTGATTTTTTGCTTGTGCATTTTTAATAGAGCTTGGAGTTATTTTTGCCTGTGCACTTAGAGCATCACATGGCATCTGACATATCTGACAGGCTGCTCTCAACTGAGAGTTATGCAGGTGCTTGATGTTACGGGGAGTTACCTTAGATGCACTCGACATTATTATGCAGCATATCTTAAGGAAGATGTGTTTATTTAGAGTTTACTTAAAGCCAAGATGGAAAGTGGTCAGGAAAAAGAAAGTGTATTGTTTCAGGTTTCTATAAATGTCTTGGATTTATTCTTTAGGGTTTGTATAAGGAAGGATGCTGCTTTCTCCAAGTTAGTTTCATTTGGGGTATGCCCCACAGATACGAAGCTGGGGCCCCGGAGGATGGTGTTGTCATCACATTTAGCCTCTGATAAGCCCTCTGGTTTGGGCACTCACTTAAGTAGAAAAGGGGAGGAAGTTAGGAAATCCGGAGATCCCATCCTGAATCCAGGGCTGGTTTGCAGATAAAACAGTGGTATAGGATTTTAGTCTCAGGCTTGACATCAGTTTTCCTTATCAGTGATTACTCCACTCTGCATGTTGCTTTTCTTAAACTCTATGTTGAGGTGTCTAAATCTTGCCCAGTGTTCTGGACAGAGACCAGGTATTTTATTCAAGGCCATAGATCCTGCTTTGGGAGGTCAGATTCCTACTATATCGGTTTCACAGGACTCAGCCTCACATTGCCCAAGAATCTTTGTCAAACCAAACCATATTTATTTATTCACTAAGATTATGTGAAACAATGGGCTGTTACAATAACTGGCACAATCTAAAAGGCACCAGAATCCTTTATTTTCTCAAAAAGTGAATGAGATTAGTATTTGATCTTGGCAATGTATTTAAGTCTTCAATTCTCCATACCTTCCAATCATCTCTAACTACAATATTAGACCCAGAAACAGGGTCTACACTAGTGCAGTGGGTTTTGGTGGGAGGTGTGATCTTGGACAGCGGGCAATGTCCACACGTTATGTAAGAGCCTGAGGAGAAAACCCCTTATTTTGGACTGAATCTAAATGCATTGCCGCATAGAAAAATCTTTCTGTAGGATGCAAATCCCACAGTAGATTTTTTATATCTCCAAAGAAAATTCAGCAAAAATGGATAATTACCAGCCAGTCTAACTAGGGCTACTTTCTTTACAAAACTTTGCAGTGGCTTTCTAAAAGTCATGCGTGGCACTTGCTCACCAACCCTTTTGGTGGAAGAGACCGGAGAGATTGGAAGAGAATTCCAAGTTACAGCCAAGGTATTTAAAATTTTCTAGCTTTAAGAATTGCATGCCCAAATGACCCACAAGTCAACAGCATTCTTTCACCTGACAGCTCTGGAGGAACTGAAATAATTGAACAGGGCAGCCCTGGTTACTCCAGGTAAAACTGAAACTTCCTTTGCTATAAGGAAATCTGTAATGAAGTCTGCATGGATATTTTCATTGCAACTAACTTCACTCTCACAGTTTTTTGAAACTTTTAGTGTCAGGCTGAAAATTTTAGAACTTCCCGTCGGCCTGGAAACCATTATATTTAAAACTTGAGCAAAAACAGTTCAGACAATTTTTTGAACATCTGAATTAAAAAATGTAATAGTTTGTCATAGTTCATTCAGGGAAGAGTGTTTGATAACAATTATTTTAGCTTACTGAGTTACTCCATTTTAGAAATAAGTCTCCATCCTTTTAGGAAAGACTGTTTTTGGTCATACTACTGAATATTTAAAGCAAAGACAGGACACTTGCAACAGATGTCTAGATGTGTGTTATATGTGTCTCTGTTTTCAGGAAGCTGTAAGTCACTCAAAAGTATGAGTTAAAATGAAGACATGTCATTTTCCTTATAAATTAACTTACTGCTTCAGTATGCAGTAAGGCATTACTTCTGCCTCCAGATGCCAGTGACAGTAGAATTAGGCCATAAACCTCACAATATTCCTCTGAAGAGGGCAAAACAATTTTATGCTTAGAATAAATTTATACTTGTGACTTTAATGATCTCGCAAAGATTTTTTTCCCCATGAAGATACCTGGATGCCCCTATGTGAATGCTTTGCTGTTCTAGGTACTTTGCACCACCCGTTGTTTACAAACAGACCAGCAGTCTGTAAGCAGTTTCTTCCTTCAAACTGTAGAATGCATGAAATGCTGCCTAAAATTAAAAAATATATAGTTTTATCTGTAATTTTCTTTATTTTGTGCAAATAAGGGTGGCTGTCATTAATTACCATTTTAATCACTATAGGTATTTCTGATAATTGCATGTTTTCAATGCTGTCATATTCTCTTAGAGCAAAGATACTAATTCATAAATATTCAGACTCCTGAGTTCATTTCCATCATAAAAGCATCAGTGCTTATGTTATTTACAGTGAGAGTAATATAATTACAGATGCTACTCGTAAAACATAAATGCCAGAAATATTTATTATTAGCAGTGTGCTTATGCCTTCATATTCAAACTTAGGATCTGGGAAGAAACACTGAAAATGGGGAAACTGAAATCTAAAAAATGAAAAGTGGAGAAAAGTGTAGAAAGTGGAGAAGGTTAAAATAGTAGGCTTCAATTTCCTCTAGAAACATATATAAATTGGGAAAAGCACCCTAATCTCTAGGAATGCCATCTCTTTGAGGATTTCATCCGACAAGTGTGGCCTTGTGATCTGAGGATGTCTGTAAATGTCATATCCACTCTACATACTAAAATCTGCCTCAAGCGGCTCTCAGCAGAAACTAACCTCTCCTCTTTCATTTTAGAAGAAAGATCAAGTGCGTCACAGATGTACCAGATATTTTCTCCCCATTCAGCAAACTACCCAAAGCCACTTGAGGACCTTAAAAGGATCTTTCTGTCCAACAAACAGTACTGGCATCCTTCAATATAAAACAGTTGTAATTCAATACCCAAGCAATGAAGCAATTTTTATTACGAGAAAAATCCAGTGCCCACAAGCCTGGGATCAGGTTAAATCTTTTTGGCATTGCAGAAAAGTACTGTAGGTCAGGAATGGTTAGGCTGAAACAGGGACCCAAATGAGTCACCTGTGGCAAATCTCACAGTCTGGTACTGCAAACAGGAGTCAACACCTGGTTCAGTCCAGTTTTAATAATCAGAGACAGCAGTGACATGTGATACTTGTTCCAAATAAAATAATTGTGAAACCTTCATACCACCTTCTTCTCACAAACAGAATATCTGATGGCTCAGCTTAGTGGTTAATATCCACTGGTGCGAAGAACTGTTTGCACAGGTGTGTTTGCTTCTTCAAAAACCGACACCTGAAACAAAGCTCCTCTGGCTTGTCTGGTGAGCCAGGAAGGTGTTTCAGACCTGAGCTATCAGACAGACAGGTTTGGCATGAGCTCCAGCTTGGATGGGATGTAGCAGGGGAAGGGTGGTGATGGGGGTGGAAGAGAAGTGAAGGGAAAGGAGTTAAATACAGCCAATATTTTACAAGATCAGTTCATTCCTATTAGATTCTTATATGGCAGCTGATTAAAATCATGTTTCACTCACTTGAGCCCAAGTGATTTGGGTGCTGCCTTAGGAGTAGGAAGTTATTAATAACACTACCTTTTAATGATACCAGAGTAATCAAGATGGACATGAATTTTGAGTGTTGATCCTCACACTTTTCTTTTTTTTGGCCTATGAAACTGCTTTTTATGCATATCTGAAACAATGTGGTTTTCATACTTAACCTTCTCAGTCACAATTTTTTTCCCTTCAAATGATTGTTTTGGATTAAAACATACATTTGTTGAATAAATATATTTATGTCTGTCTTAAACTGGGCAGCATAGAAAAATTGCTGAAGATAGAAAAATATTAATGGATGAATATTTGCTGAAAATACTTTTGTTGTTGTTATTTTGTGATGGAAAAGGTAAAAGTGAAAGTACAGAATCAGTGAGGTAAGCACACTGATATTTGTTAAACTCTGTTTTTTTTTATCATGTTACTCTCCACTATGCAAGCATGACAGTTTGGATGTGGCAGCTCAGGGCTTCCAAAATTATGTGTAGGATTTATATAATACCCATCCTTGACTCAATGCACTGATACTATTGATGAAGGAAATTGAAAGACATCTCTGAATGGGCAAAGATGTGGTGAGTTTAAATTCAGAACGGGAGTTATGCAGAGAAGAGAGAGAGTTAGGGGCTGAAAACGAACAAGGAATTAAGATTTGCAAAGATGATCATAAGAGTCGTCCTCTTTCCTGTCTGATTTATAAATTTCTGAAATGTATCACAAATTTATTAGACAAGTGCACATTTTGACCTGGTAGGTCATCCTCACACAGAGCCAGAATATGTTACTTATCGGGTCTTATGTCAGATTCCTGGCTATTGCTGTATGAATACTTCTGGTCCCTTTAGAAAGAATGCAAATATCTATTTTGTCAGAGCCAATAAATAAATAAATAAATAAGTAGTTTGCCGCAACTCAGTTTGTAGTATAGTTTAAATTATTCTTTACAAAGTAAAATACTCTCTATTATTGTATGGAACAGCTTGTCTGAACTGTCCAGAATGACTAATGAATGAGATAACAGAACCGCCTATCACTTCTGCATTGTGTTCTGCATAAAAGCATTTTTTCCCCACTGAAGCCCCACAATAGCACCATACTTGATTTGAATATTAATATGTTTCACTCTGAAATTATTAATTTAAATATAAATTTTCTTCATTTGATATTGTAAGAGACTTCACAGAGGGAAATGATGGAGTGTGAAGCAAAATGAGCAGCATCAGCCTAATAAATTATGTAGTAAGACATCCGTAAAAATAAATACAGTTTCTCTTCATTTCATTTTTATGCCACATTTACCCATAGGGGACTGAAAATAGCTATATTATGTGCTTGCCTTCTTTATCTATACGCTATGAAATTAAAGTACGGAATAGCTTATCTATCCCCCTCATCTTCGTCTGGATGGCACAGCACAATTCTGCCCACATATCTATTATGATTTATACTTGTACACCAAACATCCGCAGCAAGTCATACGGAGATCTGGTAGCTTAATGAAGGTTGTAGGGCACCATGAAACATTAACTGAAGATAGATGGGCGAAAAGGATGCTGAGAGGCCGATATCCATCAGGGTTAGGAGGGCTTTTGACAATCTGAAGGTGAGGTCCTTAAGATGTTACTTAGTTACTTCCGTGTAGTTGTTCATACCTTGTTCTTGTGACCTCGTAGTGGGTATATTAAGCATGTTTCAAAAGCATTCATTTTTTTATTGTATTTACTGCTTGCAAATCTGCACTGCAAAAGCATTTCTTTTTCCTGTCTTTGTCACATGTAGCAGTTCATATTTTAAGAAGGCCACAAAAAATTCCAACTAGGTAAGTTTTGTGATTTAGTTTACAAAGAAGTATTCTATTGTAGTTTTAGAATATCATTTTAAAGAAATGCTTAAGATCAACTGAAAAGTTAATGTTCTTAATAGTGTCTTGAATAGTTATCCAGAAGCTATCAGGAGTTTAGAAATGTTAGCAGGAAAAAAACAGATGAAACCCTATTTGTCTTTTTTCCCACTGCCTCTCTGGAGATAATTGATATGTGCTGTTTTATTCAAAATTTAAATTTTTTCTAATTTTTGTTAGAAATTTTTTTTTTGGCAAGATATGTTAATATCTGTCAGCTGTTGCATTTGCAAGTGCAAAAGATACTGTTTATAGTATGGGTGATGACTAAAAGATTAGTGTAAGAAAACCTGGAAGTAAAGTACTTCCTTTAAAGTGGTAATTCACATAGTAATTCTTTTTAAAATTGATTCTGCACCCCAGCTAGATGACAGCAGTCATTGCTCAATCCTACTAGCCCTCTTAATCTTATTGTTGAATTTTAAGAATAACAGTAAGTGCCTATCAGACCAAAATTTATTAGTCAGTTTAAGCCTAGATATAACGTGGGCTGCACATGAAAGAGCAATCTTTGGTCATTGTTGTACAGAGAAAGTTCATACCATATTTGTGTAAAGACATTGTGTCCATTTTTTATTCCATTACACAGGTTTAGGCCCTAATCCCAAATCTGGATGAATATAGGCACAGCCTTCTGCCCTCAAGGATTCCTCTGGAGGACGGAGAGCTTACCTTCATTTTACGTGAGAGGCTGCTTGGGTAATATTTCTAGGTTCAAAAAATTCCAAATGTTTCCGGTGGCGTTGACACTGTTGATTGATTACGTATAAAAATTAGGTGTGAAAGGAAAAACGTGCACTAATTATGTGTGGAAATATGAGGGCTAGTCATGATTTATTGAAGCTGCTAGTAAAATTTATTTCATATTAGCTAGAGTAGATGAAAGAAATTACAAACTTTCTCTAGTCCCCTTATGGGCACTGGGAGAGGGACTGGAGCCCTCTCGCTCGCTGTCTTCCGGGTTTCCGTTCCCTACCCCATAGGGCAAAGGGAGAGATGGGAGAGCCAGCAGAGTCTCTTTTCACCAGGAAATGCCCAAACTGAACAGTTGAGGCAGTTTCAAGTACCTTTCAAGTCCAGCATCTTACAAGAAAAGTCCTGTGTGTTAAGACATAAATGCTGGTCACGTTTACGGTCACATTTAAATACCATGCCTAGAGATCCCTAGGGAGGGTGGGTGCACAAAAAGGCCTCTTTCTCTTTAGCATAACTGAATTCTTCCTTTTCTTTTAACAGTGAGTATCATTTTTATTGTTGGCAATTCCTGACTTGATGAGTTAGTGTACAATTATAATTCATGCATATGTATTTGCAGGAATGAATGAGTGACTGGTTTCCTGGGATTTTTACCAACTTTGGGATTTGAGCATCAACAAATACAAAAAGCAAAAAAACCACAGTTAATAATAGTTGAGCATGAGACTACTCAAAAATAGTAAGCCATGTATTAACTTGCTGAAAAATGGTTTAGGACAGACCGTAAATGTCTCTATTTTAAGTCTTTTGCAAAACGAACTTTGCAAAATGAACAAATTTATCTGAGTTGATGGATAATATTTCATAAAATCAGAAATTCTCCTTGCCAGAGGATACAAGCCAAATCTTTTTAACTGAAATATTGCTCAATAATAAAACTGTAGAAAGAAATCAGTGCTATGTTAGTGTATGCGGACTAACATTACAATAGAAGAAATGTGTAGGGACATGCTGGGAATAAATATCCAGAATGAAGCAGCAGCTAGACTTTTGCATAGCATAGTTACAGTGAAACCAGCCACACTGGAATGATTTAAGAATGAAGGACCCTAATCCTTTTGAAGTCAGTGACAACATTTTCCCTGGCGTCAACTTAGGTTCTCCGTTACTGCCAGGCTGTGTCTGGCCTGACACAGGTGCGTGGGAAAGGAGAGAGGAGAAGGCACACAGGTGGGAGAACGTGCAAGGGGAGCCCCAACCACGGCTTTTGGAGTTGCTGCTGCTAGAAACGGAGATGCAAGGCCCTTGGTGGAAATAAAACCAAATTTGGTATAAAAGGATCTCTGTCTTTTAATTAGGAGGTCCTTTTTCCAAGATGTGGCCGAGAAGGTGCACATCCTGCTCTCCGTTATCGATGTGGCCCTCACTGAACCCATCTCGCTCCAGAAAACACTGCACTTTCCTGAAAAATGAATCGTGCTTCTAGGCCTTCATCTCCACATGGTTTCTAAAGCAGTGGGAGCTGTAATCTCCACAAACATGAAGATGGCAATGGGATAAGTTTAAATATTGCATTAGCAATCCAGCCCCTTAATGTTTGGTCAAGGGGTGTATAACTGCTTAGTTAAAACGAGCCAGGAGGTCAATTTTTTCTCAAATTAAAACAAATGAGGTCACATTTTTTTTTGGCAGGCTCATAGAAATGTTAACATTTGTTTGCTGCTGTGGAAAATCAGATTTTTAGAGCTTCTAATGATGTTTTTAAAATTTTATGTGTTTTTTAAATATTTCTCAAGTTGCAGCTGAAATGTGTGATTCAGATGAAGTATGTACAGCAGAGTCAGTTAGGAATAACTACAAAGCTCGGATTCTGATTTCATAATATTAGCTTTTTAAAAATACAGTCCGACTCAAGTTAGCAGAACTAATGAGAATACAGGGACAGCATCTGACTCCTCCTACTCTCAGTATTTGCCAAACAGTTCTGCAGTGCTGTTGGTATTTTGGATAACTCAGGTTTGGTATTAAATAATGTTTTGGTGTTAATTTATAGTTTTCTTCCATTCTGTTGACCTTGTGAAGTTTTTAAAGACCTATCATACCCTATGTAGAAAAATATTTAGTTCTAAGAGTTTGTGGATCAGCATAACAAAAGTATGAATCATTTTCTTTTAGTATTTCGTTTTTGCTGATGTGTAAAAGGGAAATGTTACCATGATGCATTAAGTTGTTGAACTGAAATTTGTTTAGACTCAAGAGGGGAGGATATTCTACTGAGATATCTGTGAGGTTGGCTGTTTTGACAGAAAGATTTTAATAGGATATTTGTAAAGTCTTTGTGATTCTAAAGGACTTTGATAAAATATTTGTTAGGTATCTTGATTTAGGAAATGAGGAAATAAATATGAAACAATTGGTATTTAGTCAACATAATAATGTTCCTTAAATTTTAACATATATATGTCCATGAAAATGGAAACTAGACCATCTGATTTACGAAATGCATGTTTGCTGACTTATCCTCCAGTGCTTTCCATCTGCTGGCTCTCTTTTGCCTGTCTGAAGAGACTGGAAGACTGGAAGAGGTAACAAATGCTTAACAAGCTTTTTTTTCCTAAAATTATTTGATTCTAAAGATACAGAATATTAACTTTGCATCTTAGTGCAGACTTTCACTTTCCATAGTAATTGTAGTAAGATCAGTCAGGGCAAAAGTGAGAAGTCTTAATTAAGACTTAYCTAATTGCAATCTAAGACAAAGGGCTAGGTTTTAAAATAACTCTGCTAACCCCCAAAATCAGTGTCTATCACAGCTCTTCTTAGAATTCAGTATTTTTCTTTAAAGTATTTCTTCACTGTCTGTAAGGTTTCCTGAAAGGCAAACTTGAAAAATAAAATATATTCCCTCATCCCCCCCTTCCCTGGCCACTTTTAATGATGTTCAGAATTTATATGTCATTTCTATTGCCTTCCAGTTTTCGTGCATCTGCATTTACCATGCTATCCACTTAATTCTGAATAGATATACAAGTTTAATTAAAAAATGCCTTCTTCCGGTTGTGAGAGATAAACAAAAGTGTGCACACAGACATCACAGTAAAGGTTAATTTAGTCCTCGTTTAATTTCTAAGGGAAAGCATTGGGAGGAGGGGGGTGTAGTTTTGCTTTGCTTTATTCTGTTTTAAGAATAAATATATTTGATCCAAAGTCAACAAGCACTTTTTCAGGCCAGAGGTTCACTGCCCGCTGCGACGGTGCCACAGGGCAATGGGTTTTATTTATCCTCGGTCTCCCCGCACGTGGGTATGGACAGCGCTGTGCACCTGCCATAGACCTTGAGTGTTTCAGACGTGTTGCATTCATAGTGCGTAGGGTATATGGCCATTCCCCTCGTGTGCATTAACGTGTCCAGACTTTCTGAATCCTTGCAATGTTTTTTCTAGTACATTGTTGCCAGGTCTGCTTTTAGGTCATATAATACTACTATTTTGGAAAATAAGCAAAGCATCACACACAGAATTCCTATAGGAGCATTTGTGTGTCATTCCTAAAGAAATGATTACAAGTAAAATCTTCTCAAAATTGCTTCTCAAAACACATACACATAATGACTATCACTATAAACATTTTTTGTTGGAAATTTCTAATCTCTTTACATTATTTGAATACAATTCATAATTTAACATTTAGCATTTTATTTGTGTACATATATATCTGTAACACCGTAGTAATTAATAAGACAGAGGAAAAGGGATGTAAAACCAAAATTTAAATCCATACTTGGACATATAAATCAGTTGTATTTTTCAAATAAATTTCAGGTTATTTTGGGATCTCAGTATGGACTCACAAGCTTTAGTTTACATAGCAAACCTGTGTAATATTGCCCTACATGAAGGGTATACAGAATAGAGATTAATCATATGGATTCATTTATCTGTAGCACCTAGAAATTAAACGCTACTTTTAAAATATTGTGTGACTTTTAACAGTCTTATATATCCAAAACAGAATAAAAAGTAGTATGTAACTGCCTATATAGATATATAGAGAGATGAATATGGTCTGTATGGAAAATAATCTTTGGTCTTTTAGGTGCTACTGTGTCTATTTAGATCAATATGTTCCATAAAAAAGTAAACTATCTTCCTCCAGGTTTTATTCATGCCATCACAAATGTGGTATGGATTTTGAAAATCCCTGTTAGGCTAATACGATGTTTTCAGGATTTAGTTCTCAAAGAAAACTTTCCCTAAGAGTGCTTTAACTACTTCAACAATTTATTCTTCTCTCAGCTCTGATACCTTTTGCAGTTTTCCTGCATACTTGCACTTCTAACTTGCATCTTGGAGCTGAAAAGCATATCTTTAATTTTTGTGATATTTGTGTATTACGCATTGATAGTTACTTGAATATATTGTTTTACTAGTTCTTACATTTATTTCACTTACTAAGCTTACCACACAGTCAGTTCATCTCTGCAGTATGCAAATTTTCCCACTCTGCCTTTGTTTCTTTCTGAAAAATGTTATTTTCTTTGCATTTTATTAGCCACAGTTACGAGGCCATGATTTTGTCAAGCAGCTTCATTCCAAGATGGAACTTATCCCAGAAGCTTTTGCGTTCTTCTCAAATTTTGCATGTTACATGCTTGAGAAAGGTAATGTTGGAGTTATGCAAATTTGCACAGTGACTGTTCAGTTGTTTGCGGAGAATCTCACTAAAATATTTTTTGAAAAAAACTATCTAAATGAAATCTTGCTGCAGATTTTATCATTTCTAGCTGACTTCTTGTATTCCACTATTTTAGAAGAAAATTCTAGTAATTTTATGCCATATTTACATTATAGGGGAGGTTTTTTTTCCCCTAAATATTTAACCATGAAACTAAGAGATAAAAAAGACTCTTTTTAGTAGAACTGAAGGGTAGGTAACAAAAATAATGCCCCTGATTAATTTACCTCTGCAATAGAGAAAATGTAAATGTATAAACAAAAACTAACCTTCCTGAAACTGGCCTAGAAGAACACACTTTAATATAAGTTTTGTAATAATTTTCCTTTTACCTTCCAAGCCACGGAGATTTTTTTAAAGTAATTTTCATTGCTATAATGCTAAACTTTTAAAAATCAAACTCACTGACAAGCTGGTAGTTCTGGCAGACAAATGATTTGTGAATCAAGTCCAAGAGTTAATCCTAACTTTAATATTTCTAATTAATTAATTTTGACTGTGGTGGTTGTAAACTGCAAAGGATGAGATTACTGCGGAGTTCATCTGCCTGTAAAATAAATCCATTTTTACATTAAAAATAACTCTAAAACTGGTGTCTAAAAGTTACTAATGCTTTAAATTGTGTCTAAATAGAAATCATTCTAAAAGAACCATTTAATTCTCTAAATAAACTTAATAAAACAAAACCATGCTTAAGAGGAAAAATAACTCGAAACATTTGCTATTTTACAACAGCACATTTTAAGCAACATTTGGATGGTAAGTTTAATAGAAGTTTTATTCAAAAGAGAGTGTATACTAGATGCAAAATGCAATGGAGCTCTGTTAACTCTGAAAGCTTTCAGCTTATTTGTGCCACAACAGTAAAGCTAAGCTAGTGATGAGCTTGCAAGGCTAATCCGTAGAACAACAGGTTCCTTTCCTGTAGGCACTAAATGCAAAAAAATTAACTGTGAGAACTCATCAGTGCTTTCTCTCACAGCCTCAAGAGCTTGCACGTGCCTTGGTTTCTATTAGGTTTCCATAAGACTGTTGTAAGGATGCTTGGAGGATATCAGACATTTTTGTGTAGGGAGGAAAAGCCTTTTAAACCAAATCTTTTCTCCTGCAGAGTGTTTGATGGATACCAGGACAAATTTTGAGCGAGTCCCTGTCTCTGCAAGAAACAGGTTGGCGGCACTCGCTCCCCACCCAACACAAAGGCCAGGGTGGGCTGATCTCCCTTGTTCTCCTCCAGCTGCTCTTGGCACACAGAAGATCTGGTGCACTCATCAAAGGGACGCAGCGTGGGCCAGAAACAAGCCCTAGCCCTACGATATCCAACAGGTTTGTCTCTGCTTTTGGGAATACAACATTGCTTTTGTGCAGCTTCTAACTTGACCATACCTAGGTAGCATTCTCTATGAATTTTTAGTTAAAAGATGTAGTTTTTACTAATCTACAGTTTTTCATCCTTAGTAACTGAAATTACCCATGAAAACCAGTTGTCTCACCACACAGATTTCTGCATTTCATGATGTCTCATTTAGAAAGAAGTGAAATATTATTTCAAAAATTTTAGTTTGCTTTCATAATAGATTTGTTTGCAGGCTGATTCTAATGTTAGTCAAATATTTCATAATATAATGTCATATCGTGTCATCTCAAAACATAATATACTGGATTTTAAAATTAAATGAAATAGTCTGAGGCTGATGTGTTGTCAAACAGCTGAGTCACAAACTGTTTAATTTCAATATAAAACTGAAACACTTTTTTATTTAGAGAATAAGAAGAGGTATTTCTATCAGCAGTAAGTGGCACCTTTCATGATGTTTCTTTTTCAATAGGACTAGATCAAAATATATTTCAACTTTTATAGTATGAATACTACTAGTGAAATAAAATAGATTTTAAATTAATATTTTGCTTTAAAGTTCACTTGGATTTTTTAAAATCAAAATATTGAAATGTGTACATTCCCTTTACAGAGGAAGTTTATTTCAGATATTTTTATTCTGATTTGAAACTAAACTAAATCTAAAAATGTCGGTATCCCTCACAAGACAGAATTTTTTAGATTTCCTCATATATACCTAGTACTGGAGAAGAAATATGGGTAYGGTTTAGAATGCTGATAATTTTTAAAAAAAGTTTGTCAAAGACATGCATGGTTATTCTAAAACTAAGTGTTAAAATGACTTGTTTATTAAAACATCAAATAAGATGGAAGAAAATGATCCTTGATACTAGCGTCTGAGCGTTGGAGGAATCACTATTACAAAGATATTCTAAAGACAATGTACAGTGCAATGCGGTCAGTGGACTGTTTATTGACTTTAGTGGATATTGGATAGAGCTTTTTCTCAAGAAAACAGCAGAAATTTGTCATGACTGGTAAGAGCCAAAATAGCAAATGATTATAATAAAACTGTAAAAAAAAGAAAAAAAATCATGATTTATTCAGCTGCTTTATGAGCACTGAAATTTTCTTCAGTGACTATCTGATAAATGTATAAAACCATTAAGCTAATAAAAATCCTACATAATAAATGCAGAATAATAATTACTGCCAGATGCATTAAATTAATTAAATCCCTTCTGAATCAATTTACTTTATAATGACTATAGTCATGTGGTTAGGATGTCTTAAAACAATGTTTAATCAAGGTGCCTCCAGTACAGCAAGGCAAGTGTTTCATCTTCATTTTCATTCTGAAAAGTTATGAGGAGGAGGAGTTCTTCAGCTATTTGTTTTCCGTGTTTTCGAGTCAGACTTTCCGCCATATATTTACTCCTGACAGCCTTTTCCCAGTACCTTCTGCTCTGGAGCTCCTGAGCATGGAGGCAGTGATGATGTGAGAGGTACTGGATTATGCTGTGTCATGTCGCCGCGGGCTTTCTGTGTGACAGAAGATCTTTAAAATCAGTTAAAGGGCATCCTGGCCCCAAACAAGGTAATGGCTAATCCCCCCCTGGATTCCTACAGGGCCAAAAAACAACTTAGCAATTTTTCTGCCAGTTTGAAATCTTTCAAATAACCCATGACGGATGGAAAATGAATTCTGTTTTGGCAGAGAGTCTGGCCCCGCATTTATATTAATGCAGTAACACATTAAGCTATTTTCAGAAAATGAATAATTTTATTAGTTAATACCTTTAACCTTTTGTAACTGTAGTAGAGGCAACTAGATAGGTGTGTAGGAATTCTTTAGCAGTAAAGTAGTAGTAAATATTCTTTGTCAAGAATTTTTTAGTTCAATCATGTTTATTCTAAATTTTATTATTTAGGTCATGCAGAGCCTTGATTTTGCTCTTGTGATTGTTGAGGAATGCCTGTTTCTTATACAGGCCTGAGCACATTATATAATGTACCCATGCACGTGCATAAATGACTTTATCAAGCTTTGGAATAAAGTTTCTTCCTTTAGTCAGGTTAAAGAAAGCAAACTATGTAATTCAGTAGACCATCTGCCTATAGAGGCATATAACCTAAGCTAATGTTTCACGATCAGCTTGCATCCTCAGGTAGTATGTAAGGCAGTATACCATCAGTCATTTGAGACGTGATAGTACTAACCATTTGCTACAGCAAGTGCTTCCTGTCTCATGAGGCTAGAGGAGCAGGGGAATGCAGGATGCCCTGCACAATCTAGTTCCATTTCTTGCAAATCCTTCCCATTTTCTTCTTTTGCTGTCCATCCCCACCTACTTTTGTAAAATATGGCATATGTTTATGGCTCAATCTACACTCCTGGTAAATTTTTAGTATCAGGTGGTTTTTCCAAGGGTTTACAGATCAAGAGAAGTGCCACAGTTGCCTCACCTTTTAAAATGTCCTTACTGTTTGAATCAGCCCCTCTACATAGTCTCTTTTGTGCTGCCAGCTCTACGCAGTGCCTTTTGTGATGCTAATCAGTTAAAGTGCATTTCACAGAAGATGTCACTTCATGGTGATATTTGATCAATATTTGTTCTGGAATCTACTTTATTCCTGCATCTGCTGGGAGCCATTCAGCAACATCAAAGCTAAATTTGCAGTCCTTTCTTAAATGTATTGAGCCCTTTCCAATCATGAGCTCTTCAGTGATTCTTAAAGCTATAAAATCAATATAAATTTCTAAGCAAGGGATTTTCAAAATCTTACACAGGTGTACCGATATGCACTTGGAATATACACACTGGAAGAATCGCACTCAACTATCTTTTTGCAGACCCCCTGAAGAAAGGGAGTTTTATTCAGGAAAACCTCCAGAAATGCTTAAGTGAGCCCTGCTTGCCAAGTGGTTTTATTCGCTCAAAGAGGGCAACTGAGCACGAAGAGAAATTCCAAGGCTCTTATGAGTGAATTGGCAGTGGAGGCACTAAAGGATCATATGTGGAGAGCTGGTGTGGTATTCGTCAATTTACGCAAGAGTGATGAGTGACTATTTTTGAGACACCTTTCTGCAAATCCCTGTTTGTTTTTCATGAAGGAAAAAGAAATGCCAAATAATGTCCACAGCAGGTAGGAGCAAATCTGATAAAGAGAAATGCTGACATAAAAATTGCATGGCTTTTGTTGAATTTCTGCTGCACATGATACTAAAAGTAATTTACTCACATTTTTCATTACATAATGATAATGATTTTATCTGTAGACCATAATTAATACATGATGGGAAGATTCCTGTGGTTAAAATGCATTATAAGCTATCAGAGCTGGAAACAAACACAGCATGGGTTTTACTTTTTTTGTTTGCTGTTTGGTTTTTATAAGTCCAAGCAAAGATTCTGCTTTTTAGCTACGTTTTCCCAGTGTTTTGAAATGGCCAAACTGGTAATATCACAGTGAGAAGAAGCATTTTTCATAAACACAAAACATGCAACTTTGATCAAAGGGTAAACTTTGCATTTTTAGAGTGAAAGTCCTTTTGAATAAGCTACTGTAAATACAGCAATACACATGCAGATGCAGAAGGAAATACTTCATTTTTATCACTTAAAAAAAACATAATTAGAAGAGAATAACATTAGGTGTAGTAACAGATATCCTGTAGTAGGTAAATATGATTTTTCACTGTCACTTCCAGAAGCAGTTACATGTATACTTTAAAAGCACTGGTTCCCAAAATGATTTTTATTTGAACACTAGCATTTGATTTATTTGACATACTTGATCACATGCCTATTTGATACTAACTTTTTAATTTGAGTACCTTTTGCCCATCATCTGGTAAAAGTACCTAGACTGGAGATCTTTTTATCACTGAGTCAGACAGGTTACCTTTCGCTCCTCTTCACTTGCTTTCAGTGCTGCACAGGAAATTCTGTCAGTATGTTTGCTTCTCACTTTAGTGACTGTCAGAAATAATCAGCTCACTGTCTCACATTTATTCAGGTGCAAATAGAAGCCACACTTTGCCATACAAATACCATGGGATGCACCTACAGAGCACTAGCCCTTTTAAATGAAGTAGTATAAATAGAGCAAGATGCATGCAGATGCATAAACAAATGCTGTGTTCATTCAAAGCCTAAATAAATTCTGGTTCAGTAATTCATAATTTTGGTGGATATGTCCTGTAAATATTAAGAGGTAAATTCCATAGAAAAGATTGGTTTTGTTATCAAGTGAGTGAAAAGTACACAAATACACAAAGTGATTATTAAGCTTTTAGTAATACATATATACTATTGTAAATTTTTTCTAAATAGAAACCTAGAACTAATCAGTCATCACCTTTGCATTTTATTTTGAATAATGGATGTATGTATATTGAATTGTTTGTAGATTTTTTTCATTGCTGCTTAAGACAAAAGACAAATTGTGATTTGGTAATGTAAATACCACTTTCAGGACACTTATAAGTCCTGAGACATTTTCATTTTAAGTCTGCGGCAGAGCATGAGAGAGCAGAGTCTGTTTTAGTGACTATGGAATGATAAAGGGAGGTTAAGGTTTCAGTGCTCACTTCTGTGCAGTACTGCATTCAGGCCAGAAAATTTATTGGTTGAGAAACTAAGACCTAATTTTAGAGCAGCTGTGTAGGACCTCAAGTAAATCATCTCATTTATCAACTTTTTGAAGCTCCTCCTGATTACATTGTTAACTTAAAAATGCAGTGAAGCCTGGTTACTATGAGTTGTATTACTACTGATAAAAATATGACAATGGTATTGGTAGGGCTGGATGGCTACAAATCGGGCTAATCTACTAGGAATTAAGCAATGTGATTGTAAAAGCAAGTTTACAAGTTAAATTGAATCAGTGTTTCAGTATGGATGAATAATTGTATTAAACTACATCATCAGCTGGTCAAACCACTAACTGAACATACCTAGTAATCAAATTATGAGGCAGCTTCAGCTTTGCTCAACATATGACACCCAATGTAGATGGATTCAACAGCTCAAGTGGCACATTTAGCTGAGTAACAGTATCCAGAAGAGCAGGTAATCTTTTGAACATTGAAACACTAGTCAGACTGATGTACTTAACGAACCTTCGTTGACTGGGGAAGGCAACTGAAGGGGCATTTTCTTATCATGATGTTGGAGTTTGAAAGAAAATATCTGACCTGCCATTTTGTTTTGAACCTGAAGATGAATGACCCTTCCCTTATGACTCAGCCTTTGTAATCTTTACGGTCCTCACTCCATAGATGCGGTCAGTTTTGCACAATGTTGTCGACTGGACAAAGATGCCTATAAGAGAGCTACTTTAACAGTCCGTCAGGACAGAGTCCAAAATCCAGAGTCACAAACTTCAGCTCTGTGTGGCGGGTGAGTTAGCCTTGTCAGAAGCATAATCCAAAAGGGCAGTATGCTGGACAACTAAAAGCCGAGGCCTAACCAATAAAACAGGAAGGAAGAGAGAAATTTTGCCATTCTCAGGAGATTAAGTGGTTCTGAATCAGGTCTGAATCATAGGCATCTCTTGCTACTCAGGGCTCAGAACCCTCTTCTGCAGCATAAAAAAAACCCAGAACCATATTCCAGAACATATTTTGCCTAATTTTTAATTAAATCATCAAAATTTTTCTTGGAAGCAGGAAAAATGACTGAAGACTCTTTCCTTCTAGGTCAACGTCATATGTATTAGGACTCCATGGAGATATTCCTTCTTGTGCTGGTCACTCCTGTTCATGAAACTGGATAATCTCTCTGGTGATGTCCTGGAGAAGCATCGCTGTTACCCTGGTTTAGGAGGTCTCACAGGTGAGAGATGTAAGAGGTATCTACATGTGGATCTGAAGTACCATTAGGTATGAATACGCAGTATAAATCTAAACAAATTCATTTAAAAAATACTGGAATAGTTCTGTTAGGAAAAAATTTTTTTAACTTGTTTCAGAGTAAACAATTTTTTAGAATTCTCACATATATTTGCAGTATTTTGAAAAGAAATGTAACTAGCCAATGACTAAGATGACTGGATTTAATAATATAAAATGTAAAGGGTGTCACTGACCCAGCAGCCGCCCCCTCTCCTGCTCTCTCTCTCTCTTCTTATAGCCCATCACTCTTTTGGTCAGTACTGCTGAGCCCTGCTACTTTCAAGAATATCTTTTCTACCATCTAACGGTTTCTTTTGACCTCTGCTGCTTTTGCTGACAAAACCTATAAAGTATTAGATATAGCTGCCAGGATAGGAGAGAGGGAAAGGAAGCAACAGGTGGCAGGATTTCCCACATTTCTGACTCAAATCTTCTGGTTTATAATAAATGTGTAGGGAAAACTTCCTTACCTTTTTATTTTTTGCAAATGCACACTCCTGAAGGCTATATGGCTATAAGGAAATCACTCCTGCTTAACATTCTTTTATAAGCTTGGTTCCATTGTTCAGAAAATTAAAATTGTTTTTTTACCCCTGATCTTTCTATGTGGGACTAAAAGTGCCATGTTTTGACATGGTTTGAGACTATTCATTATCCTCATCATCAGAGTACTGAAAGATGTGGATTTTGAGAAGTATAAAAGTGCTTTGAATATTGGATGCCTTTAAGAAAGGCATCTTCTCTATGGCATTCTATCAAAATGATGATAGTTGAAGCATCAGCCAAAAAGAGCACTCTGGATTATGAAACCTGTTGCTATGCTCTAGGCTTATCACAATATACCAGTACAAAATACCAGTATATTGGGATCAGTGTTATCAGCATTTTCGCTGAATGCTCTAGCATACGTCAGAGCTCTTCGACAAACCCAGATTTGTTACCCCAACCTCCAGGTTTTTGTTACTTAGTTGTTACTTAAATATCTACCCGGGGTATTTAAATGCCGTGCAATGATTTCTTGGTTCATTAGACGAATCTGTAATAAAGGTATATTACTTCAATATCAGACAAAACCTAAATAATTTATTTTTTAATGACTCAGACTCGCATGTATTTCAGAAAAGCTGTGGGCAAAATTAAAAACTACTGTAKGAAATAAATTTTCTGCAGCATCAGAACAGTATTTTCCTCTTGCAAAGCTCCATGTACCACAAGCCCTAAGGAACACTTTCTCTCTTGACTTGCCAATGATACAAAAAATCTATATCTGAGTCTGGAGCCTATCAACAGATTATCTTCCCAGGCCAGTTCGCCCGCCCGCCTGAGGATCCCGCTGAAGCCTTTCGAAACGCTGGTGATGGCAGCAGGAGAGGCAGGTCTGAAAGGCTGCGCAGCAGATAATGACAGATTAGGAGCTCAGATAAATTGGCCCTGGGATTTTGAGATCTCTGTTGTCCCCAGTGCCATTACCCACCCGGTGCACAAGACTAATAAAATAGATCATTATCATTTATTATTTGTAAAGTTGTCTTGTTTATTTTGCAATTACTAACTTTTGACTAATATATTAAATTTATCATATTAACTCCTTTACAGTGGCTTCATTTTTTCTCATTCCAAGGTCTAAGGGAATCAAAAATGTTATTTTTAATATTGGCTTTTGTACCAAAGCTTAAAATCTCAAGGTAGGTGCTTAACCAGACTTTTCACATCAATTTTTACTATTTTGATCATTCCTATTTTGCTAGAGATGCATTTGGAGAAGAATGAAATACATGAAACAGATTATTATACTCAGTATCAGCATCAGAATAAAAATGGGAAATATACAGGTAAAAACACTTCAGTGAGCATGTTTTGAAGTTGCAGAAGTACAGCTTCAAAACAAAATCCCTTTTTTTAAAATTTTCTCCCAAAAGATTCTCTAATGGGCTTTTACCAACGTCATTTTCAACAGCATAAACAAGCGTTTCTCAGTCGGACCATGATCGTCTGCAAAGTTATCCCAAATTAAGAGTTGCTTAATTTTGCAAGAGTAAAGAAAGATAGTTGGGAAGGGACATAGGATAAACTGTTTAAGATCTGAGCGTCTTTAGGGAAAAATAAGAAAAGCTATTAGTAAAAGTACTATTTTCATTTTATAGTATAGCAGGTAATATAATACAGTTTATGACTGGCCTACTGCATTTTCAGATTTCCATCCTGAAGTCCTGAAAATGTGATCATTTACTGAAGGTAATCTTCTCTAACAAACCAAATATAACATTTCAGGGTCAGGAAAAAAAAAAAAGATACTGTGTAAATGTGAGAAAGCTCAAAACTTGAATAACCATGCAAAACTTTAGAGAGACAGATTCAGAACAATGACCATCTCTATGGATCATTACTTACTGTCATGTGTTTCACAGCTAAGTGGATTAAATACCAGATATGGGAAAGTTAACAGTTTTTCATTGAGTTTAAGATAAAAATGAAGACATGATTGACCCGTTAAAGACACACTGACAGTATAGATCTTAACGTTGGTTATAATTTAGGTAAGTTTGGAGGTTTTTCTAAGTGTAAACAAATCTCAAAATGTATATGCTACCTACTCTTTCTTGCCTCTTCATTCTTTAATGAAACATGCAGAAGTTTAAATCAACATAAGGAATGATGGAAATAAGGGATATTTATGAGGACTTTGCCAATGCAGAAGTGGCATGGAAGAAAAGAAATAGTGTGCATGAATCTTTGCATAAATTATTTCATTCACTGAAGTATTAATCTGTATCTTCTACTTTTTAGTTTTTGTTATCCTAACAATTGTGTGTACTGCTGACATGATAGAAACTTTTATCTATCTGCAAGATGTTTGCCAGAGGGAATTTGTAAAAGAATTAACTTAAATGTCCAAACCTATCTGAACCTCCCTGTCTGCCCCTTTTCAGTGTAAAAATGAAGATTTAGTCAAGGTCAAACAAGCACTTCAGCACTTCACAGGGACGAGCCCACATCCTGCAGACTTGAAGCTGGAGACTGCGTGTGCCTCCATTACTTACACATGCCCCACAGCAGGATAATTGGGACCTCATTAATGCTCCTTAGGAGAATGACTTACAAACTGGAACCACTCCAAAAAATCAAGATTCCTAATTAATAACATCAGTCAGTGATAGCTGTCCTATATGAATGCTGTGAGTCAGATTCTAAGTACAGTAAAGTATCTGACTATGCCTTTTTCCAGCTTCAATCCACAGAGACATTTGTGGAACAGTCACATAAGCATAATAAATTTTGGCCCTAATTGAAAATATGATACACTTCCCCTAATAATGACTTGCATGTAAAGATGGTTGCTCATATAATTTAAGATTTATACTATTATCCAAGTCACATTAAAAATCCATAGTAGTAACACAATTTAGCAATGCTTTAACTTCGAAGCCATTATTTAAACAGAGCAAGAACAAATAGCAGGTAGTCATTTGCCCACAACACCCTCGTCTCACTGAATCAAATTAGCTTAGTGAGAAAGTTTTAGAAGATCATCAATTTTATGAAGTGGTGATGCCGACGGCTTCTGCTCTCCGTGGGGTTCGTGTGCAGCTTTGCTTTCTACCAGCAGGCAGAGCTAGCATATTCACAGCCAATTTGCTCACCTCCTAACGCCTCTACGAAAGCCCAGGGCAGCAGGGTCCTGTCTGCCTGCTTTTCCTGCAACCGGGGGCTTCGGCAGCGGCAGCAGCACAGGAAGAGAGGGCCCAAAAGGCCGTCCTGTCACTGGTGCCTCTCGCTGGCAGCGCAGCTTTACCCTATTTATTCGTTTCTTTCTGGTGCCATCGAGGGAAAAAAAACATATTGCTCTCATTTGAATTTCCCTTTATATAGTCATTTTCTACTTAGCGAACAAAATTACAATGATATTCTCATGCAGTGTTATACAGTAAAGGATTTGCCTTTCTCAGCCTGTTCATGAGCCTGTCTTTTTCTCACTCTCTGTGATGCATAGTGTAAAAAATATGTAGTCAGAATACAAAGGGAAAATATTCTACGTTTGCACTACATGCTAAGTTTCAAGTGCTATACTCTAGTGCTGACATTTGAATGTAAATTTCAAGTGATCTGGGTGAGTGATATTTAAAAAAAAATCAGTTATTTATTTCAGAGTCATTTGCATCATCTTTTAAACAATCTTTAATTAACTGTTTAACTGTTTGCTAACTAATCTTTTACTGACTGTGTCACCCTAAATGTTAATAGTCAATATAATAATTGTTAATATAAACACCTTTTAAGATTACTAAAAGCATATGGATTTCCACGTGATTCACCTAGGCACACCAGGAACTCTGTTAGCCACTTTCTCTACTTTAACTCGCAGGCAGGACGATGACATGCAGACAACAATGTGGTAAAATACGGTGGGCCACCGTGGAAAACTGACCCTGAATGCGCTAATCACAATCTCTTATCAAAACATGGTTTTGCAACACAGTCCTGCAATTATGTTGTCTTGTTTTTTAGCTCAGAATCAGCATTACAAAAACATAATAAGAAAAATGCTATTAAAATGTTTGACTATCCATATACATGTGTGTGTGCATGAGAAAGAGTTTTTCTCACAATTTCTTCAGTTATTTGCCATTATTTGGTCTGTGATCTGGCGACCCAAAACACAGGTTGTCATTATCAGCTTTAAAAAGGGAGGTCAGCATGCATTTGGAAAGAAACTTGATGGCACGTTCCTCCGATTTTGTAAATAAGGTGAGCGTGCAACAATTTGAATGGTGACAGAGTAAAAGTGAGGGTGAAGGCAATGCTTGCAAAGTCAACAGTGGTTACAGTAACACCGCACCATCTATCAAACCAGCTGGATTTGCACAGTGGAAAAAGGCGTACAAAGAAAAATGTGATTAGTACTATGTGCTTCTTTCCTTGCAGTTTCCAGGAAGATCTTTCTTTTTCTTTGTTTAGCTAATACCTAACTCCATCTGGGCCATGAGCTGCCCCAGAGACCAACATTGCTTCGAGATGACGGTAAGTCTGAAGCAGGTGAACAATTAGGTGTATGCATAACTTTAAACAGATAAACCTTAAACACTTTAGGCATAGGTATAGATTTAAACATCTGTTTAACTCTAGCCAATTAACTGCAATCTGTTTCACCAAAATTTGAAACTATAGTGAGAAATGTAAAAACATGCAACAAAACATGCAATCTTTTTCTTTTCCTTCATGAAGGACCAACACAATGTATGCGTGTTTGTTTGAAAGCATTGTGTTTGACAAGATTGAAAGAAAAGTGAAAATTAACTGTTTATCAGTATTAACTTATTTTCATACTGCTGAAACTGAAAGTAAAAAAAAAGAGAGGGAAAGGAAAATGAGAAGGGAGTTTTATTAAAATGATACTTGAAGTAGATTAGGAAGTAGAGAAAAAATGAAAATAACCTTCTACCTGTAACCATCTATGCATTAATATACAGGTAACATTTGCTTTCAAACATTCCCTTTTTAACTATTTTGGGAAAGATTTCAAGCTTTTTTTCTGTAATACCAACTTTTAATAGAATCTATACAGACAAAACTGAAAAATAGCAAGCTGATGGAGCTAGAAGCAGTGAACATATTTGTGGTAATGTGTCCATTTTTGATGTGAAGCTGAATAAAGTTGTCAGATTTCTAATCCACACTGTTACAAGATGGTGAGTACTCTGTCGTGAAGATGTCACGGGGGGGAGTCACCTCCAGGGAAATGGGTCCTGCAAAGGGAAAGTGGCCAGTGACTGTTTTGACAAAAAGCCAAAAGATCTTTGGATCGATCATCCACCTTTTGGGTCCAAGGACAAATCTGATCTTTGTCCCCCAAATTTGAAATATCTATATTTAGATCAAAATTACATTGAATGTAGTTTTTTAAAAAAAGGATTATACTAGAATTATTTAAAAAGCAATAGAACTTACAAGATTGGATATTTTTAAAGAAAGTGTTAAAAACTCTTCCTGGTTGACCAGACAAAATTTTGGCAAAAATCCTGCAGTTACCTTTGTGATGTGTCAGATTTTGATCGCTGCCTTTTACAGAAGGAACTGAGTGAGAAAGATGCAGCTGATGTTTAGGACAGAGCTACTGTAAAAAAATTCTCTGAGCCTTTATATGAGAGAAATCGTACAAGCAGAAAGCTTATGTCTGGTTGTTATTAATGGACAGATGACTAAAGACCATTCCCATCAGGAGTGGCACTGGGCAAATGTGTATGGTGTGGTGGGTGAGGAGTAGGTTCAAAACAAGGCGGAAATTATATTTGCTTTGCCAATGATTATCAAAATCACTGCACAAAGAGCAATTGCTATGAAAGTCATGATTCTATCTGGAAAATTAAACATCAGGACATATTCAATGTGCTTTTCTATAACTACCTGCAGTAATCTGATTTTTACAGTCATTTATTTTGACATTTCATCTTGAACTTTTCATTAAAAAAAAAGAGTATATCTCCTTTATAGCAAAATAAAAATGCATTGCAGGTTTCCTGTGGTGATTTTGTCACCATTTTCCTCCTAATTTTTGTAACATGTTATCTTTCCATGTATGACGTTATTTTTAAAGGCTTGATTTAACATATAGCTTTTATGAAATCAAAATTTCATGAGTCTCCATGTAGACTCAGAGGCACACAGGATAAACTAGTGAGACCCTGTGTAATATTATGAAACAGGTTTTTGCATATAGACATTGTTATAGTTATAAACAAATGATAACTTTTATTTATATTTTATATGTATACATATAATATTTATTACTTTTGGTAAAAGTGTCTGAGAATTCAAAAATCTAGAGGCACATCATTCTTCTTTTCATTTAATGTCTACAAGTTTTTCCTCTTTTAAGTAAAAAAGACACTTTTCTATGTTTTTCTAGCTGAGAAGGCAGCAGTAAGCCACCTTCACTAAAATATTAGAGGCAAATGCAGCTTCTAAAGTCTTAATTTATGTGAATGTTTTGCATAGCTTTAGGGGATATGACTAGCATTCATCAAAAGAAACTAGCAGAGATCATGTTCAATACAGGGAGCTAATTCTTCATGCAATGAGCAATTAGGCTGTAGAAATTTTTCTTCAGAATATTGTGGGTGCTGAGAGCCAAAATGGGTTGAAAACCAAACCTACAAAGTCATGACAGGAAAAACCCAACTGAGGGTCATTAAACACAAAAACACTACTTTCAAGTGTTTCACAGAAGTCCCTTGAGCTGCAGCCTTCTAGGGGATAGGAGAATAATTTGTGACTGTATTGCCTTTGTCTTCTCCTCATGTTCTTCCCTAGGTAGCCATGAGTAACAACTATCAAAGAAAAATCACCAAATAGATGAACTTTTGATCTGACCCAGTGCTTTTCCTCTTATTATCTTAGGACTAGTAAATTATTAGCTCATAAGAGAATTAAAACAGCATTTCTGCTGAAATGAATGAAAACATATTCTGCAGTTCTAGAAAAATGATTTAAATAGGAAGGCATAAGTCACATCATTGATGCTTTAGAGAAGAGCGATGATTTGTAAATAGATAAGCGATGAATAAGTAAACATCCAGAAACTGAACAGTGTTTTCTAGAATCACTTCTAGAATGACTTCAGTCTATTAAATAATTTTATTTTTCAGATTAAAAGGTATATAGTGTTTAAAATTCAGTATGTCTTCTAGGTTGCACAGTTAGATTAAGTCAGTGGTACCTTTTTTTCAAGTTCCCTCCTGGATCAATGCCCCCAAGAACATCAGTATCAAACAGGCACGGGAACTTAAAATTTTGTTTCTCAGAAATGTAACTTTTAAAATCACTTGCTATGACAATTAATGCTAATGAAAATTTTTGCTAATGCAAAAGAGTCTATTTAAGAATGAGTCTTTGCAGTAATTAATGAAAGCAGAAAGTTCCTACAAGGAAAATGAAAGCCATGAAACACTCATTCTACTAAATCAATCTGACCTGTTAAACTGAAGAATCTGTTAGAAATCCATTTTAATCCAGTGCTGACACTGTGGGAACTCTTCTGATAACTGTTTGATGATATGCCAAGGGGTTATCATCACTTCATAAGACTTACAAAGTGTAAGATATGTTTTCTTTCATTTTGCAAGGAGAAAACTCGCATGAAAAATCTTCAATTAAAGAAGACATGACTTTTGTTATTGAAGGTAAAGGCACATTATGATCTTCAGTCCTGGAGAAGACACGATTTACGAGCCCCCAAAAAATTACTGAAAACTTTCTTTCTGCTTCCGTGAATAGTAAGTCTGTAGATGGTTATCCTTTAATTTGAATCTTAGCCACAGTTATTAGGTATTATTAGGAGAGTCAGGAAAATGAAACACAGCCAAAGGTATAAATACAAAGTCAAAGGCTGAAAACTTACTCACTTTTAACTTTAAGAGAAACATCAGGATAAACCTGTGTCTTGTTGGGGTAGCTCATCACATTGGTTCCAAAAACCTCTAGTTTTTTTGGAGATGTCAGAGGGCTTTTTAGTTTCATTTGATAGAAATATATTTTCTTTTCTCTGCTCCGGTACTCAGGAGGTATTCCACTTCATAAAACGGGAATTTTCTTTTGTCTCTGTAATCCACAGAGGCCTGGCAATACTTCTGACTTCTATACACTGCCAGATTTGCATGAAGATTGAAAATAACCCCTCAGCACTCCCTTTAGGTACTATATAAACTTGATCTCCAACATAACCCAGGAAGAGCTTTCCAAGCAGTCTGCAGCCCAGCATATATGATTTTTGCCATTCCTAGCAAAAAGCCACAGGTGTGTGCTGCCAGCAGATGCCCCGTGGGTGCGCTGGGGCTGAGAGGCTCCGGTGCAGACCCCACGGGCACCGGGGAGGAGGGAGCCGGCTGCGGCGAGCAGACACGCACAGATAAACCCTGCAAACCCGAGAGCGAGGAACCCACCGGGAGCACCATGCCCACCCGGTGAAGCCCTCGGGATGGGGATGGCTCACAGTGAACCTCCCACCCACTGCTCTTCGAGGGAGGCTGAAGCCGGAGAGCCGGAGGGTGCTGGGCGGCAAAGCCTAGCACCAGGTGGAGGTGCAAGGTGCTACGCAGTTTTCTCTGCCTATCACAGTTTCAAACCTAGTATTAATGAGGCTTTCCTTTCTAATTAGATAATTCGGACTATTAGCTGCTTTAAACATCAGTCATCCAAGTAATGAATTCTTGGCTCCATATAGTGCATTCCCTTTTGCTCATTACAGGATTTTGAATGTCAAAAGTCCAGCATTAAGTACTGAATGTTGATCCCATTTCACAGATGGAAATACTGAGACAGTAGAATGATGTCCAAAGTCATACAGTGTGTCTGTACTGGATCTAGGATTAGAGCTTGCTTTCTGTTACTTCACTCTACCTTATTTCTTTCTATTTTCTTTCTATTTTATATTTTAATTAAATTCTAAAGGCTAGGGTGAAGTAAAAATAGTACTTTTAAACAATAAAAGGAAATACTTTTTCCTTGATCCCTTTGTTTTTTAAGTAAAAGATTGAAACAATCAATATTTTGACTTGGAAAGTGGAAAGACAGAAATTGTAAAGAAGAAATCAAATGTAAAAACGGTTCCTCTTCATCACAGCATTCAGTGCTGTTAAGCATAAAGATATATGAGAGGCCTGAAGGAGAAAACAGAGTAATAATTGTAAAGGTTCAAAATATCCCTGCTGGATTAGAAAACCATATGATACAGCACTTATTTTAGGAGCATTTCATGCCATACAGAGTTGTGACTAATACCAAGCATAGCACTAAATATGACTTTAACAGTATAGAGAGTTTATATTCTCAGCATATAGTGTAGGCACTGTTTTTATTGTTTAAAGCACATAGACCAGCATGTACCAAGGTGTCTCCACATATACAAGAGAAGAGGAAGTGAACAGAAATTGCATCCTATTTCACAGAATAAAAATTGTTCACGTCCTGGAGCGGCATGGAAGATGAATCTAGGTCTGTCACTCAAATCAGAGGGTCGAAAACCAGCACTGTTGCACACACCGACCTTCACTGGGATATCAATATACATAACAGATGGCCACTATCAGCATGTGTTGTACTATTCTGACACTCCACAATAAACGCAGGTGCCAAATGCCAACCCTCCGTGCTAGTTCTGGGGCAGATTTGACCTCTGGGAATGATCCTGATTTTCTCAAGTCATAAGAGTCAGTGCTAGCAGTTTCCGCTGAGTTATCATGAGAGACTTGGTGTGAAACCATCCTTCTTCTTTGCTCATTAGGGGAATTTCATCTGAACATTAAAATGTCATCATTTGCAAAAGTGAACTGAGCTCTTTACTCTTGTAACTTCAGACACCGGAGCTCTTAAAACACAATTGTCTAAAAGGTTCTGCTGGTTTTCACCTGAAATCAGATATTATTGTTATCCATAAATGTTCTAGCAGAACTACAGATAATTTGATGAATTAATTCAATATTTTAGCTTTGCAGTGCATTTAATATGATCACAAGTTCTCTTGTCAAGCCACACTGACCACATTTTTTTTTACAAAATGCAAGATATCATGTCAGAACTAAGAATGAAATTGTTACCAGTGATGAGAGGCGTAAAAAAGGGGGTTCCTTCACAAATTTGAAGACAGAATTTTTCATTTTTGCATCTTTCCACTTTATCACAGTGGGCTTTCTTCCTTTGATTTCAATTTTTGGTCCTTATTTGCAAAACTTCTAAATTATAAGCTTTTTAGTTATGTGAGCTACTCCCTGTGGAACTTGCTATTTCTCCTACTTCCCAGGAATACCTGTTCACAAACCTCTTCTCTCACTAAATGAAAGGCAATGAAGTTTGAACTCCCTCATTGCACGCTGATGAGTCATGGCTGAGCCCTTACTCAGTGGCTCCTGATCCTGGATGGCTGTTAACTACCAGTTCTGTCCAGCGTTATAGTGGAAAGCTTTGGTGTCTTTTGCTATTGCAATACACAAATAGCTAGATTTTGCAAATCTAAAGCACCTTACAGGAAAATTTCCTCAAATATATTTCCATAACTGTTGCTCAGTCCTTAAATCATTTTTTAAGAATCACCTGAGACACAATTTTTGTGGAAGATTCATAAAGACTATGACATGGCAACTGACCTTTTAGTAATTAAAATTAATATTTCTTCTCCATGTGATTTAATTAACTAAATTGAGTACTTACCAGGAATAAATGTGTCCTGCTTTTTCCTGTAGCTGTCTCTTTTTTTCTCCATTATGCATGTTGTTCTGTGTCACTTAATCTTGCCTTTCTTTTCACCTTACTCTGTACATGTGCCACTGCTGGCAATATGTACAGTCCTACATGAAGTAATTTGCATGATTCTGGCCCTTTCTTTTACAGTCTGTGACACTATGGGCAAAATCAAGCCTCGGTTCTGCCTAGAGCCTTTGGCCATTATTATTGTGGTAATAATAATGACAGTTCTCTGAGATCTGAGGATGAAAACCAAATTTAAAGTTTTTGTGGTGGCTTGATTAATAACATTTCTTTATCTTAGCAAAGCAAAATATAAAGGATATATTGCTGACTAACAATTCAGCCCTACCTCAGACTGCATCTTCTCTGCTGACCAGTAAATTCAGCCTACGTTTTGTCCTTTGCATTTCAGGAAAAATCAGAAACTTGCCTACTAATGAAAGTATAATGTTGCTCATTTTAGATTTATCATCCTCAAATAAATCTCTCATCAAGGAAATACTAAGGACTTGACTGAATTTAGCACTGCACAGCTGCATCCTGTGGAGGGTGTCGGGGATGTGGTGCTGCAAGCAGACTTGAACCCAGTCCGTGCAGGAGGATGCTCCAAACATCACCATCTCCTTGGGTAGGTGCTCCCCGCAGAGCAATAAATATCCTGTTCATTTCCTCTCCAGTCCGTATCTAATTTCTGGTGAACCTGTTGATGTGCATGGAGTTGGCCTGTTCTGTAAAAAAATTGAAACTTCCCATCTTTTACAATACTAATCTGTGCCTCAAAATGACAAAACATTTCAGTTTCCAGGCTCCAGAAAGACAGTAGAGATTATTTGAAGTGCTTCGAAAGGAAAACTTGAGGTCAGTCTGTGGACTGTTTAACAACAGCTAGGGTATTTATAATTTGTCTTCCGTTTCACTCACACTAAATATAAAGGTTCCTTCAGGTTTTTGGTGAATATATTCAAAAGTCCCTTAGCGATCACAGTGAAAAGGAAACCTGTACTTGCAGTCAGACTTCACAACTCGCCAAACCTGGGCATAAATAAACAAACTGTATAACGTGCACCCTAGACAGAGATAAGCCAGAGTTGTTCTCTTTTCTGGTTTTGATTGGTTGCTTTTTTTTCTTTTTTTCATCTGCCAATGATGTTCATAGTATTTCTGAAATAGACAGAAAATGATCATTCTCTCTACAGATGATTAATAGTGATAGCCCGTAAAAAATGTATTCTCGCTTGCCTCTCATTTCATTTCTAGTACTTTCCTGTTAGTATTTCAGGAAACTTCAATTTCTGTCTATAGACGATTGGAGAATTCTTGAAGATGTCAGCATAATTCACTTTTACAGTTTGCTGTGCTCTTGTGGTTGCTATGTTGACTCTCTCCATCATAAGTGGATACTTGATTCTTGCCTTCACTCCCATCACACATCCCCAATCTTTCCTTTCCTTCTGCACTAATGCACAGCCCCAGTTTCCTCCATCATTTCTCATTCTGGGTAGTAGCTTGCCGGAGTTTCATCAGGTCTAGAGTCACAGTGCATGATAATTTAACGAATCTAGAGCTGGAAATCTGGATTTTACTCTGGCTGTTTTAACAGTTAAAATTCCTCTTTTGTGCATCTGTAGTTCTTCTGTCTATGACTTAATTAGAGTCTTTAAAATAATGAAGTCAGTTAAAATAAAAAGTCATTTATCTTTGCTAGTGTCTTAGACTTGGTCACTTTATGTTCATCCAACCATACAAGATGGTTTTTGGCAGAAAGTCCTCTCTACTGTTATACGTATTTTGACCACTGCTAACCTCCCTTTCATTTCATTTCACTTTTTATGATTTAATCTCACACTTCTTTCCTGGTAAAAACATAATTTTTAATAGCCATCCAAGAAGAATTTCTGTGCAAATTAAAGGCCCTTTTCTGCCTAGTAGACAGTTTGTTCCTCATACTGAATGGCATACAATTTCACAGCTTTAAAATTTTTTATTGGCTCCTAAATATTGTGCTTAAAATATTTCAGTTAAAAAAAGCTTTTTTTAAAAAAAGAAAAATTTATTTTTGAGGTGAAATTACTCTAGTCCAGAAATTTGGTCCAAGAGAAGAAAGTCCAGGTCCACCAACATGTAAATCTTCACAACATTGCCTTTTCAAGGAATGGTCTGTGGAGTCTAAAACATATATACTATTGAATTCTTCCCCCCTTCTGTAGCATCTCTACTGACCGTTGGCATGGATCATAGACGTCACAAGTAAGGTTTCTGAGGAGAGTGATAGAAAGTAGCATATGAGAGGAATTTGATTTCTGCTTTCATATGAAGGAGGAAAACCCCCACCTAGAGGAAGCTGTCTGTATATCGATACAGATAATATAATCTGGGTTGGCATGGTTTCATCTCTGATTAAATGATATGCTATTTAACTATATTTTGGAATAGTCCATAGGTCTTCCCTATTAAAACAATGAGTGTGTCTACAATCTGTGAAATGTCTTAGAAGAAATAATAATAAAAAAAATCTTTCTCCACCAAAAAAGTGGTGATGTCCAGTGGGATATGTTCTACTCAAGCATGTTAAAAGTCTCTGCCAGATGCTTTATTCCTTTAACATTTGCAAAGTTTTTGTTTCTGTCCTCATGAGTCTTGCTGTTTTGTTTAAGGCCGGAAAGGGTAAATGTTGGTGCAAACTCATTTGCATCAAAAATACCGAGTTGATCAGAAAGTAATCTAAAAACAAATATCCAGGACTCCAGAACATGTATTTAGCCATATTCAGTTTTAATGCATATTAAAAGAGAGTCAAAGCCATATCCTGGTATTTAAAGTTATATCGTAATAGTTAAGGGGTTACTAAGCTCCTAATACTTTGTTTTCAATTGCCTAGTTTTGTTACAGTGCTTGGGTTTGGGAATTTTATTTTTTGCAATTTATTTTTGACTGAACTGGAAGGTATTTTACCTCTAACTCAATACGTATGGCTTTGCTTAATTGAAAGTAAAATGAACTTGAAACAAGACTTTTGTTTCAAATAACCTTAAGCACAATTTGTTAACAGAGTCTGAATCAAGCACCTTCCTGGATGTTATGAAATGTTACAGCTGGCTCCTATCTATAACACTAATAACCTTACGAGAAGTGTTGGGTTATAATTTTTCACTAGTATGGGGACAACAGGGGCAAAGGAATATAATACGCGGAAGAATTTGATGGAGATGGGGAAAGAAACCAGCTCCTGTGGGTCTGCTGCGTGAAGAAGGAGAGGGAGGCAGTGGGCAGCTTTGCGGCAAATCCTGGTTCCCATCTCCACAATGCGCCAGTTCTGACAGAGCATAAAGTAACTCGCTCCAGAATAAGATGAAAATTGATTGTTTCTGTCTCCAGAATAATTTTCTGCTCCTGAGGCAATGTATTCCACTGGCTCCTAAATAATTGCAAAATGAGTTCTGCGTCATTGAATATGTTGGTGACAGCAAAAATGTTTCTGGCATAATCAGTGAATCACGCAGATTTTCTGAGTTATTTTGTGGTAGTGCTAGCAGCCCCCAGTGAGATTTGGACACCATTTTGTCGGGCATKGTACAAATGCTCTTCTCCGGAAGGCTTATCATTTAATCAGCTGCATTTTTTTTCCCCACTTTTGGATAGTCACTGAGAAAATAACTGCCCAAGATATCCAGCATATCACCAGCAAAATGAGAATATAAATGCAAGTAAGGATATAAATGTGCATCTTGAGAGTGTTTCTTGTTTATTTTTCTTCCCAAATGTCTTAACTGCAGAACCGCTCTTCCTTCTTTTTGCTTTATTGTTATGTTCAGCGTCTAGAGTCATATGGAGAGTTTGAGTGCGAATTTAAGCTGCGCCGAGCTTAGAAGGCCTCTTGCACTCTCCCTGTCTGGGGAGGCCAGATGGTGCGAGCTCCTTAAGGGAAAGAGAGAAAGCTTGGTCTGTGCAAAAGGTCTTGAGTAAGAGCGGGTTTCAAGCAAATAGAATAGACATATATTTAAAACAGGACGATGTTGTACTTATGCATTTAGGACCATGTTTTTAAAGGCAATTTGGCACCTGGAGTTCAAACAAAATGCCAAGGCAGAGTAAGAGTTAGGTACTTACACTCACTGATTTCAACAGGCATTAAGTGCTTTTCAAAACTAAATCTCGTTAAGTGCTTATTTGCAGCAACTTGAAAAAAAAAAAGAATTAGACTTCAAGTCTGTAGTGAGAACACCTGCGGAAGATCTGGCAAGGGGTCAGTGACTGGCAGAGGACATGGTAGCAGCCCCAGTGTATGAGACTACACACTGACCAAATTCCCATCGGAACCAGGCATGCATATTCCGTTTTGTCTACAATGTCTAGCTGCTTCCCGGGCAGTAGTTTCTCATGGTTAGCACAGCTGAGATAAGGAAATAGTTCTAATAGATAAAAGGGGGGGCCCTTGGGTTACACAGGGGAAGTCCCACCTGGGCTTTCGACCCGTCCGTCCAACCCGTGCTTCCAGCAGCCTCCCATCGACAACCCCTCCTCGCGGTTCCCAGGGCCCCCCGTGCAGTCTGTAGTGTAAGTCCTTCATTAAACCCATCCTGTTTAACTCCTCATGAACCTTGAGTGTGTCTCTCCACCGATATCTGACCCTCTCTTGCACGTCTTGTGGTCACAACGTCAAATCCAAAAAGTTGTTTCCTTGCAGACATTCTTGTTCACTTACAAAACATCCCCTTAACAGGCCCATGCCGGAAGTGATCCAGTTCAGTTTGCTGGAGCCAAAAAACAGGAATAAGTGTTTGACATCCCCGCTCTGTTTTGGGCTCCCCATGCTCTTCCCGCCAGTGGCGGAGGCTTGGACCTGGGCTCTGCCCAGGGAGGTGCCCCGGCAGCTGCACCGAGTGCACGGCTGCGGCCATCTGGAGCTGTTTTATAAAGCTCATGTTTCRCTCTGATTTGATGCTCTAAGTTATTTTAAAGAAGTTTCTTCTGAACTTTACTCCTTGAATTAAACTCTGCTCTGTTAAATCAGTTTAACAGACTTACAAGGACTTTACTGCTTTTCCATTTTTTATCATTTTATCTGCAAAATCATCCTGTTTTATTCTTAATGTTGTAAGTTAATAAATTCATTTTAGAGACTTAGTCCTGTTTGCTTAGTTTCTGCAGGGTCTATGAATATTAAAAAAAAATTCAGTGAATATCTGTGTAATCAAGTACTGTTCCTTGTTATTTTGTCCCATATCTTACAGTTTTCAACGTTACTTTGGTCTTATTTTTATACAGATATTCATGACAGTTAAGTACAAAAATGTGACAGGATTTTCAGAGGTGATGGACACCCTAAATGCCCAGTGAGCTTAGTGTCAGTGAAAAAAAGACCACTAACTTTGGATAGCCTACAAGTGGATTTAGGTAACCAATTTCCCATTGTAGACACCAACTTTTAACAGTTTGGCTGAACACTGTATTTCAACAACTGATTTTTTCCTGTGAATGCTTTACTTTGTTTGTTAAACAATTGTGTTTATTAGGTCTCTGGTAATAATGTGTGCTTAAAAATGCTATATCATTGTAAATTTTTATGTTATTATAAGGCTTACTAAATGGCATGACTAGCTCTGGTAATAAAATGAAACTGTAGTAAAACAAGGTTGATAGTCTTCTCCTGAAAGGTGTAACACTGGATCAGAGTTCATCTATTAAATCCTTTACTCTGGATGATCAACTGATTCACAGGATTTCAGCATTGTGCTTTGTCCTCAAAAGGTGCTGTAAGGTCTTGACCTGGTTGTATTTCACTGAACCGTTCATTTTCATGACAACTTATAATGAAGATACCTTTCTTCTTTGCTCCTAAGGTTTTACAGGCAGAAATATGTCTTATTATGCTTCTGTCTTTAAACACAGGGAACTCAGCCTTTCTAATAGGCTTCTAAATTCAAATTTAAGGTATTATTTTCTTATACAGATTATGCATATTAAAACTTTTGGGGCAACAATATGTTTGTGTTCTGCCACTTGAGCCTTTGATGCTGAAATCTGTTCTACTAAGTGTTGCTTATGACAGACTTCTGCAAGAACGTATTGACAGACGCAATTTTCTGCATTGAAGCCATGGAAGTATATGTTCCTGTGCCCTGGACAAGTCCAGTTAGCTGTAGAGGGCTGTAGTCTTCCACTTAAACTTATCTCAGGAGTCATGATTGCACATGTTATTCTTCAGTTCCTTTTTTTAAAGGGATGGTATACATGGAGCAGTTGTTCATCTGATGCTAGAAGGTACTGAATTTCAGTAGTGAATAGAGCTTATGTAGGCCTAGGAGACGGTGAAGATAATATTTCAGTGTTAGAAGAACATTCTTCCCTTCTGTAATTGCAAGAATGTTAAATAAAGATTTATTATGCTGCTATCTATGGTATGAGACTTGTATTGGCAAAGTGATACACAATATGTGGAAAGTTRTGTTGGTTCAGGAGCACAGTAGAGACACAATCGTGATTCATACAAGCAAAACGGTCCCTCGAGTCCCTAATTCAGGAAGACCTTAACCAAGAGCAGACCTGTGCCAGCTGTTCACCTGGCACAACTTTAGCCGCCCGCTCCATGCACACCAGGCAAAAGCCCATTAGTGTGGGCTGGCATATGGGTATGTGCCATGATGCTAGCACTCAAATGGCAAGCGTGGCCCCTTGGAAGCTAATTTCACACTGTATATTTAGATCCACAGCAGAAATAACTCTTTCTCTTACTCCCTTGTGCGTTCTTAAGCAACACAGTTTTAAAATTATTACCCCATGAATAGACAGTACATTTAAAAAACTTTTGGTAAGGATGTATTGGTGTTCAGACAATCATTCCCGCACAAAGTGGATAAAAAAAATTACCACTTTGTAATTGCAAATTCTTCAATGAAAGTTGAAGAACATGTTGCAATTAGCTTCTCAGGAACTGTTCACCATGTGCTCACTTTTGAAAACAGCTATGGTACTACTACCTTTCCCAAGTAGAATGAGTCTTAAATCCACAAAGGACTTTAAAGATTGAGTACTTTTACAGCTAGTATTTGTTTGTATGGGCATTTATATACTGTGGTTTCTTCCTGTTAAGTTTATTACAAACCACATTTTGCTAAACTGATTGCTTATAGAAAATGAATAAAACAGTCTAGAAATTCCACTGATGTATATGTATTGCTTTTATTTAAACGAGTGTGTATAAATACATTTTTTACAATACTTGCCCTCTTACAATTGAAAGAACTCAAAAATGAACTTTTTAATCTGCAGTAGTTATTATAAGAATATGAATGATTGAAACACTAGGAGGATTTGCAACCATGATATTAGCAAACATAACTAATGATTACTCTAAGTAAAACTTGATTTTCTGAAACATTAGCCATTTGTCTGAACCTCTGGATGAAATTTATAGAGTATAATTTTCCTCCCAAATAATTTGTTTGTGCTCAATATAAACAGCTCATTAGGAGCCTCTGTCAGTATCTATGATTAGATAAAATGCAAATCCGAAAACAGGCTATGGTATGTGAGATGGATAACCTGCCTGTTCGCATTCACGTTGCTAGACGTGGCTGAGCTCAGCGACATCTGCTTGCGGGCAAGACTGCGACAGGCCTTCCCTGCCCAGGAATGATAAAGGAGACACTTCTCTGCTGTGAGTTTTCTTCTTTAGGGTTTGGACTGGTTACGTGCTTGCACGTAAAGGGTATAAATGGTTGTCCAGTGTGAACCTGGGGTCTATGTCTGGTTGTATAGTTGCCTTGCAGAGTGAAAATGGCATTATATGCCCGTGTCGGACCACCATCTCCATTTTGAATGTAGGCTTTAAAAATTTTCTTTGCCTAAACATTGAGCTAAAACCCATGACTAGCTTAAAACTAAGAAAAACAGCTCTTAAACTTTGTTTCTTCCTTCAGATTTCATCATTTTCTGCCTTGGTTTTGGTATTTTGACTGGGAATGGATCACCAGTTATAGAGGAACTCAGATCACCTAATTCAGCTGTTCAGAGGAGCACCTGGCCCCCCTCTCAACATGCAAGGAGAGAGAAAAGAAACCAGAGGAAATACGTTCATGAAAGCAAGGGAGATGGATTCTGTACTTTCTGATCTGCTGACTCAACCCCTGGGAGCTTAAACTAAGGATGCTTAAAAATAAGACGTATTGCTTGTTGGAATTTGAGGTATAGCATTTAACAAGGTTGTGGCAGGTCCTTCACCCTTTAAAATGGAGTTACCATCTTGCATGGGCATGAAAGATATAATACTAGCTGAAAGTGCTCCTGATCAACATTTTTTAAAACTGAAGTTGTTTACTGGGCCAGCTAATAAAATACCAGTAACAGTTTGAAATAATGAAATATTTTATTAGCCAAGGCTCAGTACAATTGCCTCACTGCTATTAAAAATATTTATAAAACGAATTTGAAGGGCATCATGGCCCATTAATGTCATCACTCCTGACATATTACCAGGACACTGTACCACAATCTAATCTTACTATCAGCTAATGCCATAATTAGAGATCTTCCTCTTAGCATGATTTGTGCAAAGTTATTTAGGTAAATTAACTTGTAATTCAGAGAATAAGAAAAGGATAGCTTACTTTAGAAATATGTAATTCTCTTTATTCTCTGTATGTACTTACTTGTTATGAATAAGGAGAGAAAAAAATCTATTAAAATAAATGCAACAAGGAGGAGCATATAAGAACATTCATTCTTTTGGACTGATGACCAAGGACATTTTTAAAATGTTAAATGGAAATTTATGGATATTTATTGTGCTTTAGTTCCCCAAAATTTCATGGTGTAATTCTCACCATAGTATAATACATTATTCAACTTGCAGATTTTCTATGTAATTTCTTTGTGTAGCAAGCAATAACACTTTAGGAAAATAATACAAATAGAAAAATATAGTTGTTCTGTGGGCAAGCAGATGCTGAATCAGAAAACTATGCTTTTTTCGCTCTCAGTCTGTGATTTCCTGGCACATCTTCAGAAGCTGCGACTGCAYGACAGCCTGAACTGCTCTAACTCCCCGCTGCCCCGATCCGCTCCCTTCTGGCTCTGCTCTCGGGTTCGTGCTCCTCGTCTTGTTTGGGCTCTGTTGTCTGTGCTCCCCGGTGATGTGCCGTTTCAGAATACTAAATCAGCAGAAAATTGAGTTGCTTCTTATTAATTTTGTGTTTGGGTAGCATTCTGCCGAATAAGTGCACCAGAGCAAGTTAGTACAGGGTGAGAGAGGTGCCAGATGCGGGAAGGGGCTCACTGCAGCACGGGGAGGATTCGGCACTGAGGCTGTTTTTGACTTGCGCAGAGCAGCACTCTTGCTCCATTGACTCAGGTGTATCTCTAAACACTTCTCTAGGGACTTCTTCATCAGGCCTGAAATGGCAGAGATTACGCTGGAGATAACATACCTTCTGGTCCGATTTTGGACTTCATTTTGCCACTGCTATTAATGTTTTAGGATACTTTTTCCCGGGAGGGGAATGTTTGATTTGAGCAGGATTATGCATTTGAATGAGTACAGCATCACATAAGTAAGGGATACAGAAGTGGTCCTGTTTAAATAAGCTATGTTTGACAGCATACACCTATATTTCCTGAGACCGCAGGAGGATAGACCCATCTGGGTTGTTTCCAGTTCTTCCTGTCAAATTAATTTCAAGGAATCAGGACCATTAACAGTTCATTTGCTGGCAGAGCACTGTCAAGGATTTCTGTCTCTCCTCCTCTTCCATACCTTTAAGCATACATTAAGCCCCTAGAGATGATTGTAGGCCACTAGTGCTCCACTAACATCCCAGATAGGTAGTATCCCATCTAAATTCTTCAACTTTCTCCCATCAGATTCCTCCAGGAGGGAAATTTGCATTTGAGTTACCTGTGAAACAGAGATGAGGGGACACGGTGTACTGGGTAATGGAGCATTCAGCTGTGCTGACATCTCCTGTACCATCTGCAGGAAAGGGAGAGTTTCACCAAGGTAGGCACTTCCTTGAGGTAGGCAGGGAAGGGCAAAGCAAGAAGAGAGATGAAGTTCTGAGTCACGAATTCCCATTCTGTAGTCCATTATTTGCATGAGCTTGCTGAGTGCGGCATGAAGCTCTTAGGAAGGGATTGATTCCTATGCTTAAGATTTAATGCCAATAAAAAAAGTGTTGATTCCATATCAAAAATATGATCACCTATTTTCCTGGAGATGAGAACTCTGCCAGAAACTCATCCAAAGCATATATCATTTTTCCATTGTTTCATATTCTTTCATGTTTCTCTTTAGACTTGCATGTAGACTTATCAGGAAGGTCAGCCGTAGGCTGTATATATCTACTGGAACATTTGACATGCTGTTAAATAGTAACCTCTACTGCAAAAGATGCTTTATCTATCTGAATTAGGTTCATACATGTTAACTAAAACAGGATCATTATTTCTGTATATACTTAACAAACAGAAAATCTCCTTTATGTCAGATATTATATAAATTACCAAGTCTTTTGGAAAGAACTCTCTTGTTTTTTGTAAAGCTATTTTGCTGACTGCCTCCTATCCAAGGTGTTCCTATGCTGATAGCATCGTGTTCTCTTAAGTGAATTTCTTGTAAAAAGATGATGTCAGCTTTTTCTGTTTCAACAATTTTTTGTGGTTAAAACTTTAAGCCATTTATGATCCACATTACAAATTCAGTTATTTGATTTGCCATCATTCACCTCTGTAATATTTGACCATTTGATATGCCATGCAATGTCATTGCCAAGATTTAACACAACTGTAAAAAGACCAACATTTTCTAAAGCTATTTGTTTGGAGATGTTGCTTTTCAAAGGAGATAATATATCAATATAACCCTTAGAAACATACTAGAAGACTTTGCATATTTTGCTGTTTTATCTTTCATAAAGCCAGGATAGCCCAGCTTCTCATTAACAGACTCTGTTTGTTTCTTATATACCAATGAATTACTTATCCATAAAAATAATACAATTAAAATATTAGCAATTAAAATGTAAGAAGGAAGGTTGAAATAATAGTCATAATCAATACAGTTGCAGATAAAGTAGTATCATAAGCAAGACAGACTGGCAGCATGAGATTTTTTTCCTTTCATGGTATGCAGATGTGGCTAGACAGGTAGAAAAAAATAAAAAGAATTTTTTTGGCCTTGAAAAATTCCATTACTGACCAGTCACCAGATCCAAATTTCCTCGGCTGATGGAATCTGACAGGATCGCTGCCTATGGGAATATGGCTGCAGGCCAGTAATTTTTTTTGTTCTTGTCAGGCATACTCAAAAGGGTAAGGCCATCTGCTTTCCAGCAATTAAATACTCCCCTTTCAATTGTAATATACTGTGAGTCAGATAATTTATTCATCCCAGGGTAAACGTATACATTTGCACTACTGTGGAAATGAGGAAAACTAAGATTGGCACAGGAATAAATAGTTCAGCTGTCTCTTGTCCTGTCCACTCAGGTCCCCAGTAGCTCACCCATGCTGTCACTTTGAATGAACATGCCTTCCCACCTCTCTTCTAATGCTTTGGTGCATAAAAGAAAGTTATCATTATCCAGTTACCTGAGGAGGTGTACAGATCCATGAAAATTTGGCTTGAATGTTTTCAGTAGCTCTCGAGGACCTAAATAGATGTTGGTGTGCAGGGCGGTAATGTGACTCAGAATGGTAAAAGAAGTACAGAGCAGATTCGGCACAACTGATTTGCAAAAAAGCGAGCATCAAGTAAGCCAAATTAAACAAGTAGAAATTAATCGAAATAAGGACCAATCAAGTGAATAAAGGAGACTTCTATGGCAAAGAGTGCAGCCCAGTAAATAAGACTTCTTGCCATTACTAGTAAAAGGCCACTAGGTGCTAGGAAGTTTTCTCATATCACAATTTTAATTCTAATATTAATGAGGTTTTTCTTTATTAGTTTGGTCTCTGAGTGTCAATGTTATTGTAACTGGACTAATAATAACTTTTGTATTTTGATTAGCCTGTTAAAACATGAATTGGGTGAGCAGTAAATTCTTGGCTCTGTATGCATGGTGAGTTCCCTTTTTTCCATAACAAGATTTTGAGTGTAACAACTGGAAGAACTTACTGCTGTGCTGGGAATTAATTCCATGGGAGAATGAAAGCTTTGACTGATTTTGAACAACTTGGTGTAGAAATAGCCAGATATAAAGATTCCAGGCTATCAGCAGACTGAGGAGAGAGGTCTTGTGAATATTAATGAGTCCTCCAGAGATAAGCTGAGGCTGCCCACTTAACCATATTTCTCTATAAAGGCAAATTATAAGCTTGTTAAAGCGTGAGAGTCCAACAAAAGACTTCTCTGGAGGAACACCCTGGTTCCAAGTGCTTTCTTCAAAATTTGGACAAAGTCTGATACAACTCTGATCAGAAGTCTCTGGTTGTCCATAGTCTTTTTAATAGTAAATTGAAAGAAAATGCCGTAGATGATCTGCTTTGAATCCTGGAGAGATTCAGAAAAGCTTTTCCCACTTAAATTAAAAATATGAGTGTTTTGTCTTGTATTTGATAGTTTGTCCCAGTTATACAAATTTTGAGGAACATACACTGATCGCATTTCACTGGTGGAAACATTTTAAAAAATATGTATCAGAGATATATGTACAAGTATTTTTAGGAATCGGTCTTAAATTATCATTCACATCCATATAGTAGGAAATATTAAAGTGAGTCAGCAACTAAAAATATCACAGCATTGGTCAGAATTAAGAATTACAATTCCAATAGAGGTGGTCCTAAGGATTAGGATGCTCTTGGGAGAAATTAGAAATACCTGGTCACCACTGAAGTCAATATGCTAGATCCTGTTCTGGTTTAGATTAACACTGAAATCAATAAAGCTCTAAGAGTTCATCATTGCTCTTGGTTGTGTTAAATTAGGGCAATATTTATGACAGTATTTTCCAGAGTCCTATCTCTAAGACAGAGAGACAGATAATCAGGAGGTGTCTCTTTGTCATGGAAATGAAATAAGAAACATTAGATGTGAAACGCAGTAGACTAATTGTGAAGATTACACAATTACGGCTGTACCTACTTGATCTGGAAGTACTACAGTAACGTGTCATTCCATTAACAGACTGAACCTTCAAGAAAAGAAACAGTGTATGGAGCCTTATTGCAACATTTTCCATCTGCTGAAAAGTTAGATGTTGACATTAATTCCATAGGCTCATGATTTAGCACTCTCTCACACCTGATGCTTTGTACGCGCCCCCTGGCAACCATCAATTGCAGTGGAGACTGGAATTTGTCTTGCTTTAGGTGAAACAAAGTGATATTTACTGAAATATTAAACAGGAGAACAGATTGCAAAACCCCAGGCTAGACATCATGAGGAGCTTCAGAGACATCTTCAGGGCAATTTTTTTCTACTTCACTTCATAAGTAGGATAAGGTAAACACCTACCCTTTATGAGCAAACATTGCTTCATATAAACCCATAGGCAGAAGATATTTACTTACTTACAAAAGAAAGTTAAATCTTGATAGAAATGTGATGTATATTACCTCTAACTTAATGGAAATGTGAGGATTCGTTTCCATTTTATACAGTGAACTTGCTTCCCATAAATTATTTGAAAATACACTCTTTGCTTTAAAAACTTCAGAACAGCTGAATTGAGGTTACAACCCTAAAATGTTTCCTAACACTAATCTCAGATATTACCAGGGTGATAATAACTTTCTTCAGCTGAGAATGGTGTAAAGTGAACAGTGAATAGGATTGCTGATCTTTCATTTTTTGTTCCTCAGTCACCTTTTCTGAACATATATGCAATTAAATCTTTAGGCTAGGAAAAAGAACAGATTTGTAAAGCCAAAACTGCTTCTTGAAGATAAAAACAGGGGAAAAAACAGGGGAAAAGATTCCCCCCTTCTTATTCTAATATTAATTGCTCTATAAAAAAGGAGGAACAAAAACTAAGACTAAGAGGAGTCCTTAAGAGAAGAGCTCCAAAAATCTCTCCGGAAGATTTTGTTCTTGAGATAATCTTTTCCTTTAAGTTATTCTTGTGAAGATGTTCCCCACATAGAGCTTTGGGATATTTTACCTGAGATAAACAATAACATTTGTACAGACTGCTTTTATCTACAAAAGGCCCTGGGTGAATGATGGTGAGCATAATCATGCTTAGTGTTCAATTTCAAGAGTGATATTCAGAAACTTGGCCGCATGACCAAGCTTTCCTATAATGAGTGGAAATTTGCAGAACCCAAGATGAGACTTATAACTCCCACAACATTGACTGGAGGATGCCTAAGATGAATTTCCAGAAGAGATGTTTGCTTGAAATTGTTTCACAGACATACACTGTGGGTCTGAAATAGGTGTCCGTATTAGATTTGGATTTTCATGCTGAAAAACTTTTGTGCATGCTAATTTACTAAATTGCTCGTTTGGCTAAATGTGGCAAGCCTAGTACTCGTTTTCTTTGAAGATGGTGCAAGAGGTTTAGGCTAATCCCCAGCAAAGAAACCTGGTCTGATTTTGAGAGATGTCAGGAACTTAATGAGTGCTGTTTGTTTTTTTTTTTAATTCTACTTCTGGAGCTGGTAGTCTATAAGTTTCTATGGCATGATGGAAATCCAAGGCATCTGTGGAAATGGGCCTCCAAGCCCAGCTCTCGGGGAAATCTTATTGTGGTGTCATAACCGCAGCTGTAACTGGGACTGATACTTGTGCCACTACTGCTTCCCACTCTCTTTTCAGGTGGCTGCAGTCCCTCTGGCTTTGATCTGGCTTTGAAGTCACCTCTGGAAGCAGCACACTGGGTGCTATATAAGCAATTCAAACAGCATTTTCACTTTGGCACCACCAGCCCCAACATTGATTCATTTTTATATTACTCAGGTATGATTTTTGTGGGTCAGCTATTCCGTACATCTCTATCTTGCTCTTTTTTTACTCCCCTCAGCAGGAATTGTTTTAAATTCCTAAATTAGCTGAAATTAGAGGTGGCCTCACACTGGAATATCACCTCTGAACTGCTTCCCACCTTTGAGGCAGTTTCCAATCTGCTCTAAACGTCATGGTTCAACCTGTCTCTGAGATAGCCACAGTATGAAGCCCAAAAATCAAATGCTGTAAACTGAAAAAAGTTCCAATCCAGGCACAAAACAGACAAGATCTCAACTTTACATTTCAGGTCCACTGAGAACTGTGATATGGTACTTGATCTTTAATCCTATGAGATATTTCAATTCCCACTGACTTTAACAGGAACTGAAAGTGCTTAAAACCTCACAATGCTGACCCTGCGATGAACAATATGCCTTCATCCCAAAAGGAAATGCTACAGCAACCATTTGCATCAGTATTTCTTTCCCATGGCTTCAAACATTTATAAGGTGATTTGCTTATTCCAGAAGAGAAAATGTCTATAGTGTGATTTAACACTTTTAATTGAAAAAGAATCAATTTATTATCTATTTAATATATAGCTATAAGAACCCTGCCAAAGTGTGCTTGCAATTCTTCTTCTATAACTGTTGATCCAGAAATCAGCCACTAGTGAGATAAAGTACCATAAAAGACAAATATAAGGGAGCAGCAACTCTCTCTTCTGATAATCCTATCTACCTTGTCTGTTAGAGCAGTATTTCACTATATACATATAATATTTCCATGCATCTAATATTTCAGAATATGCACATATAATTCCTTCCCCTTTTTTTTCAAGTTCTAATACCAAACACTTCCAATTCATTATCACTACAATATAACTTTTGTGGACGTTTGTGTTCTGCAAATAATAGAGGTTATTAAATGAAGCCCAAATCCACATAAGTATCAGCAAGGCTGATGTTCTTTATTTTATGTGTGAATGCCTATTTTTATGCCTATTTCAAAAAAAAATTCATAGTCTTGAATTTTTTTTCTTCCAAGGTTTAACTTTAAAACCACTCAACTTTTGGCATTCTTCGTGACACTTTCCCCACATCTGGGAAAGGGTAAGGGAAAGACAGGAACCCCCTGCCCTTTCCCCACCCACTCCATTTACATGTAAGCCACTGCTCATACTAGTAAAACTTGGAATAACATATAGAAGGCTTTGTGTTTATGTAAGTGTGAAGCTTATGCTATTTTCCCAAAGAGAGGAGGAAAATCCTGGCTATTGGCTGCTTAACTTGAGGCACCAGGTACCAGTAGCTAAAACAGAAAATGCATACGGTGCAGACACTGCATAGGCAGATGTCATTTCAAGTGACTTCCTCTTTCTCTTTATATTTTACAGAGTTCTGACATCACAAGAAATTATTTTCACTGTCTTTCTTTTTGGCATTAGGAAAAATCATAAGCTTATTCTGCAAAAAAGAAAAAACAGTAACTTGATGGCTTGCCAAAAATTATATGGGCACTGAAAGATTGTGCAACCAAATGACTGTACACTTGTACCTCCACAGTCTTATATCACTTGTATTTATATTTTATATCATCTTGTATTTTTTTTATGGCTTCCATTTCAGGTTTAAGAAAGTTAAGTGCTAGAAATTCCATCTTTTTCACCTCTAACAATTGTTTCAAAAGAAGATTTTACCTCTTCCTACAGTCTTGCTAATATCTTCAGTTGCTCAGGATTGCACCAACAATATCACTACAGCAAAATATTCAGTTAAATTTTTCCAAATCGCAAATTCAGATTCCTTTGGCTCAGTCTCATATTTTGTCACCAGTGTGACAGTCCAGTTTATATTGAATTCAAAGGCGGTGTTCAGTGTGCTCTGCTTTTTGTGACCTCCTGTTCTCCTGAGGTCCTCATGGAATAGCTTAGAAGCAGACTACTACATAATGAGGCTCAGATTACTGGAATCCATTAATAAACTATTGTAAATTTGTGGTAATGTGATTTAGCTCTTTAAAAAAGTTGGTATTGTAGTTGATTAATGAAGAAACCAAACCCAGCATTAAAAAAATATATATTATGGATCAGTCAGTGACAGTATTCATTCATCTGTGATTGGAATGATGCTGTTGACATAGCAATATCTTGTTTGCAGTCATACATATAAAAATGAATAAATCCTGTACGTGGTGTTTTTTTCTGAAAAAAAATCTATCCCAGAAAACCAAAGAATGTTCATGAAATCTCTGTAAGCAATTTATAAAAATATTTACCATGCTCAGCTATTGGGAGTGGATTTTAGGTCATTGTCCCATCTGAAGCAGAGTGTAATAGCTTTGAAGGCACCAAAGGATCTCTGTTTTGAAGTATAAAGGATACATTCAGCCTTGATGCAATATAATATGACTTTATGGAATCCTTAGGTAGCAGGAGTTATGGGTGTAGACTGTGCTGTTGCTTTTTTTCTGCTTCTTCCCTGTTACTTTGGTACATTGTTTACAACGGAGTCCAAGTCTTAATGGTTACTTCTGTTTCTGTTATTCCTGTTATTGGTGTTATTCAGGCCTACTTCTTTGATGCACTATTCTGAAGAATAATATATATCTGTTTCCAGTTATTCCTGTCAGGTTTCTTCTTCTCCTGAAGGGGTGGAGTGGTTTAAAAGGAATATAAGGTTCCCAGGYCAGGTGGAGGAAGATTTTCAGCCAGCCATTTAGGGCATAGAGAGCGAGGGAGAAAATATTGAGATATTGTTAACATACTGGACAACCCAAAGCCCATCCATAGCTGCTGGAAGTTACTGAAATAATAATCACCCTTCTGGACACATAAATACCCTCTCCAGTGTTTGGTGACAGGTGGCATTGGGAAACGATGCCCCAGGTAGTGGCACAGTCCAGAATCTCACCCTTGAGCTTATGTATTAACGCAGCTCCYTAAGTTTCTCGCCTCGCTGAGGGAAGGGATGTGGTGTACCTCTCTCTGTATTGCAGTAGCCACTTTACTCTGTCTCTGTGACCTTTCAAATGAATAGCTCTGTGCAAAGATGCTCTGAGATCCCTGAAGCATCTGGGGAGGAGGAGACCTCATCCATTCACCGCATCCTCTGGCTCCGCACTGGGGACTCGCTCTTCCATGGACCCCAGGAGCTTTGGAGATCTTTACTTTCAACAGCCCTTTGCGTGGCTGCAGAAGGAGAGCCATTTTCTAGCTCACTACAAAACTGATAAGTTGGGATCTGATAACTGGGGCAATTAACAACGAGTTTTCTGTAATCTGTCCCAAGAGTTTAACTAACTGCCACCATGCTCCAAGCAAAAATTCTTGTAAACTCTGGAGGATGAGCAAGATATGGTAAGTGTTTCATATTTTCGTTGTTGTTATTACTGAGAAGAGTGTGTGGTTCCTGCACTACACCCCTCCATAACAAGGAGCGCCTGGAGGGCACCTCTTCTGCATGACAACAAAAGCAGAGATCTTTCTGTTCATTCCTAGCACATTTCCGTGTCAGCAGGATTGTTTTTAACAACATTGTCATGAAAGAGAGAATAGCAGCACTGAGAGGCTTTGTAAGACCTCTCTGGAAATCTGCGGAATTTGTTTGTTTAGGACCTCCGTAATTGTTTGTGCATTTTGCTCCCAGATTGAGGATCATGAAGCCCAGTGTCTGAGAAAATAATCAGTATGTTATCTAAATTAAAATCTAAATTAAATCTGTGTGCCTGGTGATTCGACCTTTTCTTTTCTGTGTCTGTTTCATTGTTGGGCTGAAATCACTCTTGTTTCAAAGCAGGTGTATGAACACTAAAATCTCCAGAAGAATCAGTTAGAAAAAAGAGATCCCATTCAAAGGAAGAATCAGAAGAAATAAGAAGAGCACACTGGGGATATCATATTAACCTACTCTCATCATTTGCCCTCTTTTTTACTAGAGATATGACATGACAGGAATACTGGATGCTACTGCTTCTGTAGGTTTTAAACTGGCTGAATAAAATAGGTAAATGCTGCCTATGTTTGCCAAGATATTTAATTTAAATGTTTCTTCATGATGGTAGTGATCAGCTGAAAGTCTAAATAGGATGTTCCTCTTTATCTGGCATCTGTCTTTCAAAATGGAAAAGTAAAGGATTCAGTCTGAATATGAGGCTTTCTGCAAAAAGGTTGGTAGAAAACAYCATCTGTCTCACAAACCTGAGGCTTAATCCAACAAATGAAATATAAAAGTAAAATATTTATAATACTTCTTATATCAAAAGTAAAGATGCTGTGAATATTTGCAGGGTTCTGATCAGGGTTTGCAGGTCTGTCAGACCACCCTCATTCCTTGTCATTCCCTTGTGCCATTATAGGATCCATACATCAAGGAGCTTGGACCCCACAGGGACCGTTGTGGGGGAACCTCAGGTTGCCATTGCCCTGGCAGGGTATGTGTTACTTCTTTGGGAATTTGAAATTCAGTATTCTGCAAAACCTGAAAAAGCCTGGTTTGCTCCTGCTTTTGTCTATCTATCCTTGTAAAATGGACCTTGCATATCTCTTTAGAAAAGTATTATGAAAAATCCACACTGTTTTAGTGCCTAGCAGGGAACATATTTGTGTTCAGTTTATAGTCAAGAGTAGGATATGGTAAAGATTATTTGACACTACCACAAGCAGGATACTGTGGAAGGTCTAATTAAAAACAAACAGTSAGCTTCAGCTGGTTCAGAGGCAGACAGTATACTAAATTGTGTATGTTGTGCTGTATAATATGAAAATATACTGCTGCCTTTGTTTTGATCTACTGTTCTTCCTATTGGAAAAAAATGTCCAGGAGCTCTCAAAAGTTTGGTTTCTAGACTGGGTGGGAGCAATCTAGTTATTGCACTTTGGAGTTCAGTATAAAGCCTATAGTTCAGCAATTGAGCATTGGCTCATAACTTTTTAAGAGTCTTTTTCACACAGTGTTGATATATAAATACAATTCATATTTTTGGGTTTATAGTGAGCCTGCAGGGGAAAAAAACTTTTCAGAATACATTGCTGTATTTAAAAAAGAACGTAAAGTAGACATAATAGTTTCAAGGGGGAAACAAAAAATACAATAGGCCATGTGTAGTTCTTCAGATGCACTGCCAAAACTCTTTCCTGTGTGCTACGAAGGCAGATAGAAATGCGATCATGAGGGATGTATGTGGTACTTACCTTTTTTATTTTTAAAGAGAATGCCAGGTAATATTTGAATAAATGCGGATCATCTTTAAAAACATGTTTTAAACCACCCTGTTTAAAAACATCTGTGAAGGAAAAATGCTACAAGACCTAGCTGGTTGTCTGCGGAGAATTAGTTTATATGCAAATCATGTACTGAGAAAAGATAGAAGAATTTGGAAGCATTACAAGTCACTGAGACAAACTTACTGTTAGCGCAGCAGGTGCCCGTGCACTGAATATAGGTGAAAACACATCAGCCATGTATTGTGCTTCTTTTTGCTGTTTGACTGTAAAAATCAGAAGATTTTCTATAGGCTTACTTTTACTTTTTTCTTTTCACAGTTATAGTAATGACGTGTAGTCCCTTAAGAAGAATTATAATGGAAGAAACTAACTGGGAATCTTCCAGGAGCTTGTTGCCCATGATCAGGTGTTAAATATATGTGCCTTAAGATCAACAATTTCAGTCACTGGTAAGTTTATTGAAGTTGCTGCTTTCATAAAGATTACATTGAAATTATAGTTCTGCATTTTATGTAGTTACTCTGACAAATATTGATTTAACTGTGAAGTGTTTTGACTTTGAAACAAAAAGCAAGAAAGAGGTTTCTAAAACAAAATAAATCAAAGCCTGAAAGTTTAATTGTATGAATGAAAAAGAAACAGTTTTCTATGTGATCTGGCCATTCAAAAAATCGAGTGGAAATTTAGCTAGAAAAGGAGAAAAGGCACTGATGTATGTTCTGAACAGCCAATTAAATACCATTAGTGGCTATTCTTCCATTCTCATGCGGTATCATAAAACATCTTAAGGACAGGAGGAAAGCAATGACCTGAGACACAGAGAGGCTGGTTCTGTGCTTATCTCTTCCCCCATCGTTCATTGAATATTGCCTACCATTGCGATAACTGCATTCACTAATTGCTTAAATATTGCTTAGTGCTCTCGGATCAGCATCATTTGGCTCAGAAAGAATCATGGTGAAAGATTTTAAAGAGAACTTTGAGAAGTCAGAACCAAGAGTGATATTTATTAAATTTTCTCTTGAATTGACTTTGGAAAACAGAGTTGCCCCTTTTTCTGAATTTCAGCAATTATTGTTTGAGGGTATGCAGGAACTATTTTGAAACATTGAAACAGAAACACTGAAACAATTTATTTTTCAAAGAAATGTCTATGCTCTCCTAAATGCTCTCCTAGAGTTTATGTTTTGGTGATTGTCCCTTCCTCAGCTTTCTTATTGCAGGAGAGAGTTGCTCAAAGAATTGAATTTTGTGAATGAGCAAAATCCTCAAGCTAGCATCCCATGATTTTGTCTGACTTGTCTTGTGTTAGGTCTATTCAGTGCTTAAAATATTTTGCAATTATTCAAGTTGACTTTGCTACTCTTTGCTTTAACTTTCTAAAGCAATGAAATCTTGCAGCCTGTGGAAATGAATCGTAGTGCATTTGACAAACTGTATAGATGTAAGACTAAGAACTAAACTCCCTCTTACATAGTGATATAGTCAAAACTACACTCTATGGCTGAGAGTTGCATTGCATTTTCTTATACGAATATATGAAAATGAAGACCTTATTAGGGACATCCTCTTGTTAAACAAACAAACACAAAACCCCAAAGCAACTACAAATTCTAACTTGCTGAAATACTAATATGAATGGTAGTGATGACTGAGGTGAAACTGTTTGCTGAAAGCATGGTTTATTTTAACCTGCTGCCTTGCTCAGTGTGGTTCCTCATACCTCATGGCAAACGTATCAGTGAAAAACACAGCCTATACCAGTCTTATGAAAATGCCATTCTCTCACAGGTTTCCCTCAGATAACACCTTCTCCCTCCGTAGTATGAATTTGTGCTAGTCCGAAGCAGTATGGRTTCCTGCTGGTGAACAGGTCTTTGTTTTCAGAGACAGGACTCCACTTCTTTTTTTTAATAACTGTAGTATCCAGTCTAATTTCCCTTTTCACTTGCATTTTCTAAAAGTTGTTATTCCAAAAATTCTTTTGATGTTTGATTTGCTTCCTGTGTTTGAAAGTARTTTCAGTACAACCAAAACAACCTAYAATTTACTGAATACTTCCACCTCCAATGTTAGAGCCATAGGAACATTAGAGCTGGTTAGTAATATGGGTGAAATTATAGGAAAGTGCAGCATAGCTGCTAACTCTGGATGACACAGCTCTAAAAACTCTAGGATAGGTTCCCAAAAACCTTATTTTCAGTGTCAGTGAGTGTGAAGTGTCTGAGATACAGACAGCACAACATACGCAATGAAAATTGGTGAATTTAACGTGTTCTTCAGTAAATATAACTTATCAGTGTTTCATTTTTTACATTCTGCAGGAATACTTACCTGCTATAGTCTCTCTTAGGTAACAGAGTAATCCCTTATGACCAGCTGCCAAGCTGGAACAACTTATGTTTTTGCTGATTAGCATACRATACCCACCCATATCTTTAGATTGAGCTGCACTTTCAAAGCCACCTTTGAGCTGTTCCTTGAAGTGTCTCACATAACAGGTGTGATTTTGCTCGGATGGGAGCACTCTGCTGGGTACTTCCTTCTTCTCTCTTCTGCCCAAAGGACTCTATTGTCCTTTTCCATTTGTTCTTTCTGTAAGACTATGTCAGTCGATAAAAACACTTGCTTTTCATTTTTGTTTTGTTTCCTGAAATATCTACTGTTTTCCTTATTTTTTTGAACAGTAGATGTCTTTTCATGGCCAAAATTCTAGTGTAATCATCAAAAATATCTTTTAATTTAAAAAACTCAGATGTTTGTGAGTTCCTGAGCTCTGCATAATGCTGAATCCTGTTATGAATTTAGCATGCTCTTTGAGTGCCTTTAAACTATATCAGTGGAATCAGCCAAGTGCCCTCCAGCCACAACCACCTCTATTATACACAACGACTCCAGTTCAAAAAGATGTGGAGGTTCTTCTATTTAAGAATGAAATATTCTTACATCAACTTGAGAGAAAAATTTTCAAAATATTCCCTCTGGGGCAATGTAGATCCATATTGTTATTGTTGCAAGCCTATAACAAAATAATATAAACAAGCCATAAATACTTGGGTGTATTTATTAATTCCTCCAAAAAGTATGTAATAATATAACATGTCAGTTTTGAGCCAACTTCAGAGACATGGTGCTATGGCCCAGTCTGCACTGCCRTGTGCAGACATTTCAGTCTGTGCTGTGCTTTGGAGTGTTGGTCACCAAACCTATGTTTGAGGCATGAGCAACTTGGCTAATTGGTACAAGAAACACATTCCTTAACGAGCTATGCATGTGGTTATTGCATGATAAAAAATGTTAATCCATTGATTTATAGACATAAATGGTAATCCATTGATTTATAGACATAAAGGCATTGTTTTTGAGAAGAAATTCCCAAAGTCTCCATCAGTGTCCCCCTGGAGTTTGCTCAAGACTGCCAAGAGGTTGCTCCAAAAGCTAGATTGTCAGCAAGATCTGTGAATCTGGAGTTTAAAATGCTGCCTTGAACAAGAGGATTACCTCACAGACCCCACCACCCAGGCTATCTGTCCTTGGGTGGCCTCCATAGTAACTTCAATTTCCTCATAATCAAGAAAAAATCCTGTTGTAAGGGTTCTTTTGTTCTAACAGTGTATATATTTTTAMTACATCATCACATTTCCATTACTTCAAATTGCTTTGAGAGATTATGTATTGAGTAGAAATAAAAGAACTGTAAACTTCTCCACTAACTAGAGTAATGCATGCAGTACAGTATCTTAAGGGGCACTGCGCATATCAGAACACGATGCCCACACAGGATGCGCAGCTGCATTTTGCAATGTTGCTTGTCTGAAGTGTCCTGTTCTTTCATTAACAGCTGTATCACACTTGAGAACAGCTAATGGTAAAAAGATTTCCTGGCAAGCAAATTCTTCTGTTAAATGGGGAATGTGATGTGTTTGGCATGTATAATTTAGCTAATTTGTACAAGAAACACATTACTTAATCAACTGTAGATTTGGTTATTGAATGATAAAGATGGCAATCCATTAATCAATTTATAGACATAAACACACTATTGTTCAAGGAAAAAAACAAGGATTTAAACACCCTTGAATCAATAAATATAATTAAAACAATGGTATGTTACAGTCATTTATTTGATTGTCCTACAGCTGTCTGAAGCATGGTGAGATTACTGAAGCATGGAGCCAAACAGCCAACACTACATTTAGTTTCATTTATTGAAATAATGAAAGGGTGTTAATGATAAAGTACAWAAGTGTATAATAGAAATTAATGTACTGTGAAATAAAATTATGTTTGGAAATCAAGAAGAGTACAGTAAAAGTTAAAGTCTTTAAATGAATGCTGTATAAAACATTTGGAAACCACTTTGTACTGTTTTAATGGAAGAATGGTTGCAATATACAGGCAATGAAAAATTACAGGAATTTATTATAGACATATGAGTAAGATGAAATCAAATTACTTTATGAAAAAGAAAATATCATCCTAACTTTGTTTCTTGCATTCCTAGAACTAGAGAAAAGGGATGGAAATGACCACATGTTAATACCTATTGCCTCAGGTTTGTGTTTTCATTTAAGCAATTTCTATATTCCGTATTTTAGGAAGCCCCTGCCACAGATTGTTTGTTAAACTTGGAGCAGGGGGGTGAGGCACCAGGAATATCTGTGACAGGTACGACTGCAGTACACTAATAGTCACTGACTACCTGGTACTGAAATGAGTGTAGATACGAAGTTATAAGTGTGTGTGGATAATCTAGAAGCACAAGTAATCTTATAATTTGATCTCTTTCAAATAGGAGAAGTAAGCAAATAAAGTTTAAGAAAAATCTTAAAATGAATAGAAGTGTAAAAATACTAAATTCTTGGCTGATTATAAGACAACTGGTGTTTATTTGTTGCTAGTACTATAAAAATATCCTTTCTTTCTGCCATTTAATATTTTGGCAAAAATTCATCCTTAAAATGAGGAAAGAAATATGCCCAAGTGAGTGGAAATGGTAGATAAATTAAAACTGCACTGTTGGCTACATTATTGAATATGCCATGACTTCTTGTAAACTATTGCCAAGTCTGTAATTATTAGCAGAACCTATTTATGTTCCTTTTCGTAGTGCTGAGATTGCCTACCTGGGCTAATGAGATCGTAAAACAGGCTCTTAAAACCACTTCTTTCTGATTCTCAAAATACTGAGCACTTGAGCACTTGTGTGTCACTAAATACTGATTATTTAGCTCTTTTGAAAATCAAATAAACACCTGCTACTAAGCCTAAAGTATTTGTTCATTACTTTTCAAAAACTCACATTAATGTTATTTCATTTTAAAGGTATATGCATCATTAAATAGAAGTCTATATTTTTAAAAGTATATTTCTCTAGTGTCAATCTCCTGATTTCATGCTCAAATCCAAAGACTTTTGACTACTTTAAACTGCATTTTTTCAAAATAATTTTCTCACATTCATCTTAGTGATAGAGTACAATCTTAAGAAAGAAAAAAGTAAAAACATGRAACTCTTCCTGACTTCAGAGAAATAGTTCCCACAAAAATACCATTCAGCTATCTTTACAGTGCTGTTCTGGTACTGATGGCAGTGGTTATAATGAAGGGGGTCAATAATGATATATGCTCATTGGGATATGACAATGCTTGTAAAGACGCCCTAAGCAACCGACCTGTCATGTATGGGAGTTATCTGGAGACTGTACAGTGACACCATCATTGCAGTTTCCATAGAATTTGTTGTTGCTCTATTGTTCTTCCCCAAAATGATTGTTCAGTTTTGATTTCAATGGAGTATATGAGTGCGAATAACTGCATCTGATTTGTAAAACACCACCACCACCACAACTGACAAGGATGCAGTATGTGCAAGCATTATTTGCATGCTTCATATATGCAGCACATACAGCTTTTAAATATTTCAGGCAAGAAAAACACCAAACATTCTAATTTCACTGATCAAATTATCTTCAAAAGAAGAATATATTTTTGGCATGATCCTTTGCAAAAGCTTGAAAGTAAGGTTATATTTATTGGTTGTGGCTCCAGTTATTTACATTTCAAAAGACTTTTACATTTTCTTTACCATATTTCTTTTCTGAGCTACCTGCTAGTGGAGTGAGGAATGAATGAGCGATTCAGATGTTGGCTTGGACTTGGGAGACCTGAAAACTATGCTATGAATGCTTTCTCTATGACATTGAAAATATTACTTCTTTTCTTTGGCTTTTTTCAGATCTTTTGCTATGAAGTCAGCTTGTGTCATGACAGCCGTGCTCTCTGAAGTCAAAGGAGTGAGAAGCGATTTAAACCATCTATTATCTAAGAACGCCTGACACCCTACATGGTCAATAGACTGTTGTCGCTCATGGTGAGTCATACACTATTTTGTACAACAATATCCATTTTTCTAACAGAAGGAACAACAGTCAGGTCTTCTGAAGGTTATTTAAAGAGTAAATTGAATAAGGCCATAGTGGCATTAGAACATTATGAGTAAAAATGGAGGCAATATATTTCCTGTTTTCCAGTCATGGAAAGAGGCAGTATAGACAGAGCAAACATAATAAAATGAATCCAGAAAAACAAAATAATGGAGTATGCGTACTTCGAACTTACCGAGGCTTTTATCAGCCAAAGGTTTATTTGCACCAAGGAAAACTGAAATATTCACTTCTTCATCTCCTGAGGTGTTTTCCACTAGAAAAGCATGCTGTAAATAAGGCAGGCACCTCTCTATCTAGCTCCCATGAGGGCAGAAAGTATGAATCTGTGCCAGAAGTGGCCACTTAGGTACGGCACAGCGGGGAGGTGCAGGCTGCCTCGTGAAGCAGGGGCTGTTTGCACCTTGGATCACACACATCTGACTCTGCAGTTAACAGAGAAAGAAGTCCTGACAGCTGTCTGCCTACGGCTGGAGAAGAAAGTAAAATAAAATAAGCATCAGGAAATGCAGAATCCCAAATTATTTATTTTCAATATTGAAAAGTCAAGAATTTCATTTAAAGGAAAAATAAATGAGCATCAGAAATCTTTCACTCTTTATATTAATATGGGATAACTTTTTATTTTATTCTRTTGGTATTGTTAGAGTAAAAAGAAACATAGACAGCAATGCTATCTGTTCTTTAAAGAAATTTTAATCCAAAACAAAACCAGAAGTAGCAGATAGGAGTGGTAAACAAAGGCAAACAAAATGAAGTGTGTAGACTCTGAGAAGAAGAACAACTTATGCTGTGCATTAGGTGATCATTATTATGACTCCTAACTACATTTAATGTAATTCCCTGTAGCTTCATATAATAAATTGCTCATTGACAAAATATTTTAAATAATATATATAAACTCAAGATGCTCGGATGCTACAGGATAATTACTAAACAAATTCTGGAATGGAATAAAAATACAACAAGAAACACACAGAAAAAAATTGCAAATCCAGTCTGAACGGTTCATTGGAACTGTTTTCTGTTTGGATATCCGGTATCTGTTTTTTCACAGGTTTAGACCTGTACCACACTAGTCATTGATTTCCAATCTCAAGACATCTCAATACTTACAGTAGTGCAGCTTCCCAAGCAGGATCAAGCTACAGCTTTTYTACCACCTCTCCATGGTCTTTCCAGCCCTTTATCAGTAACACTTACTAGTCAGAGCTATTATAACTTCTTGACACTTGATAGCAGCCTCCGAATTGACAACTTCCATTTGCTAACTAAATGGCGAAGGAGGGAAAAAGCTGATCATATTAAGCAATTATGATGTCTAATTCCGCCCTTCTGGACTAGGATGCTACGAGTGCCGATTTTAGCTGTACAGTTCCACTGATTTTAATATGAGTTGTATGGCCTCATTCAGGGAATGGAGCAAACGTATTTTAGTCATTAAACAATAAGTTTAAATATAATACAACCGAGTTCATGTTTTGATTGTGAAATGAATACTGGGAAAATGGAAAATACTTCATGGCTCTGAGCTATAGAGGCACTCGCTGTCAGTGCCGCAATCGATCGTCTCCGCAGCAGGATAGAGGTGAGATAGTCTTTAGCAGCTTCTCAGGAAGTCCAATTTAATTAAAAGCTTATCTCTTAATACAACTTCGAGCTTCTCTATGACAAAGAAGTGTTTTCCACCATGAGAGCTTTCACAGCATTGCACTGAGCAAAATGTTGACTCCTCTCTCCGKCACACTAGAGGAAATTGCTGTTTTGCCTTTGTTTTCTGTGCTGCTGGAAGAATGCTGGATTTGAGAAGGTTTTTGTTTTCTTTTCTACATGCTTTCCAAGATAAGCAGACCATGAAAATCTGAGAAATAACTTGCAATGAGGCTTATTAAACTTGCATAAATCTGATTTTTATGGTGCCTGCGCCGTGACTTTCGCTTATTGAAAGCAGCAGTAAGAAGCTAATGTGAACTTGCAGGTGGATTAGCAGACTGTTGGCTGCTGTATGTTTTAGACTTTATGTCCAAGGAAGACTCTGGCGCTCAGGTTTTTTAAGTGCTCTGATTCTAGCTTTCATTTTCAGGAAGTAGGAAAATGGCATGCAAATTCCTAGGAGCTTCAGAAAAGCAAGGATCTAGTTATTCATCATGAGTGATTTTTTTGGAGGCAGTTAGTAAAAGGAAAACCCAGAGACTAGTTCTGTGTGTTTCCACCAGGCTGTAAGGCTGACAGCTGACATGCTCTGAGAACTGCATAAAAGACAAGGAATCCTTTCAGACTGCAGTTTGACAATGGCAGGCTAAAAATCACATGCTGAAGAAAATTGAAACATCTTTCAAATGTATTTAAAAAATCATTTGCTTCTCTGTATTTCTAGTTTCTACCTTTAGAGACCTGTATTTCCCACTAAGGTCATGCATACATCATGAATGTACCCCATGAATGCACATCATGGTAATTTCTGCCCAKTTTGTTCAATGGGCCAAATTCAGTTTACATTATGAACAAAGCTTTGAGCATCTACCATATTAAACAAACATAGCATCTGTAAAAAGGTATTACACTTGCCTAAGATCTTGTCCCACCTAGATCCATTAGTTCTGTAAACATTATTCCTGTTATACCCAAAAGGGAATGTGTGTAATTAGAGCCACAGTATCTATTGCATGATGTGAAGTACACAGTGGGTCAAGGGTTTTTTCCACATTATTCCCAAACTTTCTAGGATAGATACTGTGTATTGATATAGATTCAGTTCATTTTAATGATTAGGTTTGCTCATCTTCATTTAGTTTAAAAAGGACCATGAACTTTCCCCACTTACCTGTACAGCAAACATTCACATTTAGTGAAAAGTTACTGGAGACAGAACTAATGCAGCTCTGCAGATAGTTGAGAAATGCAGCTCTGCTGATAGTTGGGAAAAAAACATTCCAGAAAATACTTTTACAAAAGCATGCATGGTACTTTCCTGTAAAAAAGTAAATTTTCCTGTAGTAATTATACTCAAATTATACACATACCACTACTGTGGTACAAATACAGCTCAAAAATATTGTATATATTCAGYCATACTGGTCTTATATTACAGAGCTACAGGGAGTAGAGAGAAGGGATATGTAGCTCTTCCCTGATTCCCCTGTAAACCTATTTGTTTGCATGCATGAAAATCATGACAGTGATTGTAGCATCCAAATTGCTGAATGYGTTGAAGGAAGGTAAGCTATTCCACCTTTTTTATTCCTCCTGTCCTTGAAAAAAAAATCTTATTTTCGTGAAACACACAGTTATCAAAGGATTGATAAAAAATCTTTAACTTGAAGTTCCTTTTGATATCTTTGAAAATCCCACCCCACTTCTAGGATAAAACACCAAGGGAATCAATCTTGGATTGACTCTTTTCTTTAAAGGAATAATTTAAAAAATAACATTCAATCCTTAAAATTATTAGGAAAGCTAAGCATTTCCCACTGCTGTCAAAAACTTGTTAAACATTACTTATACTTATTCAAAGGAAAGACTGACCCAACTTTTCCTGTGAATTATTAACCTGTTCTCTTAAGATGTGTCAGATGCTCTCAGGCCAAAATTACAGTCAAGTCTCCAAACTGAGATACACCGTAGCAAATACAAAACCTAAGAGATCTAAGTATAATCACAGTCTAGTCAATGAATTTATATCCAGAATTGATTCTGTGGTTCAGACAGTGAAGAGAGTTGTTCTTCAGTATTGCTGTATTGCCCTCCTGAAGCATCCTGCACAGAAGCAGCTTCCTGAAATATAGGGGACATGGTAGCTATAGGAGGTCTGCAGGAGACAGGAGTGTCCTGCTCGTTCTGGCATCTGCCTGCGGAATACGCCGTAGAGGTCTGGGGGTGTAGTGAAGAAAAAATCATCTACTTTTTGTCCTGAGGACTTCAGTTTCAGTATCATTTTTCCAAAGGATTCTTCAGTGTGGGGGCCCACCTACCGTATAGGGGTTTTCTGGTAGTCAGGTTTTGTTGTCATGTGCTCTGTTCTTGAGTTTGTCAAGTCTTTCCCTAAGAAAGTGAGTTTCCTTTACTAAGTGTGTTTTAATGCTTTTCATTTTTACCTGCACTTCCACATCACTGATTCCTTGTTTCTTTTCAGATTCTCTCCTGCAAATTCTCTGGATCAGTGTTCAGATACATCCATGCACATACACACATGTGTGCACACACACTAATACACACAAACACAGACATTATACAGTGTATTTAAATTCTCTTTTATCTATCTGTCATGTTTTACTTTCTATATTTATATTATTTAATCTGACTAAGAGCTAGACAATGAATTGTTTGCTTTAACTTCTGGTTTATTGTCGGTTTGTTCCCTACACCATAGGCAGCAAGAGAAGACAGCTGTGAGTTGCTCTGGAGATGAATCCTGAGTAGTTGCAGCACATCCTCTGGCAGCAGGAGCGAGGGCAACTGCATGGGACAGGACGGGTTGTGGCGAGCCATCCARCGTTGCACCCATCCTACCCACCCACAGAAATCAGCTGCTCTGGCAACACCTTGTACGGCAATCCTGGACAGCCAAGCAGGAGAGTGGTCGGTAGCTCTGGTACTATAAGGACTGTCGCAAACTCTTTGCATAAATGAACAGCAATGCAATGCAAAGACCTTAGTGATTTTGTCAGCCTCCTGGTTTCACTGCCCCAGAGCCACCCAGTGTCCTCGTGACTGGAGTTGTCACTGTCCCCCCACCAGCTGCTTAATGGCCTTTCCAGCCCAGCTGCCCCARTGATGCACGAGAAGGAGTGTTCGGTGGCTGTCCAGTGACTGCCTGCCAGGGTCATCGTTTTTGTTGCCTTCTCAAAACACGTTAATGGCAACTCACTCCAGAATTAAGGCAGGAAAATGCTTGCTGCGTTTTTGGGCAGGGCAGTCCTCTGGGTCACAACAATGCTGTCAACTGGGTCTGTGTGCTACCAAAAAGACAGTCATCAGTAAAAGAAGGTGGCTTAGATGTGTTTCTATGGATTTGTTTCAGAATGCGAATAGTTGTGTTGCTTAATTGGCAATGAGAAAATGGCTCAAATCATGCTACCGAAAATGGATATGCATTGGAGCTGTGCTCATCTGAGCATTCCCATTGCACTGAAGGAAATCTTTCATATTTGCAGCCTTGGGAAATGGCTGAACGTGGAGTTCCCTCAGCAGTGTCCTGAAAAGAACCTCGGGTTATTGATATTAACAGTAGTAAGTCATAGCATTTCTCAGAGATTCCTCTATGTAGATTTTGTGCCGCAAGCATTTCTTAAGTTCTAAAATCAGTTAATCATGCTCAGCAAAATTTTTAGCCTTAAAAATTTTAGATTTRATAACATTTTGTTGAATATTTCAATAGAGATACAGATGAGCAGTATTTGATACTATTAACAAACAAAATATTGGACAAATCTAGTACACTAATGTACTTATTCCTTGCACCTTACAAACAAGTGGAGTCTCTTTTCCAGCCTGAGGTGTTTGATGAAATGACTTTTTCTAATCCTACAGCCTGTTTCATGTTCACAGAGGTGATTTAAGAGAAATGAGGGAAGAATGTGCATAGAGTTTTAGGAACAGCTCATATTCTGACTTTGATCTTGAAACTTACATATGCTGATGCATTTGGATCTTGGGATTTAGTTCAGGCTATTCTGAAAAAAAGGAGGCAGACATAAAAAGTTAATCTAGTCAGGGACTGTGCTCTCCCCACTGTTGGCCCTGAGCCTCAGTTGATCTTGTTTCTGTCCCATTTCTTAATAAATATTTTGAGGGCAAAGAGCAGAATTTTCTTGGCATATTAGAAGCAGTCTTATCAATATGAACATATCTGCAACAATTCAGAAATACCTGGTGGYTTTTGTTACTTACAGATTAGAGTCCTGATGATGTTGGTGGCTGCGGAGGCCGTAACTAGTGAGAGGTGGAGTGGCTTTTCTGACTTGCCTAGAATGGAGGTCCAGTAAGCGCAGTAGAAGAGAAGCGTGCACAAGCTTGACATCTAGAGAAGTGACATAACCTATTTGTAAAATGGTTTTCTAGTTTATATTCTGAGGATAGTAGTGTTGGCTGAAAAAACAGTACCTTGTGCTTATTATTTCCCATGATTCCCAGATTCTTTTTTAACACTGTTTTCCAAAATAGTCACTCATCTAGTAGGTATGGCTGATGTTCTTTGTTTTAGTTGAACTAAATGATTGGGCCCAAAGATTGTGCTGGCTGATCTGCGTCTTTGTCTTTCTTTCCATTGCTTACCAGTCTCTTAATGATAAGTCTCTCTAGCTTTATGTCATCTGCCATCTTCTTCAGTAACATTTTAATGCTGTCTTCTAGGTCATTAATAAATATTTAGGATAATACTGGTGCAGAAATTGCTCCATGGAGGGCACTACTAGTATCACAGGGTTTCACATGCCTAAAAATAGGTGTCTGGTGTCATTTTAGATGCTGTGGGGTATCTGAGATGTCTCCATGGGACCTAGTGGAGATCCTCACCCAGTGGGGGTGGCAGCTAGAGCTAGGCAGGTGTCTGACTCCCTGCAGAAGCAACCTGATAGGAGATCCTCTATGGGACTGAAATCCTGCTGGTGTGTTACAGGGTCTATTCGATCTCATTCAGTTCCTTTGTTATTTAATTCTGCATCTCCTTTCCACCCCACCAGCTCCCCTCTGGCTTCGCTGAGGCCTGGAGGAGATCTACACACCCACCTAACGGTCTAGATACACAGTGGCTGGTTTTCACGAGTTCAGCTTCTATTATCACTATCTGCTACRTGAATTAATACCTGTCCCTTTTTTTTCCAAACTCTTGTGTCAGCTTTAAATATAACAGTATGTTAAGCCTTTAATATATGAAAGCAGTTTTTTCTAAAAAATGCAGGTATCTTTATTGTTGTTCCATTCCTTCACCTTTTATTGAACTCTTCCTGCTTACCTGTTATTTCCAAATGACATTCACAATTTTAAACATGGAAAGTTTTGTACACTGTGTGGTATTGCTGAATATAATGATATGATTCAGGTGCAAATTGAGGCTCAAAATGAAGCATATTGCTCCCAGCATGTTTAGATAGTTCTGAGCCATTATTCAGCCTGGCTGCACAGTCAAAAGTGTCTAAATATGACTATAGGTAGGAAAAAAAACCCACATTTAAAAGACTGTCAAAAAAAGACATTGTTTKTACAGCTGAGGGTATGTACCTGTGTGCCTGTAAATGTACACATGCACACAATAGCTGTACATTATTATACAGTCTCTTGCTTATGAAACTAAAAGCAAATGAAAATGTATTTTTCATAATGCATGTTATTTATTTACCCTCTCTGTATTATTTGCTTACTGCAGCTGGTGACAGTGGCTTGCTGATTCTCAAACCCTACTGTAGTGGTATTATGCAGCAACTTTCTAATGCTTCACAGAATATTTTGAGTCAGAAAATATATCCTCAGAAACAAATTATGATTATTGAGTTTAAAACTAAAATCACAAAAATGTTTCCATGTCTACCAATTCTCATAATTTTGCATTGTTATTTGTATTAAAAATCTAATTTTTCTGTTTGCTAATTTCTTTCTTAGTAAAATACGGCAAAAGTTGTTCTTACTCAGAAGAATATCTTTCAGCAATATTATACAAATCTGCTTTTATTCCCAGTGTAGATACAGCACTACTCCTTTCTGTGAGTAATAATAAGGCCTTGTTTTTAAGACTGCTTACTTCTTAAAAACATGGAAAAGGAACACACAAGATGAAATAATAAAAAATTAGTGACTAAGCAAATTTCTTTGTGTGGTAGAAAAATCACGAACCTTTTCTACATTTGCACATTAAACTGCTTGTAGAATGAGAAATCATGCAGGTAGGCATGTAATTATTCAGTCTTCAATACACAACCATCATTTATTCTGCTAGTAAGTTAACATGTGCAAAGTATGGTATTGGTCTGGTATAGTTAGAGCAATATACTAATATAAGAGGGAATTTTAAAAACCTTTTAATGCATTTCTCATAGAAATGGTTGTTCTGTGTAATTACGTTCAAGAGATGAAATCAACTGCTATCTCAGTTTTTTAAAAGATTATATTTATTGTCTATTGCCATGATAATAAGACAGAGGAATTTCAGGTACGTTATTAATATACGGAGGGGGAGGGAGATTTTTTCTTTTTTTTAGCAACATTATCATCTGATTCCATAAACTGGGAGAAAGAAAGGGTAGATTCTAGGAAGACTTTAAATTTGCAGTATCAGTTTTTGTCTTCCCTCCCACATGGATATGGATCATAAAATCTGTGACCAGGAAGGTCAATGTGTTTAAATATAAATCAAATCCACATCCAGGCCTACGGAAAATCTGCTCTGCCAAAATTATCTGTTCTCGGCAGTGCAAAAAGAATGTTCCAGAATTGCTTTTGGGACAGATGCCTTCTTTCTTTTTGGAATAATACGTACTTCTAATGAAAGAAAATATAGTCTGGAGGGGTATGAAAAAGTGAGCTTCCGTGGGATCAAACAATCTTGCGTTCTTTCACGGTGAACCACGACAGGGAAATTTTGGCTTTCAGATGTCCAGGACTCCTTCCTTCTGCAGATTTTCTTGTTTTCTTTTTTAAATTGAAACTTTTGGTTCTTATGGAGGTACGAGTTTTGTTAGGTTCAATGATGTAAATAAGGTCCGAGTATTGAGCCTAAACCAAGCAAACTCAAATTTCTGTCTCTCCACCTCACATGAGACTGGCTAGCAAAGTGTGCGAGGGTGCCTAGAGCAGTTGTTCCTCCACACACACACACACACACACATATACACATATACATGTATACATACATACATGTATGTAGATGAGGAAATTTTATACTTCCCATATTGCATAAAGCAGAGAGAGGATTAGCAAACAAACATTACATGTTGACTTTCTTTGCTTCTGTGTGATAAAAGCATATCATTGTGTTTGCAGTAGCAACAACTAACACAAACTAAAAATGAATTTTCTTTTTCCAGTTTTTATTGAGTTTCATCTTCCTGTTCACTGCCATGGGCTATTATTTTGTACACTGCACTCAGCCAGAAATATAATGAAAAAGAATCAATCTCTGAGAAGAAAGTTATCACCAGCCAATAACATTGGGCCACTTTCATGGGTCCTACAGTGTTTCATCCAATTGCCAAAGTGCCTTGCCATTATCAACTGGAGACAGCATCTCAGCTGCCCTTCCTGGTAAGTACGTAACCACTTGYGTGCTACAAGGAAGCTCTAGCATATAATCCTGCAGAATTCATTAGTGAGGATGCAAGCAGTGTTCATTTGTGTATCCAGAATACTTTGTCTAAAACCTGATGGACAGGGATACCAGAAAACCATTATTTCTGAGAAAATGGTGAGTAATTCATTATTCTGTGTGTGTTGTCTTTTCTGTGCTGAAAGCTGCTCATGCTCTGTTTGTGATTCTCTCCTTTTAAAATTCAAGTATTGCAAAAATGTACTGATCAGCAGCAAGCTTGCAAGGCATTCACTGAACATATTTATGTTCTAGGTGTTTTGACTACTTATATAAGTATTCTGTTCATGATTAGATGAGGATTACTTTTAGGATGATTTTCCCTGTGTTAACATTCATAACTATGAATTTAAATTATCACTCTGTAAGTAACTGTCCACATYAAATTCATTCATTTCAGCAAATATTTCTGCTACTAATTTGCCTGAATGCAAATACATAGGTAGTATGAACATTTTAAAAGTAAATGTTATCAATTTTCTACTATCTTGGCAAAGTATTTCTATACTCTTGTGTAGAATCAATATTTTAAATATAATATCACTAGTAGAAGTGTATTATTTCCAGGTATATCCCAGAACAGATCTGGAAATACTTGTCTGTTGAGTCATTGGTTCAACAGCTACCATTGATGGTATTACACTGTATTTGGATACAGTATGATAATTGACTTGATCAAAATGAATCTAAATTAATCAAAAGTGTACGTTAATTTAGCATTTGTAACAGTCCCGCCGCAGAACATTTGTTGTCAGGAGAGTAAAACTGATTGTTATTCTGCAGAGAACTTCATAATCAGAAATATTATTAAAGGCTTCTTTTTCTCCTTAAATACTGTAATTTAAGAACATTTTAAAAATAGATTGTAAAATGCTTTTGAAATCTTTTCTTTGGTGAAGATGCTTCTGCCAGAACTTAACAATGAACAATTGAGATGTGCTGGAAACAATATCTCAGGTAGAGTTTGTGTTCATTGATTCAGAGGCAAACTTGTCAGAGTAAGAACAAAAGCAGCAGATTTCTAAACAACATTACACCTAATATTCTTCTAGGTTAACTTCAGTCAAGTCCACTCGCTGCACAGCTTCAGATAACAAAATAGTACGTCACCTTCAATGGGAAAAATATTTTGAGAATCTACATGTGTTGGAGAGAAGCTCAGATAACAAACGTCTAAGAAATGTACATTTAGTTACAGCTAGTGGTATCTAAACTCACAGAAAGGGAGGGTTTGCCAGAGTTAGTTATCAGGGGTTATTTGGACAGACAGCAATGTACAGCACAGGCAAAGACTTAGACATCTGAACAGTCACACGTAAAGCGGCTCTGCAGATGATGGAGACATTTAGGAAGGACTTTTCACGTGCTTAAATAGGGATTGAACTCCACTGATTGACATGTGGCAGATTACTCACTGAGATGATGCCATGGTGCATTCTGGGCTAAAAGGAAGTGTCATATGTCTTAAATTACCTTGTTTTTTCCCAATTAGCTATTCCGCCTATGCTCCTATGACAGTTTGGCTGGTCTGGCAGTATAGAAATCCTGTATGACTGGCCATTTCTGAAATATTCCAGATGGGAAAGAAATGTGTTCAGGGAGGAAAAGAGGAAAAAAACCCAACAATTAATGGATATGTTTAAAACCTTTGATTTATGCCATGTCTGGGATGAGCATACATTTTTGCGAGATTTGGGTTATCCTTTGGCTCTGAATACAGCCAGGACTTTGTTTGCCTTGCTCTGCTTTCTGAGGCTGCAGCTATGGGCAGATCAGACAGAAGYAGATATGTTGACACGTTATCTCCTGACATGCACCCAAGCCTAAAACTCTAAGCGTGCATATTGGGCTTCCTGCACCGGCTGGCAGCTGGAGCCGGCTCTCCAGACGCTTGAACTCGGGCTTGGAGGGACGTGAGCTTGTGATCGAGCTCTTTCCTCTGCTGGAGCCTGATTCAAGCCTTGCAGCCTACTACGAAACACTGAATTTGCCTGTGTCTGTAGATGGAGCCGCTTTCCTGCAAACCTTTTGAATCCTAATTGCATTATAACTAATGAAGACAAAAGGAGGCTGCTCCACGGGTCGAACTCTCTGTAGATTTCTTTAGATTTACACTAGCCTAACTAGAAAAATTATGTCTTGTATTCATTAAGATATTTTTGAAGACAAACTTTCAAGACAAGACCTTGCCTAATAAGAGTGTTTTCTTTTAAAAGTATTGTGATTAAATTTGGTCAATTACTGCCTTACTCCAAATTCTCTGATTATCAAGCCAATTACATGAGAGCCAAGAACACACAGTTCCTTCTGGCTGCACTGGATATTAGTCACACTGAAGCCAAATTAGCTTTTTAACTGCTCTCATGATCTGCAAACAAGCTCGCAAAAAACAAATTCCCACACTCCCTTCTTTCCTGGTACTCACCACTTCAGTCTATACCCTAGGCTTTCTTAAAGCTTCGCCAGTCCAGTGATTGCACCCTAGTCACTTGTGGCTGAATCCAGAGAAGTGCACTAAATTAATGTCCCAAATTCATCTCCTACCATTTGAAACGTCAGGTGGTATTTCCTCATTGCTACAGGATACTGGAGCTGTTTCCAGAACACAAAGAGTTAGGCCAAGACTTGATTTCAGTTATAGCTGTAGTGCTATCTCATGCGATTTCACTTGTGCAAATCTAAACGCGGAGCATGTGCCAAATGCCTCCTATATAACAATTTCCTTATATATTCCTTGTGTAGCTGGAGTGCAGCTTTATCTAGAAGAGAGAAATTTCCACAGAGACACGCAATAAAATGATTCCCAAAACCGTAAATCTGCTTAATGGTGACTACTTGTTCACTAAATAAAATAAATTGATGTTATAGTATATTTTTTGGTACAGTATTAGCAGATAAACAGCTTTTTTCAGAAGGTCGTTTAAGAAAAGGAGAGAACAACAAGGGAGCAGATGTGTGTTGTGCACTTTCACGGAGTCATTTCTTTCTCTCTCTCCTTCTCCCTGTTGTGTCCTTTACCTTCCTGGGGTTCCTAATCTGGATCAATATTTGGTCCAATTTTGTTGCGATTCTCCAAAATAAACTGCATCGTTCTTGTTGAATTAAATCAAGAAGTGAAGGTAATCAGACATCCCTGAGAGATAATATTAATATGGCAGTTTCAGATACTGCATTTGATATTGCTTACGTTTTGGTCGCAGCACATCAAAAGGCTCCCCTAGGCATGCTGATTACTGAAAACTCTATTTTCACATGTGGATACATGTTCCCCTTAGCATGTACAGTTAGCCAGGCTTCATTTATTGGTTCTAGGAAAAATCTTACCTTGTTGCCAGCGTTGCAAGCCCTTGCTTGTAGAAGCATCAGCAGTAGGTAAGAAAACAGCATCCCAGGCTTTCTTGAATACTCTCATACTGAAAACATTGTCCAAGACAGAACAAACAGAACCAGTGCTGCCGTACCGTASTACATTTAACTAGGATTGTAGATGTTGTCTTATTCATATATGCTTTTCTGAGCTTATTTTCTTTTCTGAGGCTACTTAGTAATTTCTTCAGTTTAATAAGCTGCTATTTGGCAACCACTAAGCAACTTTGATTTAGTGATGTGACACACTCAAGAAGGATCTGCGGCAGATGTGCTCAGAGCTGGCTGCTTGCTCTCTGCAACGATAGCAGGTACTGGCTTCCAGTAGAAACACTTACTTTGCTTTGTTCCTGACAAGAAACTTTGCGTTGTTTCTGTGTTCATCCTGCTGTACGACAACCTCTGTCAGTGCGGAAAGCTTCGCTGTCGTCAAACAAAATTAGCCTAATGTGCTAGATCCCAACCAGAATTTAGAGAGAAGTTTCACGGATTGAATACCTGGGAAGATTCGGTAGGTTTGTTCATGAGGAATCCAGAATTATCTCCATGAYAGTTTTCCTCAAATATCGTCTTGCTTAAGTTTCTTAACTGCCTTTTTAATGACTATCTTAATCATAGAAGTGATGACTGAACCTGAGAGACGTAGGATCTGCAAATTTCTCACGATAGTGATTTAAATTAACAAAATTCTCTTTCCTTTCCATTTGAAATTTGTATCTCTTTTCTAAAAGAATGCAAATTTCTGTATTCAGTCTTTTTTGATTTTTTTTGAAAAAAAWGAAATGAAAATCTCTCTTAATCTACTGAATAGGAAATGAGGATTTCCATCCTTAACTTCATACAAATGCTAGAGAACTACCCATAGACAGCATGTATGAACAGTTGTATAAGAATTTCCTGTCTTTTATTTTCTGTATTTTTTTTAAGCCCATGACTCATTTTTCACTCTGTCTTCTTTAGCTTAATTTTATGCATGCTTCCTTTCCGTATCTGTTCTGTCTTCCCACATTGTCCATCTTCTCTCCAGGGCTCTTCCCTCTGTACGCCTCTCCCATACATTTTCACCCACACTCTTTGCTTAAAGGTTGAGCATCCTCACGGAAAGACAACTCAGTATTTTAAAAGTCTTCTTGTGGGGAACTCTAAGATGACAGAAGGAATAACAGTGTTTCCTTTTTACCCCATTTGCACTTCCACAGTTTATCTTCCCTTGCAGTTTCCCTGCTTTAGCAAAATGCTATGTAGAAAGCAAGAAAAGGTTTTTCATTTTTGTTCTGTAATACCTTTACTTAAATGTGTGTAAGTTTATTCACCTGTGGGGAGTGACAGCATAGGGAGATTTTTAATTCAGAATGTTTTTCCAAGCAAAAGGAAAACATATACAAGAAATTCACTCCGTGTTTCTAGCATAACTGAATTTTATAATCTGTTAAATACTGAAACCATACATCTTGATGTTTTGAATTTATGCTTCCCTTGATGATAAAGTTAAAGAAAATCTGAAGGCTTCTCCTTGGGAACAAAAACGACACTGACTTCTAAATAATGAATCTATAGTACTGAAGACTATTACGTAACAGACCCCAAAGAAATATTATTTTTTGTTTCCCAGAAATGAACATGTCTCAACATTATTTATTGGTTTATACTGTAAAATTTGCCCTGGATGTCAGCTAATGGGAGAGTTTCAGGTACTTGTATCTGAAGTCCTAAGTGGTTTTGGTCTTAGCAGCAGAAGCTCTTTGGACTCCGTTAAGTTATTGCAATGATCAACATCAGATTTGCATGGTACTGTCTAAGCATTGATGTCAAGGAACCCAGAAGTACCATCTTTTCTTATGGGATTCAGGATATGTGGATTTAGAGCTATGATAAGGCAATTATTGGCATAAGTCTTATTTTTAATTTATTGTTGTAGTTAGAGAAAAAATAATGATTTAAGGCAAAAAAAGTTCTAGTATTGAAACATTATAATTTTGCCTGGGGTTTGGCTAAAGACAAGCTTTCTTTTAAAAAGAAAAGAATGAATAAAATAAGATCAGCCAAGGAACATTTAAGCACCATGAAATTAATTAAATGGCACGAGAAAGCCAAATAAATATTTTTTTACAATACCCATGGCAGAATAAATTCTTACATGAGTTCCAGTTCTAGACAACAAAAAAACAAAAGGTAGGTGTTCTCTTTCTCAGAGATCTCTCCAGCAGTTGATTTAGGTGTGTATGGTCCAATGTTTCCAGCAATACATATAATTTTTGTATCTTGCTCTCTCCAGATTAAATATTAACTTGCCTAATTCAATGCCTAATTACCCTATTCATAACAGAAATGCTCAGAAACAATTTTTTTTTTAAAAAAAAAACAAATTTTGCATTTACCTGTATGATCTTTTGCTAATGGGAATAACAGTAGATGACACTGCTGATATTTGCTAGCATTTTCTGTAATGAAGGGGGACAGTCTTTTTCAGCCATTTTGTTTTATACCTAGAAAAAAAATAGGTTTCTCTGGCTCCCCAACCACGCTCCTATCAGCAAGAAAGCTAAAGAATGTGTTATAATTGTCCACCTTTGTGGGAATATGAATAACATTCATATTAGATTCTCGTGCAAGCAGATGCCAAGAAATTCTTTGTGTTCCTGCAGATTTCAATAGTCTGCACAGATAAGGGCCATTGATTTGATTTGTTATCTCTTGTGTACTTTGAAGGCAATCATGATTCCTAGTTTTTAATATTTTTTTCCCCTGGAACATGAATAGGGCAAGTCAACATATATATAAACATATGTGTGTGTGTATGTGTGTGTGTGTATTTTAAATCTTTCACTACTTTTTCTTAAGATATTTGTATTTCAAAGGCATGATATACAATCAAAATTAAGTCAATGGAAATATTCCCAGTATATTCAGTGTGTTTTAGATTGTCTGTTCTACTTCTTTATGTCAAATGAATGTGCACTTTTTTCAGTTAAGGTGTAACTTTCAGAAGATTTGCAACAAAATTTAAATATGGATAAATGAATAATAACTCTATAATTTGGAATACATGACTCTCGAAGAAAATATTTATATGTTCTGATGAGCGGTAAAAGCTTCTCAGCTATAGATAAGCTATAGATTAGCCATCTGCTTACATGGGAGTAGCCCTTTGACAGTATCACATATCTCTTGTATGAAATGATGATATATTAGTTTACTCCTATCTTTTCAAAAACTTTTCATTGGATTTTCAGTCTCTCTGCCAACTCACATTGCCATAGCAGCCCTTGATACCAGCCCATGCATTGACTTTCCAGACTGGCACCAATTCAAAAGAGCAAAATGCTAAATTCCATGAGAGACATTTGGATAATTAGAGGTAAGGTGAGGCTGAGTGAATTTTAATTTTCTAGTCAACACGTTTACAAAAATGTAGGTTCTGTCATCCCCAGGCCTGTCACAAATATAGCTGGAATTTGCCAAACTATTCATAGACTGGGGAAGGGGACCTAGAGGGGAAGAAGGAAGTGGAAAAAGAAGGGAAAAGGAGCGGGAAGAAAAACACTTTGTAGAAATAGCAGTTCTATTTCTCTTCCAGAGCATGCTTTCTGTTCCTCCTGCGGATGTGGCACTGCGTTGTGCGACAGGAGTTGAATGACGCAGGGGTTTTTGTCCCGGGGCAGCCTTTACTGCCCGCTCTGCCTGTGAGGCACAGTGGTTCATTACACACTGGGGGAAAAAAAAAAAGAAAAAAAAAAAGATGACTGAAGATATTAGAGATGACTATAAGAATATATATAAAATGCACTTGGGAGACGTAAGTACTTCACCTTACGCCTCATTATACTCCATAGTGCCCCCACTGCAGCAATATAATGTTACCGTGCGTCTTGGCATGTGAAATCTCTACCCTCTGTTGTTCTATTCCTACGATTAGATTGCTGGTTTGATAGCAACACTTTCTGTTTAGTTTCTTAGAGTTTTTTTTTTTCTGTTTTTCTCTTGCTATAATGGAACATTTAATGTATCTTTTATAACGAGTACATTATGGTTCTGACAGCCTCATCACCACTCCTAACATGGTGCAATATAATCGCTCTGTTTTGTTTTGGGGGTTTGTTTGTTTGTTTGGCTTTTTCCACCCTTGCTCATTTTTCTTGCTCCTCTGCCCCTGCCTAACAAAGATTCACTGTAATAGAAAGCAGGCTTGGTAATAACTGCCTGTTATGTTTTTGTTTAATGTAGTGTGCAAAATATGACGAGGGTGAAAGTTACTAGATGTAACAACAGTCAAAATGTTTCTTTATTCCAGCTGTTTTATCCTATACAGGGAATAAGAACAAAAGATGTAAAGCAAATGGGAAGAGTAAGTTGTAATTCTAAAGGTCAGAAATTTCAACTGTACTTTTTCTTTTCTTGAATATGAAAAAGAGAGTGGTGGAATGGTGTAGTTCCTAAACCTAATGCATTTTTTTAAATTTCAAAGTCAGTAATGTATTAAGGTTCCTGAATACTCAGAAGTAATTCTTTCAATACACGCTGTAGAGAAATATCTCTTTATCTGCACCATATTTAAAAATGATCTTGATTGCTAGCCGCTACAGCTAGATGTTAACTAAGAAAAGCTTAGTTTTAATTTAATTCAATTTAAAACATTCCCGGCCTACTGCTACCAAACTGTACTAACAAACCATTCACGTCTGACACACATTTGATAAACTGCAATCACTGTGAAAACATGGTTTAATTTACATCATTACTATACATTTACTTTAAATGCTAATGTGTCACAGCAACACATCTATTTCTTACATTTTCTTATAAGAGTATGTTATACTTCCAGTCTGCATGTACAATCCATAGAACAGTTGCTGTTATCCATATTCTCTCCTATTCTAGCTTTGATTCATATACTTGAGAGAGATCTGCATGCTGTTTTCATTGCATTGCTAATCTGAATATATTCATTCCGGATGCATTCATTACTCAGGGCTATCTTTAGTATTCCACGACGAGATGCAGAGTAGTGTATATTCATTGTCTCAGTTCTATAACTCTATTTGTTTATTGTAAATCAATATATTTCAAGCCTCAGATTGAGGCTGGCAGTGTCAGATGGAATCAAGAATCAAATAATTCCCCGGCTTCTGTTTTGACAGAAACTACAGGTTTCTGTGCAGACCTTTGCATTAGATCTACCCTGGAAAGAAAAGGTATCTATTTAGGTGAGAAACATACAACTATATTAGAAAAAGTTGCCAAGTGGGCTGACTTAAAAGTCAGTGTCAAGGATAAATTTCATACACAGGAGGTGACATGCTCTTGGTATATAGAAATTAGACCTTGAGAACCTGCTTTGCAAAGTATCTAGAGCTCAGGGCAGAACAATTACCGTGATCTGCATTTAGGCTAAGGGGTAGCTATGCTTATTTTGTAAATGAACAAATGTGTGTAATTGCATAACTGTTTTAACAATAAATGTTCTGCAGGGCGTCTGCATATGAAAACTTAACTGCAGAACATGCTCTTGTGGTAAGCACTTGCAAAAAATAAGTCTACAGTTGCGCAAAATAATTGTGTGCACTTCTCTTGGTTTTGAAAAGCCACTTTCACTGGAAGAAAGTACAAGGTTGTTTAAAATGATTTAGAAATTGATGTATATGTGCAGATTGCCTCTGTCCTATAGTCTTTATTAACAGTGAGCCAGCCACAGTCTTGGTCCCAGACAGCACTCTTTCTTCATTGCTTTCAGTTGTGTCCTTGTTGTTGCTTATAAACGTTCTGGCAGCAGATGATTAACACTGATCCACACAAGTCTCTGTTTACTCGTCTTTAACATGTCACCTGCCCTGGAAGTTCAGGCCATTGTCCCAGCAAAGCTACTTTAAAACATGAACTTAAGCAGAGAAAACTTTTGAGAATTCACAGACTAATGAATCTGGCCAAGAGATTCCCATCATTTAGATCTCACCAGTTCTTGCCCATTGCAAACATTTTCCTTTGCTCCATGTGCCACATAAAATGTGACAAACACATTTTCTGCATTGTCTTCTCTATTCAGTATACATATTTGCATATTCCCAAGACAATAGCCAAATCATTAATGCCGTGCAAACTTTATGGAGTTCCTTAATAATTTATATTTCAACATTACAGAAAAATAATGTATTTCATAGTTAACATCATTCATGTAGYTGATTTTGGAATCTTTGAATTCTTCTATGCAGGGAGAAGAAACTTTATTTTTCTAACAGGACAATAAAATAACCTACCCAAATGGAATTTTTTAGGCTGTACAGCAATGCTACTGCTCAGTGCTGAATTTTAACATTTCTTTTAAAGGTTTTCTCCTGAGAGCTATTTCCTCTGCTCATCTATTCAAGAAAATGAAAATGTAAAATATAAAATGTATGGCCTCACAGGAAATTTTTCCGTGAACTGCTTACAGGATACCTCACTCTGAGCTTCTATGACTTGTGGTCATAACGATCCTATTTAAAAAATGTAGAATGATCCCTTTCCTTCTCTTCAATTTCCCCATTTCCTTTTAGACATTCATAATTAACAGCAAACCTCAGATTTGATTTCTTCCTAATCCTTGCCAGCGGCTGTGTGGAAGACACTCATTTCACAATCCTGCTGATCAGAGCTGGGTAAATGAGTACTTCTAGCAGAAGGACTTGTGATGAAATGTCTTTGAAAAGGTTTAGAAAAGGCTTTTATTTGAGAATAAAAGACAGACAGATAGCCACTAGTATAGRAACTTCAAAAAAGACAGGCCTATCTGCACATCTCTAATTTATTATGCTGCAAATGTTGAAATGTTTTCCCGTAAGCCTTACCCAATAGAATGAGTATTTACAGAGCATTACATGAAATAATCTGTTATGACATGGGGAAAGCATGATGGAAGGGGGGAAAAAAAGCTAACAGAATAATACAAAATTGAGGGGAAAAAAGCTTGCTTCTCTCCTCACAGGTACAGAGGAGTAGGTGGAGGGAAGTTCAGACTTGCTAAAAATATCAGATCAGAGCCAGGTACACATTTCCAGCTAAAGCATGCATCCAGTCAGAAAAAATATTGACTGATGGCTGCTCTGTGAATAGGTATGAAGTGGTACAMAGCAAAACCTGGCTTGCTCTTTGCCTTGCTGCTAAAATAACTGGGAATAGCTCCTCCTTCCAGCATATGTGACGCTTCCAGATTTTCATTAGATGTGCTCCCATCTTACCTGGAGCACTAAACCTTGATTTCAAGATCCCAGTTAAAAACATGAGATGCTGAACTGATGAAAAGAAAGGCTTATATGGAAGCAGAAAGAAGGGAGAGCCTACTGCTAGCTAAGTGCTCATATAGGAATATTTGGGAATCGAATCTGTGGACTTCAGCGCCTAAATTCTTCTTTCTCTTTGCCTTTAGGGTGCCTAAATCCTTCAGCTAAATGATGATACACGAGAGCTCTCCCCTTGCTCACAGGACCTTCATGAGGATAAATCCATCTAGAAAGAGCACAAACCACTAAGAAATTATGATAGTAGGGGCCAGCTAGCTAACTGAAGAGAGATGCTTTGGCTGTTACAGCAATGGTGTAGTTCAAAAGAGTTTTGTATGTACCTATGGCCGGCTTTCTCTCCTGATAACAACCACCATTAGAAGCACTCTAACCTATTAATAAGCAGCTTTAAAACAARCCAGAAAGCAATCAAATAACTTACACCTAATTAAAAAAATATTTTTTTTATTTGGATGGTTTCCATCATCCGTTTTTCTTAAGCTTTCAAGTATTATAAGGTGAAACCATAGTTTGAACAGACTTTATAGTAAGCATTAACAGTTCTTTGCAGAAAAGAAAAAAAGATGCAGTCAATTTAGATAGTTTTGTGGTGTTTTTACTGCTGATGTTCGATCCTGTTTGTTTTAAAACAAAACAAACTCACACAGTAGGGGAACAAATGAAAAGAAAAAAAAATGCAAATGTTGCTTGTGCCTGTCAGCTTCTKTCTCTTGAATTTCCTTCCCCTGCAGCCTTGCTGCTGGGAAATTACAGGCACAGCACAGTGTCTCACCAGCCACTTGGAAGCTCAGCAAACTTTTAGCAGCCGTATGTCGCTTAAAGCGCTCCTTTCAGGTTGCAGGCTCAGAGTCATGCTGCAAAAAAGGTGGATTTTTCTTGGCCAGCTAAACCCAACGAGTATTAGACAGAAGTCAGAAAAAGCAGCGTTGGAAAGAGGAGGAATCAGAAGCAAAATCACACGCCAGGGAGGCAATAACAGCTGGAATCACAGGGCTGCACTGAGCGTCGGCAGAACTGATCAGACTTGGTGGAGACGGTGGTACCGCTTAATTCCTGCCTCTGCCGTCAGTCTGCTGGGAGGAGTTTCGAGATCAGGCTAACAAGGGCTCTGTGGCAGCATTTTGTGTGCAGCGCACCCAGTACTCACRGTGAAACTGATTCCTCCCCTTTGCCATAGGGCCTTCGATACGCAGTCTCCAAAAGGCGGGGACAAGCTCTTTCCGCAAAATGAACCATCTGAATCTGTTTCCCAGTAATTTCAACTTTCAGTATGCTGTCCAATTTTCATGGTGCTCCTGGATGCAATCTTGCTGATCCACAGCCCAGTCAGAAATGCTGCAAGGAGTCCGAACTAGTCTTTTTTGGATTAAACTTTTGCAGTTTGTTCGGTTATTATTTTATAACTGTTATTTCAATATATGCTTACTTTTGAGAACAAATTTAGGAAAAAGTCTGAAATGGTCTCGGCATAGAATACATATCTTTCCAGAACAACGGCTGGAGGTGATTATCATCCTCTTTGTCATTGTGTGACTTAATACAAACTTGATCTTTTGACATGGTTCAGTCTCCTCTCAACCTCTAATTATATATGCTGTTGTTCGCCTTTCAATCTGCAACAATATGTTAATATCTTTTAGTAGCTGAGCCATTATGCCTAATTAAGGGATTGCAAATAAATAGGGGCGGACAGTTCCAAACACACAATAGCTGCAGATAAATAGAGAGGGACAGCTCTCAACATATGGCAATGAATCTAGCATAAAGTATGTATTTTAACTGCCARATTTTATGAGCAACTTCAGACTGGCTTTCATTTGGCCTTGTATGCAGCTATACATCTGACAGACGTTGTAAACATAGTTTTTGTGCCATATCATTTTTGTGCTCAATGGCTAGAATTTATGCATGCAATGTTCATTTGCGCTACAGACTGAGAGTGTTTGGAGAAGAGCTATTTTATGTTTGAAAAGTTACACACTTGGTGTGAATGTTCATGCTGCCTTGATTAGGTTACTATTACTTTTGAATGTAAAACATGACTAATATTTGATATCAAGTCTCATCATTCTCTTTATCACTTTTTCAAGATTGTTAAATAATATTAAAGTGCTGAGGAGGCTTTTCGGGCTGCCCGCAGTGCCAGGGCTGGGGCCAGCAGGTTGCTCCCAGGTGGGGCTGGCAACCACTGGGAAGGAGGAAGAAAGCACCTGGGTTATTCTGGAGACCGCATCTTCCTGGGCGATGGGGGAAGTTTGGGTTTATTGGTCTCGCTCTTGCTAGGGAAGGGAAATGGATCAAGGAGCCAGGGCTGGCGCTGCTGGCCTGGGGCAGAAAAAGGGGTCAGCTGGAAAATACCCCATTCCTTCACCATGTTGGCACCTCTTCGGCACAGTCCATGTAGAAAGCCTGCAACTCTATTCATTCTCCTACCCTCAATAAGGATCTATTTTTCTTATGCCTTAAGCTGGATCTGATTGTTACTACCTCTGCATGGTTATAGTCAGTTAACTGCTGCCTTTGCACTAATTTCAGATCAAAAAGGAGGAGTAACCCTGATTTTTAGCATTAAATACACAGTTTTGTTGGGAAGGTTTTAGTTTAACAATGCATGGCAATTGCATCACAGTATTTGGTCTGAAAGCGTGCTGACATTTTAAGGCTGATTTTGTACTTTAAAAACCTTTCTGAGCAAGTACAAAGTAAGTAAAACACTTTTTTAAAGGCTTTTTTGAGCAGAATATACTACCCTGATGCTAGCCAAGTGAGCCTAGTGTGCTACATGGTCTGAGTGTCATCATAACCAATCAAGAATGAACACCAGAAAATTTAACAGGACTATTCAGAAAAGAACTTTCTTTTTAGCCACTATAATTTTTGCTATCAAAATTAATAGGCTGAAACTTCCAGGAAAAAGGAAAAGAAAGCTGTATGGTGTAAAGACTGTCTACTTTTTGTGCAAAAGGGTTTTAAGTTATTTTTAAGGAAAATAGTAACAAAAAGTCCTCCTCGTGAAGGATTGTTTCTGCTGCATTTTAAATGCCAGAAATGTGGTACCTGCACAATATGAAAGGCAGCCATTACACAAAATACTCTTTACAACTGGCAAACTGTAACATAAATTGGTCTGATAAAAGTAGATGAAATTTCTTTAGTTATACTATTATAAATCTTAAATAAATTCATTCAGAGAAAGAGTGAACATAGTTTCCCTCTGTGAAATTAAGTTCAGCATTTTTCATGAGGAGAGTCTGAACCTCTCACACAATCCTGTTAATTGCAGAAGTAAAGGTTAATTTTGGTTACCATATGGAAATGCATAACACCTTTCTTTCCAAGTGACAGGCAGAAGAAGAAGAAGAACCTTGACCCTTCATCTTTACTCTATAATATAAAATATTTGTCTGTGGTCTTTACTATTACTATTTCTAATTTCAGCCTGTCAACCCTAAAATGCAATCTAAATTCAGGAGTCTAAAAGTCATTTCTTCCTTTGCTGTTTATTCCTGTTGCTTCTTTGTCTCACCATACTGCCTCAATTATTTAGAAAAACATGAAATTATGACTGCCAGGTACAAGTGATTCATACTGACGAGATCTCATGCAGAAACTAAAGGCCTAATCTTACACTAGCAGTCAGCCTGAGATTTTGCTATGTGTTTCACTTGTTAGCGATGGTGATGGCATCTTACAGTGATTCACGACATAACGCTCACCCCRGGAAACGTGTACTTCCTTTGCAGCTCATTGCTTCCATTTGTCTTCAAAATAAGGCTGGTTTGGGCCCTATAAATTGGTAGTTTTCACGATAACTACCAGGTCTGAAGAGTTTGAATGAGACCCTGCCCCCAGTACAGTCAATTATGAAACTTAGATTTCATTCTCCTTTTGTAATTGGAAAGAAAAATAGGTTATAGAGACGCAATAGTTGCCAACAATGAAAAACTACTAACCTACCCTGCGTTTCTATGGATTTGACTTTTTTTTTGTTTCATTGTAAGCTATAATCAAATTTCACTTTTCTTATCTACTTATTTGTTGTTAAGTGTTGCAGAGAGTTTTCCTGAACTTATTAGAGGTGATGTGTCTTCACTAAGATATTKTTGTATGTTGCTTTGAGGAGACACCATGTATTTCTCATGACTGGTCAGTTCAGTCACATGCTGTTTACAGTTTTCCTAGTTGTTTTAACTAACATCTGAAAAAAAAAGGCAGTGCCTATAGAAGTGTATGAAAAAGGACAGAAGAAAGAACATACAACAAATAGCTTGCTTATAAATTAAAATTTTTAAAATAGTTGTACTCCCTCCTGATTGAGTGAAAGATAATAAGTGAGATTTACTAGCTGTCATGACAAATTTATGGTCATTTTGTCTTGTCATGTGCACATTAATTATGTTACTGCATGTTATTATTTGCCTGGATGTTAGTCAGTTTAACTAAATAATATCTTGCTTGAGTTCATCCCTTTGTCAATGATTTATTAACCAAAAAGTAAATGTGTTTGGATGACCCCGGTGGACTTTATTAAAACAGTACTCTTTTGCTTTTGTTTAACAACAGCCACAATAAAAGAGACATAAAACATGTCATTTGAATATTTTCTAATTTTCTTAGGCATTTCTCTTAAAGTCACGGTGTCCAAGTATTCAGGTTTTTTTGGARGCTGTCTGTTCCCAGTGTGATGGCTTGGAAACGCACTCTTTTATATGGAGAAGTAGAGCTTGGAAGAAAGGTTTTGAGATTAAACTTTCAAGTTTTATTTTTTTCAGCTGGGAGAGTTTCACAAAATATTTGCATATCTATGCTAACTATGGCTCTCAATCTGGAAAGCATCCTCTTTAAAACGTATTTCTTATCTAAATGTACATTAAAATCCACAGAAGTGTTGGGATATTGTCATAAATTTATCAAAAAATACAACAATATCACTAATTGTTCAGTTGTATAGAGGACAACTCCAGAAGTCACTCTAAAATAAGCATTTTGTTTGCTGAACAATATTTATGTTTGCATACAAACGGCACCTTGGAGGATGTTAATATGTCCTAAATTTTTGCAAATATTTAATAATTTTTAAAATTGAATTACAATTTAAATACTGAAATACAGTATAGATTATATGCAAAGTCATATAGCTATATTTTTCTATTCTCGCACTGTTTCAAATATATTTTCATGACACTTTGGATGTGCCTATAGTTGAAATATCTTATTCTTTTCAGTTTGAGGCCTCAATTAAGGTCATAGAAACATATGACACCTCCCTTTAACACCTCTAATAGATGAATGGAAGAAAATACAGGCTTTGCCAAACATTTCCAGATTATTATAGCATTAGTACCCTTCAAGAGGTTATGGATGTTTTCTCATACGTTAAATGTATTCATATCCTGAAGCAGCAATCCAAGTTGCCAAGATGACCCCCACAAATAATTGCGCTGAACATGATGTGCATTCTGCTTCGCACCAGTCACATATAATAGCGACGGGAGGCCAAAGTGTTCGAAGGGTATCATTTTTAAGCAGATTCTGGATTTTGTTGTTTTGTATTATCATTAACAATTCATGAAGCACTTATTGAAACTAATAAACTGATTGCAAGCTAGAAAAATGAATTGATTAATAAGAAATGTTAAATAGAATAGTGATGAGCTCATTTCCATTGTAAATAATGGAAAATAAATCCAATAAGTGTCTGCTCTTTGGACTGCAAATGAAATGAGCTCACCTCTAGATGAGTCTGTGAGAGTTAGCCGCAACTGACTTAACACAGAGTTTTTTTAAACCAGAGCTAACAAGGCTACAAGCACCTGGTAAGCCAGCCAAGCACCCTTCACAGGTTTAAAGAAGGTATTTTTAATCGTAATTCTGATTTCAGGGTACATTACTATGCCTGAATCATCTTAATTCAGAATTCTCTCCACATCTTCGTAAATCTTAAATCTGCTTTGTGGGAAACGTTGAAGGTAAGTGAGGGGAGGGAGCATAAGAGTGTGAGCCAGGTCCCGCTGCTCCCTCCCAGTGACGTGGAAGGGCCCCGGGAGCTTCCCGCTAGCCTGTGGCTGATACCCGCCCCGGCGGGGAAGCACACAGCCTCGGCATCTCTTCTGCACAGCAGTAACGCAGCCTGGATGAAACAGGAAGAGGTGAATAGCCCCTACCTCTGTTCAGAGACAACAGAGAAAATTAAACTAGGTAAGGGCAGAAGAGAAATATAACAGCAGAACTCAGAAATTCTGGAAGACAGTTAACAAGAAAATAATTCCCGATTATTAAAAATGTTGGGGTATAGACTCTCAGCGTTATGTACTTTGAGTGCTGCTGCAACAAGACATGCATGAGAACAAAATTGTTTTGATTTATTAGCTTTTTCCAGGAAGACAGGGTAATACAGAGCGCTCTTTGAGCTTCCCATATTGAAGGTTCCTGTATTGCACAAATCCCAGCCCTGTTGGAAATTAGTCTGCTGTGTGAGTTTTTGCACTGTAGAACTGTCTAAAAGAAATCTGTTTCAGTAGCATTAATCTTGTGTTTCACTAGATTTTCTTTTAGAATATGTTCCAAAGTACATTTATCCTATTTATTGATCTGTATTTGGTTTCAGGCTTGGGCTGAAATGAGGGCTTCTTTTTCTTGCTCCATACTAAGTTGATTATACATAGTTTTTCAAATTAGGAACCTTTTCTTATATTCATTTAACATGTCTTGTTTGTAAAACAGTCACTTTTCAGCTAATGACTGTTACCAGTATCAGTCACACTTAATTAAAAAAAACTTTGTAGTGAAAGTGTTTAACTATTGAAACAGCTCAGTAAAATTCAGTCAGGGTTGAATCATAATCTGGCTGTCCATAAGACATTTAAAAATCTGTATCTCTTGATTACTTATGTCATATACAAAATACTTCCAAAGCTATTGTTATTTCATATTCTCCTAGTCCTGCATGCATGCAATTAATCAATATTAATTACATAATAAGTCTGTCAGTGCTGACCTATTTAAATACAACAGGATGTGTTTTCAAGGCACCAGGCCAAAATTACAAGCCATGAAGTTTCCCTGGTCTCTTCTCTCTAAGATAGATATATCCACGGAAGCGCCAGTGACACGAGGGCTCCAGGGAAAGGGTCCCTCATTGTGTACACACCTGAACTGGTTTGTATGTATCACAGACAAATGGAATGGCACATTACTTATCCACTCATATATTTAGTAGACATTACAAGTATATTTTGTTATTAAATAACATTAAAATAAATAATTGTAGTTTCCTCAGTTTTTTCAAAAACATGCTTATGGCCCCTGAAATGTGCTATGGGCCATTGTACAGGTTATATTATTTAAAATTTAAAATAAAATCTGATTCTAGCGGCCAATTTATTTAACAGATTCTTTTCTTAGCTAATGGACACGTTATTTGGCACTTTCCTTACTAGATTCTAGTTCTGATGACTTGTAGAAATAATTTTGGCAGTGGGGATCATTGAATAGGCACTGAGCAATATGTTTGCCAAATGTTAACCTTAAAGCAAAAAGAATTCCATATGTAACTACAAAAATTGGGCATTTCTCAAATTATAAGAGAAATACTTTCCTCTAAGGCAGCGTCATGGGGCACCATCTGGCTTCACAGATCTCCAGAAGTGAGACTTTCCTTGAATAAAATTTATCCAGTCAACCTCTCTGAAAACAATACAGCGTGAAAATCTTTCATTAGCTTATTCATTCAATATTCCTTGATAGTCCAAGGGAGCCTGGGTGCCGAAACCTGAAATCCTTTCATGCTAGAAAGGTATTGTACTTAATCTAACACTTGATGAAGCACAGTGTTTTACAAACTTAGTCTCTATTCCTTTCAAGGAAACAATTTCTCAAATGACATATGACTTTTTTAATGTTTTACCTCTATTGCCAGATTTCTTTTAGCTTCTACTGCCCTTCTGGCTATTACAGAAATTTAAGAATTCAAATTTTAAATATTCTCTGTTGAGCATTCTACGATGTAATGCATCTCTATTGGACATGAATAGCTGATATGAAGTATACCCTAAGTGGTGGTCTTTGCATTTTAAGCTACAGCCTTGAGTTATCTGTGTTAATTTATAATAATGGCTATGGAGATGTAACATGTGGTACTGGAAAATGGGTGACAATAATTTCGACCAATTTTATTCTGAGTATAGTCAAGAATAAATTCAAATAAAGGTCCCAGATCTGTCTTAATAGAGGTCCAAGGTTTATTCTCAGACATCTGGCTGCAGACATTAAAGCAGTTTGGTATTTAAAGAGTGATGGCTGGATAGTTGTCACTGGGTCTTTTTAAGGATGAAGGTTTTGCTCTTTAAAGCAAAAAGGGGCAGCGGACAGGATGATATCTTCCCATTATATATACTAATTTGTACATTCTGATGCAGAAATGTCAGCAATAACAATAAAATATATTTTGGTCATGTAAATAGTTTGAAGGAAAACTCTGTGGAATTTATTTAATATTTTATCCACAGCAGGGCATTCACTTCCTATTGAAATTGTTGCACTGAAATAGCATCTTGCCTAGAAAAGATGGTGTTAGAGCCACAGGAAGGGCTGGCCATCATTCATCCGTGTTGCACATTTAAGAGAAATCATGGAGGTCCCTCAAGGGATGCTTCCCCACATTGGCATCTGACAGAGAGGGCTGCAGATGGTGTTCCAAGGAGTTCTTGGCAATCCTTGAAATATAGGAGACAGCCAAGGTAAATATGTTATAGGAAAGGTGTAAAGGATAAGGCTTTCCCCAAAATGCAGGAAAGGCTGTGATGTACTAGCAGCATTAGGGCCTCAGCATCACCTCAAAAATTACAAAGAGAAGAAGGTTGGCTTAATACTAAAGTGTCCCTTCTCTGCCATTGTGTTGCAGATTGTCTTAGAAGAACTTAAATGAYTTATGTTTTATACATGTTCTTAAAAATTTGGCACTAGAATTAACCTGTGTGATCTGTCATGGGCACTGGTTAAAAAAATAGTAAATAAAAAACAAAAGCTTAAACATTTTCAAAATATTTTAGCAGAATAGCAAATATTACTACTGAAACTTAGGTCTAGTATTATCTTTCTGTATTCTAATTTTTCAGGTAAGCTTTAAACTTTCTGGAGTAAACACAAATTGCAGAAAAAAAAAAACAGTATTACAGTATTGCTATTATTATGTTCAAATTGCTTTTACCCCTAAATTCCAGTGAGGTTCTAGCACCGTTTGGGCTCTTGTGTTTGTTACTATGGTAATTTGTTCTTATATGTGGAGACGGTAGGAACAGCACCGCTCCTGCAGGAGTAAGACTTCTCTGTGTTTCTGTCAATGCTGCCTCTCTCAAATAATTTAATGTTCACGCAGTAACTATTATAGCAGTGGCACACAATTATTATGCGTATGACATTAGTGCTTAAGTGAGATTGTGGTAGACACAGTTCTTGCCAATTATAAGAGGCTGTTTCTGTACAAAAGAACTCACAATCTAAATAAATGAAGCAAAGAGGGAAGAGGAGCACTCATATCTTAATTTTGCAGGTGGAAAACAAGAATAGGGTTTGTYGTTTGTTGAAGACAGCTTGTGAAGTCCCGGACAGCAGAAGTAACCCAGGTCTCTGACCAGCGCTGCAAGCGTGAGATCTTTCTTCCTCATTTTCAAAACTGTTTCATAACTGCCTGCACTAACATTCAGAGGGATGTTCCCATGGAGAAAAAAGGCTGTTGTTTTAGCTTTTTGTATTTGATGATTCAAAACATTAGGCACTCCCTGGCCCGTATTCCCACCCTGCTCATGCTAATGAAAATCAGTGTAGACCATATCCATGGCAGCTAAGTTAAACCAGTGTAAAATATATGCAAGCTAGTCTTTTGCTACTAGGCCAGAATAACCCAACAAGTTTTCTTAGTACAATACACATTTTTAATTTGATTTCATTCAACAGTGCTAATAAAAGAACACTCCAAGGCGAGAATTCAAAATGATTAATTACAATACTTTAAAAGATGAAAAAGAATCTGTGTGTGTCAGTCATCCTCACGGGGCAAGGAATAATGAAAATGAAATGCACACAGGAATGAGTTTTCTATTGTCAGTGATAAAAGTGATAATCGCTTCAAGTCAAAGCAAAATGACAGATGAAAGAAACGTATAGAACATCGCCTGAGGGAGCTCCTAAGGCCGGCGCGCAGTACCACATATACGCATGCTAGACTGATATTTAATGAAGCTCTGGTTGACTCTGTAATGAATGTTGAAGGCTCTCTGGAGCATCAAACACCATTTAACACTGCTAGAAGCGAATGCTTTATTTTTGTTTGGTGGCCTGAGGTGGGGGGAGACGACATTTTTTTAATACAGTTTTTCATCTCTTTCAATGAATAAACTGAATTTGGAAGAGGGGGAAAGTCCCTTTATGATGCAAAGAAAATTTGTCCAAATTTTGTATTTGTAACATTTCTGTTTATGTAAAATGGAAGATAAAATACAGCAGGGAGAGTCTAATGTGTTAATGAGCAAAATTAGGCTGTTTTTGAAGTCTCTATTATTTATGCTAGCTGGGGACTAGTCTGGCCCTTGTGATCTAACAAGTGGCCGATAGATTTCTAAATCATGGCTGTATAGTCTGCGGTCAAACAGCTGAAGGTGAAAAAGAAATTGAAATAGATTGTCACCAATGATTTAATATAGATGTGGTGATTGTGCTGTAAAAATGTATCTTCTAAAGACTTTTGGAACAGTACAACAAGATCTTGTCAGTAAGTAATGGTTTGGGTTATATATTGGTAGTAGGTCTGAAGCACACAGAAGTGGCAGGCAGCATTTCCTATCTGTTGTGATCTTAATCAAGTTATGTCTGTGCATTTTGTGGCTCTCCAGAGACACTTTTTGAAATTAGCATTATGCCAGATTTGCCTCCCCCTCATTTCTTTCCAGCATACTAATTTCGTTGGTGCTAGAATCAATTTCAGTGGAATATGACTTAATATTGTCTCAAACAGCAATTGGTATTATTTGTATCCGTAAAGCTCAAAATGTATCAACCCCCTGGAGATGTAATGATGTAATATGAAAAATTTATCTCTTTCCGGTTTTTGCCGCCTTGTCCAGGCATGCAGTGTGYTAAAGACCCAAAAAAGGGATTCTGAAAGAAAAATCTTACTGAGCATTGTTCAGTGTCAGTCTGTGTTCATTATAAGGGAAAAAAAATATCCCAGTGTAAAGGAAGGAGCAGGCATTTTTCCACTGTTTGGTTGTTTGAAGTAATAGGTAGAGTGGGAAGAAAGTGCGCTATTAGGTTGGTGAATTAGTCTTGAGAAAAAGCTGCAGAACTTTGTTTTGTTTTCTTGATTGAGGAGAAGACTTACAGTATTTTTAGTTCCAAAAATTCCAGATTCCAAAATTGTTCAAAGTGGTTAGAAATAGCATGTTTTCCAAAATCATTGAAATAATAGAGTGGAGAATGTTTTAGTGTACCTGCGTATACTCTGTGGCATAGTAGCACCGATTACGGTCTCCACAGATGACAATTTAGCAACCTTATCGCAGCAGAAATGTGACTGACTGATTTGTGATAGATTCCATGTAGCAATGGGTGTTTCAAAAGCTGTGATCTACTGCAATACCTTCTAGTCTTTTCATAGAAATCTTGGATTTCTCCTCCCTCTCCAAGATGAAAAAAATATATCCATAATATTTTAATGTGGCATTCTTAGATGGACTTGTAAGCATATCTCTTCTTCATCCCCTTGAGCTATGACTTAATGCATCCTGTTAAGGCTTTGTATCATTAGTGTACCCACACACCAATATTGTTGTATCAAAGGTTCATCAAGGGACTGTCTCATGTAAAGAAAACAAACAAATCTCAGGGTCATTATTTAGTTTAAAAAAAGAAGAGAAAAAAATCATATAGCCTATGTCATGTCTGCTGACTTAATATTTTGAGACAAGCTATGACCCTTGGTTCACAAAACCAGTGGCAGAGAGGAAAGTTCGTGTTTGCTGCTGTTCATTCACACTGGTCCTGAGGAGAGAGAAAGAAGGAAAGTCTAATACGTTACCTAGTATAAATCATTCTTGTCTAACAATTATTGCACCCCATTTTTCTTAAAACAGGTGGAAATGGTGGCCAAATCTGAGCTGTGTAGGAGCACTACAAAAATTCGGGATGAAAAGTGTGGTACTGCTGGTGATAGTGACGGGTTCTTGATGAAGCGTGCCAACAGTTTGCCAAAAATAGGATTCTGCAGACTACACTTTTGCTGTTGCCAGAAGCCTTGTGTTGGGCCTGTGACTACTGTATTTACTAAGAGGAGCAACTAGAAGTATCGCCCCCCCCCCCACCGCAGTGACTTACTGAGCTGCAACTGTATTTTAATGTTGTTGCAGTGTTAAACAAAGGATAGCATTAATCCACCATTTTCCTTGACTAGACTAATTAGACATGGATCAGAAGAGTGTTGGTAAACATAGATACTCACCATTTTTTTCTTTTTTTTCTGAGAAAATTTACAGAGGCATAAGTCGTGCCAGCTATATTTTACATATGCCTTTAGAATTAATTTTCTTCCCTTTGCTTGTAGCTTTTTGGTTACTATTTTTGCTAAATGTATCGGCTTTGTGCTGTAAAGACATCCCAGATAAAATATTATTGAATCTTCTGCCAAGCCTATTAAGATTTTCCTGAGTGGATGCCAGCTCTTGAGAGGCTGGGATATGGGGTTTCACTTGTTTCAGCTAAGAGGTTTACCTAGTGCCCAGATACAATATACAAAAGAAAAAAAATCATTGATATTGTTTTATAAGAAATATTTTTATATGACTGAGGTGGAAACTATTTTTAACCTACTCCTAAAAGAGGTATGCTTTCCTTAAGCAATAGAATACATAATAGCAGAACCGCCCAAAATGCTGGAYCTCAAAATACAGTAGAGCAGGTCATCTTAAGGGCTGTATGCCATTCTGAAAAGTCATTAACATTTCTAGGCTTTGGAGCTGGTTAAATGCTAAATATTAATAGTATTAAATCCCAAATACTAATAGTTTACCAAATAGTAGTGCCTTTCTCCTAGTGGCTTGGAAACACATCATTCTGGAAACATGAATAAATATGAGTAATTGTGGGAAGATTAGGGCAGAGCAACAACTTTGAAAGAATACTTTTCAGATGCTGGTGAAGTCTTTACATTTTCTTGTACCCCTGCTGAGCTAACAGTCCTCTCCCTTCCATCAGGCACATTTTACCTGTGTTTGGAAGCATAAGTTCTGCCTGTAAAAGGCTTGAGATAATTRCATTAAACAGTCCCAAACCTTCCTCTGCATTATTGCATGTTTTTATGCAGTATGACAAGCTCTGTTAAAGAAGCACAAATGGCTTCCTTGAACATTTTACCTATCGCTGTGCAAATTGCACTGTTCCTGAGCAAGCACCCAGTTTGCATAAGCTAAACATAAGGAAACCGTGCCAGGTGGAACGGGAAACTGAAAACATGAGATCAGAATGACACTAACAAAGTGGTGCCAATATTTGGACACGGAGATCCCAGAAACACTTGGCCCTAGACATATGATATGTTTTAATGCACTTAATGTCTTTTCATTTAACTAAAATGGCCTCCTCATAACTAGACGTGTTCTGTAATGGATTTAGTCTGTCTCTGTGTAATGTATTTAGTCTGTCTCTCTGCAAACAGGTCGCCAGGAAGCTGGGAGCAGGGTCTGCAGAGCGCCATGGAGCTTGGCAGCTCCCAGAAGTGACGTTATCCCTCCTACTTGCTGATACCGCACCGCAGGTTCAACACGCACCCTGAGCACAGAATTAGTGAAAAGCTTTGTATGAGGCTGCTGGGCAAATTTAGGCTCATGGGTAAGTTTATTGTGTTCATTTCTTCCGGCACACAACGATTTCTTTAGATTTTGCCTTTTCAAGTATTCTTCTAATGTTGTATTACTTCTGCTGGAGGCGGTAACTAAGCTCACAAGTGAAAAAGCATTCTTCCCAAGAGAAGATGATATGCAAAACCAATATACTATATTTGGAGTACTACCAGGAGGGGTTACAGCGTGTCATAATGTGTAATTTATCAACTAAGATGAAGCTGTACAGTCAGCTGTAAATTTTTCATCTGAAATATATTACATTCTGAAGCCTTCATTTCACTTTGAAAGAGCAGTGTTGATTTTAAAAAAGAAAATGGATGTCCTAAGCGCAGAGACTTCAGGCTGACCCTCTGGAAAAGCAGGGCCAAATAATAAGCTCAAGAAAAGTGGATTTCTGCATGTATGTGTGTATTAAGGAAGCAGGAAAAATATTTATAACACTGGCAAACCAATATGAGATTTCAAATTGTAGTGATACTCAGAAAACAATGGAGTTATGTTACTGCCTTGCAGTGAGTTTTGCATAAATTTGCTCAGTTTGTAAATAAATGTTAGCTTGTTGTCCTTTCTAGGAGCTTTTCATGCTCTAGCTGGATCGTGACATTCAGGCTGGGTTCATGCTTTCTCCTACAGCAGCACTAAGATTTTTGAAGAAGATGTTCTTTTGCACCTGAATATCTTCTGTCATCAGAAAAAGACCTTACTGTTAGTGAAATCTCATCGCCAACAGCCATTTTCTTCAAGGGGGAGCTGGTGGACCCAGAAAACTGTATTTTGATTCAGAAGCAGCAGCGGAAACAAACTTCTGGGTGTTATGAAGGTGATCAGGTAGCAATGCAAGCGCTAAGGTGCACCAAGATGGTGAGGAAGAACTTCAGTACTCTGCAGCCTGTAGAAAGCCCTGCTCTCTTTTGAGTTGCCTCACACAGGAGGACAATAAAGCCCTAGGAATTTATTTTCTGATATTCTTAATTTGGTGCATATTTAGAGAGCTGAATCTCTCTTACATTTTAAATCAAAATCAAATATTTATTTGATGTTGCTTTCTAATTGTATTTGAATTGCAAAATGCCCATGATTTGCTTTGTTAAGAATACCAAGCATTAGTACTAATATTGTTAGCAACAATAATGATCAAAGCTTGCTTCTCAAAGAAGTGATGCATACCAGTTTATTCGCACCTGAATATAAAATTGCACGTGTAAATACATGCTCAGACTGCAGTGCATGATATTACTTGCCCCTGATATTTCCAGAAAGACACAAGTAAAATATGAGTGGTATCTGTGAAACTCTTATAGCATTATGATACATTGGGAAAGAAATACAAATGCATTCACAAAAGTTTACATTTCAAAGTAAATTGAAATAAAATAATTTGCAATCCTCCTCATCACCTTTACAAGGCAGGAAAAGCTCATACTCACACCTACATATATATAGAAAAACTACAGAAACATGAGCCCTTCTAGTGGGCTGCAGAACAAGAAAAGCCCCATGAGGATCAATATTCTATGCAAGCAAATTGATGCATATGAACAGAGAATCTGCTCATTGCCAGGTCTCCCAAGGGAACAAGTTTTAGGAAATTATATGACAAAAAGACCTTTTAGGATCTATGAAAAAAACACTCTGAAATGTCAAATGCATAGAAGTCATGCTTCACCTGTAATGATAAAAGCAGCACATTCTGCAACCTTTCCAGAAACAGATTTACTAAACACATTAGCTTAATTTTACAGCACTGTAAATGTCTGTTGTACTGCATAGTTAGGGAGCTGTGCTAAACAAATACTAGAGTCTTGGTGTATGTCAGAATATTATGGGGTGCTTCAGGATTTTCTGTAGAAAGAAAAGTGTAGGCAAAGCATATCTGGAAGGTGTCAAAGAAGAAGCTCTCCAGGGGGAATTTTAAAGGGAGGCTAATGGAAATTTGTTAATTAGGAGGTTCTTGCATGCTGCTGCTTTGAAGGCAAGTAGTCTAAAAAAAAAAAAGAGGCACTGTGGCTTTCATCATTATAGCACAAATTCTCTGTGAATAAGATACTTAGAGCTTCTAAACAGTGTCTGGTAAAAGGTAAAAGTCCTGGGATAGTATTTTCAAAATTTTGCATGGCAGGCTGGGAGCCACAGAAGATATCCAAGGGGAAAGACTATTTTGCCACTCTCCTATTCCCCCTCTTTAACTTTTTTCCTATGGTTTGGGAGAATGTCAATGGGGGGGAGGTGGGTGCTTCCACCCAAAGCAGCCCCTGGCCTGGGGGAATGAGACATGTCTGTGGGTCTCCTCTTGGTGGCTTTGTGAAGGCCACTGGTGGCCACCATGGGCTGCTCTGCGGGTCTGCTCACTCACTCTTAATTAGAGGCTCTGGGGTGAAAAAAGGCAGAGCAGGGTCTGGTTTGCAGACTCAGAGATGAGCTGCAGGMAAGGCTCAGGCACCTCAGAAGCAGAGACTCACGAACCGCCACATGGCATTATTATGGCATTTTCAAACCTCAGCACTTAGGACGAGACAGAGGTTCATTAGAAGGCTTAAAAACTGCTAGTTTTGCCATAGAAACCACAGTCCAAAAGCTCTTTCAGGACCTGAGTCTTTATGTAATCACAGGGCTATACTATGCATGCTTTATGCACTCAGAGTTTTCAGTAACTATGTCCGATCTTAGTGAGACTACATGATCTGTCACATCAAGCACCCCCCAACTATCCAGCATATATTGTCATACATTTTATGAAGAAAAATTAAAGCTTAAAAGTGAAGAGACTGCCACTTCCAAGACATGAAAAGGGCTCATATAATCAAACTGCCAAGCAAAGCCACCTTATGTAGAAAATCTACTGAAGCAGATAAAATTATGTATTCTTCATAGAATGGGACAGGAGTTACAGTACATCATAAATCCATGTGCCACATTTTGGGAGGTACCTACTGATTTTCCATATTTATGGTGCATTTATTACGTATAGAGGGTCTATTCCTCTTCAGATAACGCCCTTATCTTCAGCCTTCTAGGCATATGTATGATACTGTTAAGGCAAAATTTTGGCTTCAGCTAAACAATGTTAGTAAACTGGATAAAGCATGATGAAATGGCTGTGGGTGTGAAAGCTAATCACTGTAATACGGAAAGTGAAGTTCTGATTTACACCAGTAACGTTGCTTTTAGGAACACCTGACTAGCTGGCAGAGGCTGATACATGATGCGATGAATGTACAGTGCACGTGGAGGTGAGACACGGGAGCCTCGGGCCGCAGGCAGAGCTAAGGAAAATCCCCCCACTGCGGCCCCCAATGGCTGCAGCACGAGGACACAGGTAAATGTAGGCGTAGATAAGGAGCTCCAGCGTGATCGCCCTGCTAAAGAAGTATAAAGCTGTACCCCAGCACCACCCCTGCCTGTGCTATGCCCCACTGCTGCCTAATAACAGGTGTAACCTGCACGGGGTAAATATAACAATTATTGGTGTGTGACGGAGCCRCGTGCATGTGTGAGGTTAGAAATATATGACATTGCAGAATGATCAGTGGTGTATTAGAAATAACTTTGGCTTCATGATCGTCCCAGGACTTGTTCTGTCCTGAATTCCTGCCCGCACCAGTTCCTGTTAGAAATGAAAGATCATTTTAAACTTAAGGAGTTTTAGTTGACAAGTGTGATGACGTATAAATCAGATGACATCAGAGTATGTTTCTGTGAATAACTTGTTATGTAGGTGCTGAGTCAGTGCTGCGACGCATCACGGCTTTATCCTTGAAAAGAGGTGGACCTTAATTGCCCTTCATATTTTTATTTTTACTTCTCTTAATATAATGTGGAATGACAAGAGTTTTTTTTTTTTTTTCCTGTCTTACTAACAGCTAGCAGCTTCTAACTGTTTCCTGCTTCAAACTGTTTATACAAATCAGACAAGGCTTTATTATTTTAGGAATCACTGATTCATACTTACTGATCTCCTACATCGTTGAGACTGTCCACCTCTTTTCAACTTATTTCCTTATATGTTTGCACTCATGCGATACCAAGCTAATTTGCAATTGCAGCTCAGCCAGTTGCTTTTGTTCTGTTCTTCTATCCACCAGCATTGCAAAAACTTTTAGAGTGGTAGGAAAAAAAAAAAAACAAACAACAAAACAAACCAGTCTGACCACTTGAAAACTTTTTAGTTGGGAATTTAGCTGCCAGTTCTGACACAGCCAGGGAGAAAGACAACTTCAGAATGTGTTATGTCTGGCTGGGATGAGAGCCAGATTATTAACAGGATGACTTGTTTTGTGAGAGTAAGAGAAAAATTCAATACCACCTATGCTTTCAGTCCCCCATCTCAATTCTGAAGCCTGGAGTCTTTGAATTGATATTTGATTATTTATGAATGTATAATAACCAAATAGCAGCACTAAATTGAGAGACATTATCTTCACGGTTGACACAGGGGCTCCACAACTGTCCATTTCTCCAGCTTTTTTAATACACTTGAATGACAACCTACTGATAAAAATAAATACTTTGTGACAAGAGAAGAAATATGACTTGAGGGTGTCAGTGTTGGAATGAATATCATAGAGGTCTTCCATCACAGCTGTTAAATGTGGAATGGCATCTAAAACTGCACAGCTCAATAAATGGCCATTATAGAGCCTATATTTGTAATCAGGGCATGCTAGCTGTACTCTCATAGCTGTGTACCTGTAGGAGGGCAAAATATTTCTAATATTTGAAGTTTACTGCCCCTAAGCCTGAGCTTTCAGACAGCAATGGATTACTTTCAAAATGCATGTCTTCCTAATTCAATTTGCATCTTTGCTGGATTATTTTCACACTGTCTATCTAGCACTTTATTATTAAGCCGTGCTTTCTGATTTTTGTTTATAAATTAGTTTCATGTAAGAAATAATAACTCTTCACAATTTTTCATTCTGTGTGAGTACTCTGTAATGGAAAGAGTATATATGACCGTATGAGTGCATGAGGAGTACTGCAATTCAGAAACAATGTTAGGTAGCAGAATTAGCCTTCTATTCACTATATAGTTTTCATTTTGTAAATAATAGCACCTAATGATGATACTTCCTTTATAGAAATACCCAAGAATTCATTTCCTTCATTCAGTGGGAAACACTGGATTCCTAGAGACGTGTAAGATTCCTCCACAGGTTTTAGTCATATCATTTCCTTCATCTTAAACCACCCCCAAACCTCAAACTTTCTTCGCAGTCTGTGTTTATTTTGAAAATAGCTCCCCCTTCATCTGATTAATTACTTTTTGCCCAGTGCCCTACCTTTTCCCTTCTGCACTCTTTTGCTTGGATTCCATTGTTTTAATTTTTAATGAAGATTTATTAATAATTTTAGGGTTTTTTTAGAAATTGCATTTTATTTTTCATAGAATTTGAAGAGACATATGGGATGTGCATTATTAATGATGCTATCATTGTCATTATTAATTCTGCCTGTTTATCTCTGCTGGTATACATTTTTTCATTTGAATCATAAACTTATAAAACATTAAGAATGCCTGCAATGCATGAAAGGCAAGGAAGCTACATAGCTTCACTTGTAGTTGGCGTATCTCTGGGACCTTCTCCTTTCTGTTTTTGAAGTTACATATGGAAAGATAGATCGCCTAAATTTAGATCTTATTTACATGGAAACTAACATTCCAAATATGGAAAACAGAATGAGTTAAATTTTGTAATCTTATATTGCATGCTGAAATTTCATGCAGTTGAGCCTGTAAGCTGCGGTGACCAAAAGATACCCCACAGAGCAATAATAAATGCCTCCAGTGGAAACACATTAGAAATGAAAACAGAAATGTAAACAGAAATCTTGCTGACCAGTTTTTCTGTTCACTTTCTGCCTCCTCTTAAAATCTGGTATTGCAAAAATATGCAAAGTACAACATTGCGCTACATAGTCAGTCCCAGAAGCACACTGAAAGCATCTAGTTCTGAAATTACAATGATGTTTATACTACAGATTTTTGTACTCTGTATTTTACATCCTATGTCCTGCAACACAACGATTGATGGTCGATATAAATATAAACCACGTAGTTTAACTGCAGAAGCTATTCTTATTCATATAAATGCCTAATACTTCCCTCCTGTACCCACTCGTAATTCCTTAACTGTGTCGATAGTATATAGTGTCGGGAAGTTTACAAGTTCATTACTCACTGTGCGTGGTTCTGGCAATCCTATAATTAGTTTAAAATTTGAAAAGAAAAGGAAGGAGTAATTAAAAAAACCCAAAGCAAATGCAAACTAAAAAGGATCAATCTCATGCTGTGCTTACTTCCTCCTAAACCATTCTCCAGTTATTTCTTTGTGCATAGTCCTTTCTGACTTCTTGCATTGCAAGTTTGTTGATGCTTAAGTAATATTTTGGTGCTCGCTCAGGAAAATCACTCCACGAAAGTCAAATACAACCTAAATATTATTAATATTTTGTTGTGGTGTTTGGCAACATATGTTTGGCAAAGAACAGGAGTAATAAACTTTGAAGTGTATGCGTGTTTTGAGAGGGGATTTTTCACAGGTGCGGAAGCTGCATGGGTCTCAGATGTTCTTAAAGATCTAAGACAACAGAATATCTCTCCAAGCCATTAAAGTTTGAAAAGCAAGTGAACAGATGTTCAGTCTTTTCATTTAATATTTCAGGCAGCTGTGTAACTTTACTGTGTTGGATTTCTTTTTTTTTTTTTTCACTTTTTTTTTTTCCTAACATTTGAAAACCAAACTGGGTTTAAGGTCAAGGCTGATGACAGCCTGAACTGGTTCTGACAGCTGTTTAAATGTTTGTGACATCTGCCTCAGAAGCTGAGACTCGTGTCTTTCTTCTGCCTGAACTGCTGCACAACATTTTTGTCATATCTCCAGGCAACTTCCTTTGGTGAAAGACTTAAGACGTGGGGAGTTGTTAAAAGTTGCTGCATTTCTGCTGTGTTTTCTAAGTGCTTCATACTCTGTTCATCAGGAACCTGGAATGAGCAAGAATATAAGGTTTATACTCCATCTCTTCATTACAAACTGGGAAGAAAAGCAAAAGCTTTTGAGGGTGTCCCTTACAATGTCTGAGACACATGCTGCTTCTTTTGAAGAGGTCCCTCACTGCCTTTGTAATGATATGGATCACAAATGCCCTTTCTTCCACTTTCCTGCAACTAGACAACATCTCAAAAGCATCTTCCCATCAGGCTCACAGCCTGAGCAGACTATTGCAGAAACTCTGATTAATCCTTAACACTGGACTCATCTGTTTCTGTATTAAATTCTCATACAAGTCTCAGGAAGTCAGACTTCAATATGGTCAAAAAATCAGTAGGTAACAATATCATGGAAGAATTCTAAGAAGAGGAGAAGTTAGAAAGGCCTGGTACTTCCTTAAAAATACAATAATAAGTGCAAACCACCCAATCTAGAGGAAGGATTTAAAGTGTCATAGAAATAATTTGATTGTTTCAGCCCGAAATTAATTTTTTTGTCTTCTTCCCAGTTGGCTCCTACCAACAGCTTGTGTAATGCCTGTATTAAAGGATATTTTTCTTTCAGTATGTTTAACAAGTTGCCACTTAAAGTTGGGCTTTGCACTGATCATCAGCTTCTGTGTTACACTGCAGGGTAGCTGCTCAATGCAGCATATGAAATTTTTTTAGTGGAGAAAATCTTTGATTATCTTTGGATGCATGTGTTTAGTCATATCTTACTTGCTAGGACTTGGGAATTTGACCCAGGATAGCAGAGCGAGCTGGTATTATTTGTTACAGCATCTGGTCATTTCCCATGACAATGACCACTTACTGTTTCCAACTGCAAGGCAGCAAGCAGAGGTATATCATCTGGAAGGAGAAATCACTCAGAAATATTCCAGAAGGACCCTATGCAATATTTTGTTCTGTGTTTTGTCCTGCAAGCTTTCATGTATGCTATGGTTTAAGCTTTACTGTCCTCTTGTTTGTTTTCTTGATGAAAATATGTGTGTCCAAAGTCATTGACTCGCATTACCATGAACTGGATCATATCTGTATGGAGAATAGTATTTTCTGCATGGTCCCTTGTTATCGCTTTCTTCAGCACTAGTAAGTGCTGCAGTGGAATTGATGCCATTACTACTATGCCATCAGTTATTTTCTGGATGCCTGTAATGTTTCCAAATAGTCCTTGTTCTTTGCTGAAACACTTCACCAGCTGAMCTTATTCCAGAAGGTAGGCAGTGCAATTTGTTTCTGCCCTGGGGTGTACTGAAAGCGCACAGTTAATATCATTCTTCATCTAATCTGACTTGTCAGTATCCATCCTTCCTAGCTGGGTTATTTTTACTAGACTAGTTTGCTTTGACCATTTGCCATCACAGCTTAGACCTTTTGAGATTGCTGGGTTTCAAATGCACCCAAATTCCACCGTTCCTCTTTTTGGTTGGTGTCCCACTGAAAGCCCCCAACACTGAATATATTTGCTGTGTCTGTATTCCCTTGTTTCCTTAGTCACTGCTTTGAGGAGTTCTGTCACTGCAAAAGTAAATTTTAGAGCTGTGCATGACAGGGATGATCGATGGATGCACATACATATGTGGTGCTTCCTAAGGGATTTTACTAACCTCTTCAAGACTTTGGGGTATTTGCGATCGGTATTCTGTGATGCTTTGTGCATTTGGATGTCTATTTTGCATTAAAATTTTAACTGTGTTTGAGTTACACTGGCCTTCTTGATGCTTTCATGGCTGAGGGTCAAAGACCAGCCATTCTCCAGCCTTCACCCTTGTTCAGATGACTTCACTGTCAGAGTTTTTTCTGGAACTACATTACAGCACAGGTACTTCATTAAATTTCTTTATCTGGACTGGGATGTGGTATCTGTTTTCAAAGGTGAGCCTCAGCTCCTGTGGTTAGCGCAAACCCTCTGAGTACAAGTCCTGGAGTACGTTCTGTGTGTGCTGCGGGGCTTCTCCTATTTCATGACGCTACACCCACAAGAAGAGATTAGTCACATCTGAGGCCAGCCAGGGATTTGCGGCTTTATCCCTTGGGTAAGTTTGTTGTTTTGACGATGAAGAATACTGATTAAACACACTGCATTTGTGACACAAAATCTGAGCAAACTTGTGACAGTGTCTGTGTCCGCAGCACAGACATGGTGTCTTGTGTGAGATGTGGGGGTTTCTCTGCTGACTCCTGGGTCCTGCCCATGTGGCTTTGCACRTTGCTCAGTGCGAGAGCCTTTGCAAGTTGCAAACGGCACTGCGGACGGGATCTCCATCGGTGTGCGGCCCTTCAGCTCTGCAGATTATCTCTTTTTGCGCACCCAAATCGGCCCCCCTCAGACACCTTTACGTAGGCGATTTGTCAGTGACACCGAACACAGTTTTATCTGTGAGCATGTCATTCTCAGTAATTTCCCACTCACAATTTCATGCCTTTTCCCTCAGCTCCATTACGTGCTTGTCTCCCTGCTCTTCTTCTCGGTACTGGTGGGACCAGAACTGATATTGTTCAAACGCAACATTTTTTTATTTTTTTAATGGATTACAGTATTTCTAAAGCGTTGTTCAGACATCCTCTGAAGGGGGAGTTTTCAGCTTGTTACTGTGATAAAGTGATCCACAGACCAGAACTTCTTGACCTGGCGTGTTCAGCAAAATGGCTCTTTTCAAGTCATACACCCCTGAGGATTCTGTGCTTCTCCTTCCGGTCCTCAGCCAACCCATTAAATACGGATGTGCGGGGTGCGGAAGGGCAGGGGACTCGTAGCTCCCCATGCTCTCTTCTCTTCCCCTGTATCACTTTCTGTTTTTTCTGCTGTGTTTTCTGTTTGCCTTCACACATTCGCTGTGCTGGAAAGAAACAAAGCAGAGCAGCTCTCCRACGGGCCAGCGTGCTGTCTTTTGAAGTGTTTCCTTCCGTTTCTCAGGAACACGGACTTTGTTAACACTAATGCAAAGTCTGAACTAAACCCCTATTTTAGGATAATAAAAAATCACAATGGCTCCGACAGAGACCCCAGCCAGGCAGTCTCTGAGCTGCTATCACACTCAGGAGAGACACACAGCGTCCTCGCTGGGGATTATGCCTAAGCACATCCAGAGAGGCAGCACAAAAAGCTAATCCTCCTTGACCTACAGGCTACACCTCAAAGGATAATCATGTCTCTAATGCTTAAAGTAGACATAAGCACCTCCTGGAAATTAACTTATGTGAGATAGGAATGATTTGGTAGAGCAAATCTACATCTAGTTATGTTACACAGCCCTGAAGTTTCCTTGGCTTGSTATTAACAGGATTGCTATAAGCAGGCAATGTCTATAAACAGAGGTAAGCATGTTTGTGTGAAATAGGGCTGCAAAATTGTGTTGGATTTCTTGCTGGTTTTCTCCCCATATTCCAGAACTGTGACATGTCATTTAAGGAAAAGCTGACATAAAAGTTGAGGCTGGAAAGACAGCACAGACACACGTACAAACGCACGCTTGCCTTCTCTCATAGCACCACTTCAAAAGCACAAAGAAACAAAATAAAAAAAAAAGAAAGACCTCAGCAAATGATAGGGAGACCCCCACCACCACCCGAATGAATACATTACTAGAGGATCTAGGGATTTTTGGATGTAGTTAGGGTGCTCTACACCACTAAAAGCCAGGTTAGGCTTTGTAGGACAGTGTGATTTATTAATTTCAGATCAATAACTTTTCAAATTTTAACGTAGTTATGAGAGCATTTCCCAGAGTCTGGTCTATGAAACATTTGCTGGTGGTCTTAGGACAAGTTATGCATTCTGTCTTTACTTACTCATTTTTAGTTATAAATTTATGAAAAGCATAAATAAAATGAATTCATTTCTTCCCTAACTGTAACAGCTGCAAATGCACACAGAGGTCATTATTAGAAGATCATCYGAGGAATACGGTCTTCATGGACTAGAGTGAAAGAATTGTGCCCCAGATCTGAGATATGGCTTACCTGATGCAAAGCTGCAAGGAGCCCGGTCCAAAGTGTCACTGCTGAGGTAAGACAGCGAATTCATCATTTTGTCCTATCAGCCCAATGCATGGCACTCTCTAGTCTGTTAAATTGCACCACTGTTTGCAATTCATCCTATGACAATGTTGCTGACATAATCCTGCAGACATAAATTAATACCTACTAAGAACTGGCTGTCCGTGCAGGTTGCGGTACCCCCAAACTGAGCACGCTGCAACACAATTTTGCTCACAATCAGTTTTCTAGTCTGTAGTAGTATCATTTAAATTAGGAATCAGCAGGGTACCTTTTGTGGCGGAGTTTGTGCATATAGATATTTGAATGGATCTAGACCCAGAGCCTCACTGATTTTTGTTCTCCTGCTGCACTGAGCCCAAGCCCTCTGAAGCTGCATTCGCGTTAGAGCAAGACATCAGAAGAAGTAATGCTAATATGCAACTTTTTATTTAGACTTATTAAAACTTTTTATTTCACATTCAGACAGAGAGTTTTCTGAGGTCTATTCCTGGCACCCCTAATTATAAATTTTGAAAAAAAACAGAACAGAATTTTTGTGGTACTAAGACATGAGCAAGTCATCATCATCACCCATTTCTTGTAAACAGATACACAAAAATGATAATTGGTGGTAGAAGAACATGGAGATTACTACCGGGACAGATTTTCAAACCCACTTTTAGCCAGAATTTGCTTGTGCATATAATAATTCATGTCAGGAGTTGCCCATCCAGAAAATCTTTGAATTGGAAAACTAGCCACTTAATTAATGCATATATGTATTTATATAAGGAGTACTTCAGGTACTTATTATGTAGGTTAAAAAGTAGGGTAAAGCAGTGAAAACTCATGGTGTGTGAGTCAACAGCTGGAAGAATTATTTAAAATAAGCAGCCGCTTTCAAACCCAAAAATATCAGAGCAAATCCTTTTTCTGATATAAATAAACTCGAGGGCCAAACTGAGCCATGGTATCAATGAGWTTCATCTTCCTAATTCAAAGATAAACTGGCTGTTATGAAATCTTTGCAAAAGTAGACATTATACCGCAATCAACAGAGAGAAACTCTGCATTGTAATGGGAATATCAATGAAAATATGCCCATTTTAAACCAGGATGTTATATATTAGCATGTAGTCTAATTAAATTCACATACAATAGATGCTTTTTAAATTGAGAAAATTCCCCACCCACAGAATTAACATAGTTTACCTCAGAGGTGAACTGAAATGTTAAGAAACATTAAAGCTGCTAATGTGCTTAGCTATTTCCTTGCTGAACACCATCAGGAAACCAATAATAATAAAATAAAACCAAAAAAACATTCACACTGCCGGAAGTCCCTCACTTATTTTGTTCCGGAAAATACAAAATGATGCTGTGCAATGCTTTCCATTCTGCTTTATGTCTGTGTTGACAAGGTAAGATTCTGGATTTTTTGTGTTTTTTTTTTTTTTTTTGGTTCACTTGTGCCATTTGCTATTAGATATTTCACTCTGCTGATTTGAAATGCATTTGGAGAAACTATTTGCTGTAGATCTGTATGCATATGCTTGCACAGAGGGAAATGCATGTAAATGAGGAAGTATTTGCACTGATTATAGCAATTTAATCAAAAATACAGAGGYGAAGAAGAATTAAACTGCTTCTGACATTGCTATGAAAGGAATACAGTGTCAAAAGGGAAGGACATAAATTACAGCATGCCTACATAACTTAGGAAAAGAAAAGCAAGCACATTATTACTGGTAGTTTCTGATTTACACACAGATGCACAGACACACGCATATGCACATACAGATTATACCTTATTTTATAGCTTGAAACCTGCAAAAAAACCTCCAATAAAAAATCGCAGTGTGTAAATTTGACTGAAAAGATGAGTTCAGAAATCAAATGGACTGCTTGTGAGATTGCATTTTTGGTACTTTTTGCAGGAAAAAAAAWCAACATATCCACCCAAATCAAAATACCAAAATATTTTCCTTTAAAGAACCCTTAATTGTATCAAAGTTGTTAGCAGGTGGTTAAAAATTACTATTTGTGGTCTGGGAACCAGTACAATCTCTATGTTTGAGAGAAAGAGGCGTCCAGTTCAAATTATTGTATTGACTATCCACTATCCCATGACTATCCACTGCAGATACTCTTAGTCTATCTGACACTAATCTGGAAGATATTCTTAGTTCACCTCTTTACCCTTGAAAGCAAAAACTAAATATCTGAGCCAACATATGTGTCCAGGTTGGGGGTCTATTTGTTTCAAAGCCACAGCACACACCAGAATTTTACTTTTGCCCTGTTTAATTAGACTATTTAAGCAGTAAAAATACCTGGGCCTGGAAATACAGGGGCCTATTTGGAATGTAAGAGGATTTGTCTTGTATTTTGCAGCTGAAGACCTTCCTCAAATTTTCTAAATGAACCACAGCAAGACAAGAATTTTTGAAATAAAATCATTTATCGAGGGTAAACAATGCCATTGTGAGCTACATCTACTACTTAGCTTACTTGCTTTGTTAAGAAATCTATTTCTCATGCCTTATATTGTGTGAGAACCCCTTGTATACACATAGGTACTAATAAAATGCATTGTCTGGTAATTTTAACAGCAAAGTATACAGAGCATTCCCCATAATTCTGAAAAAAAATGGGATTCACAGCAATTCTGTTTTTTTTATTTTAGTATAACATTAATTGAAATCTCTTACCTAGTGAATAAGAAAACCTATTAAAAATCATCAAATATATTTAATAAAGGAATCATAAAAACACATCGGTAATGACTACTTTAAAAAAGGCACTTACCCCTGGAAGTCTACAGATGAAATAGGATAGGAAGGGGCCTCTCTGACAAAGGAGGCCTACGGTGAGTAATACTGAGAAAAATCTGAGCAGAAAAACACCCTGAAGAAAATTATCAGGAACATTGTTTTCCTTTTCAGTATGTCACAGGACACACTTTAAAAGAGAAAAGAAATCACGATGTCCTCTAATGGCCTTTGAGGGAAAAGGGAATAGCYGTAGAAATCACAGAACTAGGAAACACAGCACTTCTTTTCAGCAGCTGAACAGTTTTCAACATGATAATATCAAGCTTATTTGCAAGCTTAACATGCAAAAACAAATGGAAAATTTTGCCTCAGAATATCTATTTCTGTATAGTTACCTAGAGTAGTAAACTCTTGATCCACCTCCGTCCATTTCCCTCCCGAATAGCAAAAATGTACACTGTGAAAAATTTACATTGACCTTTCTGCTCTTTGGGTAAGGATATACGTTTCACAAAAGAAAGGCTTGGGAAAGGAGCCTTTCTGCATTTATAGAGAGGGATAAAATGAAAATCTTAAATGACTATAGCTGTGCACTTTCACAGATTCATAGGGTGATACTATGCCACTAGCTTTTACTTCTTGCTCTTCAGTATTAGAAGTACAACTATTTATAAGTTTTAAAGGTCACAAAGGTGGAATACAGGTCACCCTCATAGGGGAAACTCATCTTCTGTTTCTAGTTGGTCTTCATGACAGTTCGGGGAGTTCGGGCACAAGTAATGCAGATTGTTCATAGCAAAGAATGACAACTCCAGAGCCACCAGCTCTCACCTTATAAGACTTAATCTGAATCTATAGTACAGTGCCCATCTAGGTGATTTAGACAAATGATGCACCAGTCTTCAGATATTTTGTGCAAAGGTAGCTGYGGTATTAAGGCTCATATCATGGTTAAACATAAAGAGATTTTATTGAACCAAGAATTCCAGCAGTACAGGTGTAATATTAGAGCTGACATATACATTAGCTCTGTGTTATTGATGTTGTGGCTTCCATTTCTTTGCACCTTGAATGTAATGTGAATATCAAATAGAAATTCAGCTGGCATCAAGTTTCCCAAATTGATCACAAGTTAAAAATCTAAATCTTAATTTATTTTTCAAGATTTTTCTGTCTTTGTGAATAAGATAGGCTGTTCTTCAGAAAGACATTACTTAGGAAACTGGATGTAGTAACAATCTTTTTTGAAAGAAAAAATTCTATATAATTTTACTCATGCTTTCCAAATTAGGTGGAAATTCCTGTAAATTATATTAACTAGCATGATATTAAAATACATCATGTTTCCCTTAAATCCTATTTCTAMTTCAAACAGAGGGGGTAATAGAGATAGAATAAATTTCTGTCCAAAATTTCTTGTACTGGCAACTCAGAAGAGAGAAGCAGAAATTGACTGTTGCTGTATACTGTATATTCTACGATAGCCAACCAAATACTTAGAAGTACAGCGTATCTTCTAACTGTTGACTGCTAAAACCAGTTATCGCATAGTAACTATATACATATCTCATGTGATAAACACACATATATTGTATGTATGTATAAGATTAAATATATGTCTATGTGAATTTCCATGCAGCCTTTTTCCTCTTTAGATAAACTCCCAATCATGTCATTAGATAACAACAAAATTAAATAAGGTGTCATAATGGCATTTCAAGACCCCAAATTTGCTAGGGATATCATTTGTACTGAAGAAATTGGATACCCTGGTGCCACTGGCAATAAAACACCTTTTCTGGTAGTAAGGCTGTATAGTCACACCTATTAGTTATTCGCAAAAGCCCAGGAATTAAAAAAACAACCTGTTCAATTACTCTCCAGAAGCATAATGCAATCCATTTATATGAATAGGATCAGAAGTATCTTCTCAAACACTGAGGACATGTTTATTTAAGAATTATCTTTTCTCCTCAAAGGTCAGTGGACCACTCCATATATACAATACACACACTATCCGCACTCCATATATATGACATATACACTATCCCAAACTTCACGATATGCATGCTGCTTCCAAGTGAAGAAGACAAGCAAGCTTCTGAGATAAGCAAGCTTCATAGTTGCATATTTCTTTGTCAAAAACTTCTCCAAATACTTCCAAGATTTAAAATAGACTTGATACAGGAGCCCTTTCCTGGGGACCGGGACACTCATGAGGTCTCTTTCTGTCCAGGTAAGACCAGGAATTCTGAAAATTTTATTGAACGGCAGAAACTACTATTAGATGTCTAAACACTGTAAAAATTCAGCTGCAGTTGTGTTTTTCCAAATGTGGTTATTTACCCTTCTATTTTTGCTTCTTTTTCAGAAAAGGAAGATTAAACTTTTATCCATGTAATTTACTTTTCAGTACATAGATTATATTGTTGATACACAATCACTGTTCACATTAAACTATGTTTTACAGAAACACCTAATGTTCACAGGCTGTGTTTGAAATAAGTGTATGCTGGACAAGGTGGTATACACCTACGTACATTCTTCATATTTTTCCTGTGCACTTACGATCCAGAGTAAAAGAACTTTGCTCATAAAATGGAGCTTTATATTCTGAGGAAGTAGAATGTGTTTGCTTTTTGAATTAGAAAATTTAAAATTCCTTTCTCATCGTAATCTGTAATCTGACATGCTTATAAATGCCCTGTCACTTTCTGCCTTGCACATTCCTAATCTTTTGTTGATAGTCATATTGAYTTCCATTTACACTGCTTCACTCATGCTCATTCATACTGAATCAGACTTTGTGCTTGGTTGACCATGCTGAATCAGAACCATTCATTGCCTCTCACACTTTTATATTCATAAACCATTCATATTTCTTTATTCATGTTCTCTGCTTCACGCATTCTTTGTGTATTACCTCAAGATATTTTCAGCCTATGTAGCCTTAAAAAATTAAGACCTGATTTAGGGAAGGACATCCATGAAACCCATATACTTAAGAGAAATCCACTTTCTGGATTTTCTTCTTTCTTATATATATATATATATATATATATATATATATATAAAGGAAAGTTTCAGTGAATTAGAAAAAGTGTGGAAAAAGGCTAAAGTGGGATATTTGTTATGCTGCTCACCTAGGGCTAGCTGCTGAAACTCCTGTAATGAATAGTTCACCCTCTGAATGGGTATTGACTGGGTTGGTCCACTCAGAGTATAGAGTACTACTCAGCGTGACTAAGGATGGCAAACTCTGCAGTACAAACCTTTCGAGATTTGTAATTGAAAAAAGTAGTTCAAAGGTGTCAAGAATATACACTCTGATTAGTAGCCCTAAATCAGGGCTGGCGGACAACATTTGTTTAAAACAAAAAGATCAGTTCTGCTTAAAGGAGTGTGTTTTGATGCCTATGGCCAACACTTAAGATGTGCTACAATACAGAGGAGCTGATTTTCATTTGCACTGAATTTGCTTTACATATTTTTGGCAGTATAGAGTTGATATGAAACTGGAAAGACAGATTCCCTCTCTCTTCCCCAGAAAACCTGTCTGAATAGCACTTTACTGGCACTCTCTAGATTATTTGTGATATACGCAGAGTTGAGTGGTGCCGTGCATGGCAAAAGGCTTCTGAATATTATCTTTTTGCTCATTATTCTGTTTGCTATTTGCCAGATGTATACTTCACTTACAACACAAAAAGAGTATACTGAACATATGCACTATGCTATTAATATATAAAGTACAATGTATTTGAGAAAAAATTTATATGTTTTGCAACTTTGGATTTTCAGTAAAAGTGTACTTCCTCCTATTTGTATTGGTTGTATTATAACCATCCATTTGTCTGTAAGTTATAACTACTTCATGCAGTTGATTTTCTTCTTATATGTAGGTGACTTTTATCTCAAATGATACTCTGTCTGTTATCAGAGTTCATATATAAAGATCTGATATAGCTCCTCAAATGGCCACCAAATTATCCCTTTTTTATGGAGACAACACAAAAACACCCTCCAGCCCCTGATGTGATACCTCATTTTTTCTCTATCATTTTATTCCTTTTATTTCCTCACAACACAGGTCTCAGGGGATATTTCTTACCTTTCCCAGTCCGGATGAATCTAAAATACAGCACAAGAGAATAAAAATGGGATAGTTGTCTTATTGATGGAAGTAATTTGCAAGCACAGTAGCAATCATCAGCTGATTGCTCGAGTTTAAGGGGTAGAAATTTTGAGAATTTTCTGTGGTAGGATCAGGCTGTTATTAGGCATGTTGAGAAAAAAAAAWAATAATAATAAAAAAAAAAATCACCCTCTCTGCTTTGCTTTGTTTTCCCATCTAGGGTAAAGGAGATTTACCAGGTCTTAAATGTCTTCCTTTCACAGGGCATGGAGACAGGCAGCGGCAGAAGGAAATCCTTGCTGGGAAAGGCAAGGGTTTTCCTGCATGAGCTCTTAGCAGGCAGCTCCTCCAGCAGCAGACTGTCCACGGTTAACGGGAAGCCAGGGGAGGAAATTAGGAGCAAGCGCCAGAGTAACTTTAGGGTCCTGGGGAGATTTAATGGAGGAGGCAGCTGCCATGTGAACTTCTTCAACCAGACCAAAGTTAATACTGCTCTCATAAATCACAGAAAGTTAGGGGCCATTGCGGTTTAATGTGTCACATAGTATGTGGGCCCTTGTTTGTCACATGCTCGCTCACTGAAGTGTTTTATGCTCTCACGTAGGAAGGTCTCAGTACGCCAAAATAACCCCGTGTTGTACCTCATTGAATAACCAGCACCACRAGGACACTAGCAATGAAATAAAACATCATTTACACACGTGAGAATTTTAAAGGCCTTTTAAAGCCTCTTAAAACTAAAGCACCAGCTGCCAGGTGTTGCAGTTAGGGAGCAGAGGCAGTGCTCGGCGGGTGTTTCGGGAGAGACAACCAGGTATGCCAGCCCTAAAGCTGCCCAGCAAAGGCACAGAAAATTACACCGGGCCATCTTTCGCATTTTGGGGAGAAAAAAATTTGCTTTCCAGATCCTCAACTGGTGTAAATCAGAATGACTTAATCTTTGCCCCAACAATGTAAAAACCCTGAGGATCCCACCAGCTTCTGCACTGTGCACCTGCTACTCCATGAGCTGGAGTAGCAGCAGTGTCCTAGTCACACGAAGTCATTCACTAATTGTGTAGAAGCGGAAAAGGGCCTTTTTTATTATTATTATTTCTTGATTTTGTTTGTCTGATCATTTGGGGTTTTTCTTCCCCCCCAAATAATGGGTGAAAACATGAAGCTGTCTGTTACATACTCGATAGCCTGTGTGCTTCAGACTTTTTCAAACAAGTGTGGACTGTCAAAAAATTTAACTGCTCCCCGAAGAGAACGATATAACTAGCTGGTATGAATAATGTTTGTACATTTGAGTAATAGCGCCTCCTGAAAAACAATGTCTTTTTCTGTATATGTCCTTTTATTACCTGCAGCTCTTTCATCCACCAACATCTGCTCTTTGATTCGTCTCCTTCCTTTTTTCCCATGCTAATAGCTGTTAACACTGAACCTGCCCGTTACAGTTCAGGCTGTAAACAGCATGAAAATATTCAGTGCTGCCAGTGTCAAGAATCTTTAATGTGGTTCCAGACTTTAAAGGGTACATGCAAATAAATAGGAGATCAGTTTTCCGTCATGTTTCAGCTTGACATTCCTGAAGCAGCGCAAACAACCTACGCAGTAAAGCGTAAAAAGCATTGACGCAACAGATGAAAAGTTTGTTTTCTGTAGTTCTGTTTAGTAAAAATAAAATATATTTTCATGATAAATAGCAGTACCTCTTGTATATATTGCCTTTCAATCATTAGTGCTCAGCTTCCTATTAGAATCGCTGCTCTGTAGTCGTCTTTCTAAAGGGAGGGCAGGGAAAAAAAAAAAAGAAAACCTTTCACATGTAAGTATCACGAAATTTTTGAAGTGATATATGACCAGGACAAATCTCTAATGTAGTTTCAAGAGGGCACTATTCTTATTGTGGCAGTCCTGGCAGCCATATACATGTCATGTCAGAGATCAGAGGTATTAAAAATTAAATCAGCTTTCTCTAAATGAGGCATTCGGGATATCCAAGGACATGCAGAACATGAGGACTTCTCTGTATTTCCCAGTCTTTGAAGTATATCTAAACCAGCTCTACCATAGCAACTTTATAACGTAGTAACTTTATTAATGTGGATCACAGGCTTGTCATGGATAAAATCACGCAAATGAACTCAGCAACTCGTAAATGTGTATCATCTGTAAAGACTAGACGTAGATCCACTTGCCTACTTGTCATTCAGTAACAGAGGCTTTAAAGGGCAACGTAAGGAAGTCTGTTTGCCAACAAAAGAACTGGCAGACCTTTTAACAAAGATCTTATAACACAAAAAGTTTAAGTGAAAATTACTGTCTATAAACCTGTACTTTTAATTGATAATGTCAGTGCATTATCTTACTTCTTAATTTTATATTTTTAATGAAGGATTAAAAAAAAATCGAAACTTGTTTTCTTGAGGATGAGAAACAAGGTATAATTTTTTGTGGACCTTCAGGTGGAAAGGCTTTGAAATGCCTCTTTCTCCTTGCCTTGTCCCGACGGGTCACTTTGGCTTAGTCATTGCAGAGTTCCTGCTGCAGCATTAGCAGAGTCTGGAGTTCCCGGGGAGGAAAGAAATAGTGAAAACCAAACCTGTGTAGCACAGCCTTTGATAAATGCTGTCATAGCTGTGCAGGAGGAATTGTAGGCAACTGTTTTATTCTCTTTGCCATCTGTGAGAATGTCAATGCCTCAATATTGTATGCTGGCCTTTCTGGATAAACTAGGTTTACAACTGTTTATCTTGCTGAAATGATGTGGAGTAGTCCAAATGTAATGGCGAGTGTGACACTATACATAAAAATAGGTCTCTGCTGAATGCAAGGGCCATTTGCCAGTATGTGAATCATGCAGAGGGACTTTCCTCTAAGCCTTCAGATAGCTTTATTCTGATATAATTTACTTTAGCATTCAGGATCAACTGACTTTTTTCTTGTGGTGGATATTTTTCAGTTCTCCACTGACACAGAGGACGTGATGTGCTGACTTTTCTTGATAGAAAATGAGTACAGTATTATAGATGATCTGGTATATAGGATATTTCTTAATTCTCTGAGTATGCTCATCATCATAGCTTTCAAGCAAAAATTTATTAATATTAATGAAGGCATCCTCATCTCATCTCCAATGAAGTAGGAAAGTTTGCTGCTTATTTCAAATAAAGGGCTTTAAATATTTTTCTAGTCTCAGAATCATAGTCTCTCTTAACTTCAAAACAATCCTTCCTTCTCTTGCTCCAGATTCTACTATTCTTTGATGTGTTATTATTCTACTTTCCCTCTTTAGTTTGTCCGCAGTTTATCTACAAGTCCTCTCATCTGAATCTGTTATTTGAAAATACAGTATGCTACAGAACAGGAATAGATATATAAATATATGTTTTATTTCTTCAATTATGAGATGTTAAACCATGTAGTGATATTATATTTCGATATACTTTACAGTCTATTTTTAAATTAATTAAGCATTGCACTAGCAGTTCGTTCAAAAGAGATTCCTTCGTGCACATTTTAGTAAATAAATATTTGCCTGCTGAAGGTTATGATCTATGAGCATTCAACAAGTTAATTCACAGAATATGTCAATTTGAAATCCTTATGTGACATTAATGAAGTTGCTATTTTTACACAGGTATAAACATGTTGCTTTTTATATACAGGCATAAATATAGGTGCAAATATTTATGACCTTAATAAGAAGGTAGGTATACATATGAAAATGTCTTTGTACCTCTGTCTCTATATATTTATAATTATGTATACTATATATTAAAAACAATATATAATAATAGATATATTACATACAAAAATATATAAACTGTATACACTACACACAGATTCTATACATATGTGCATGCATACATGAATTCATACATATTAACATGATTATCACTTTTCTATCATTGTTAATTAGGACTTACAGTGAAAGTGTTGATAGATCCTTGGCAAATAGAAGATGACAGGCATTGCAGTTTTGGGCAATTATACTATACCTCAGGTGGTGTTGGATGGCACTAAGCCAAATGACTATAATCAGAAAAGAACTGTAATAATCTCTGTGTTTTAGTTTTAGTTAGTGTTTTGTTGCTATTTTGAAATAAATATGATATGTAAAAATAAGGAATAGAATTGGTTCTTTCCAATTTATTGGGGTTATAGTCAGGGGAAGGACATCAACATTAAACAGTCAAAAAAGCTCAGATGTGTTCAGAGCTGTAAGTTTTCTAGTTAATTATAACAGTACTAATAGAGGCCACTGTAATTTCTACCTTTTTTAGAGTGAGCTATACAATAGAGTAGGTGGTCTAATAAAGAGATAATTTTGTTTCTTTACAGGCAAAAATGAATTTGGAAGAGCTCTTTCATCAGATCAAAACATCTGCAAGCATCAGATACAATTTCTATACAATTTTTTTATCCATTTATGAATATGATGCTTCTGGACCAAATGATCTTACAATGGAAGTCCACTGCTTTTAAAAGTACCTTAAAGGGACTTTATAAAACATGTGACTGTCCAAGACATAACTCTGATATTACATTTTTGAATAATTCTGAGGAAAATGAAAAGTTCGTGGCTTTTACAGGCCCAGTTCCACAAAAGGACTTAAGAACATAAAACAGGATTTCAGCAGAAGGGGAATGGCTGCAATTTGACCTAGAGTTTACTTTGCAAAATCCCTCACCAACTGCATTAGTGATAACTTCTATGGATAATTAATGCTCCTGTACAAGCCCAGATACATACCAGTATGGCAAGGCTATGTAAGGAAGAATAGACCTTTTCTTTAGGTGAGGAAATCCAAAGATAACTGCCATTTCTCTTGATAAAGATCACCTCCTTTGAAAGGTAGGTTAGGGTGCCACATTCAGCCCCTAACCTGGCAGCTGTGCCAGTTTTTAAAGAAAGAACTGAATTTTTTTAAGTCACAGAAAAGGAGCTCTCCCTTGCAAGTAATACCTGTGCTGCTGCCTTTTGATATCCAAAGATTGTTCCACACTATATTTATTATAATCTGCTCTGCCTTTTCCCATTTGGGTACCCTAATTGCTGAGCTATAGTCCCTAGGACAAAAGGTTATAGTCCTACTCTCATGTAGTGATGTAGTTTGTTCCTCTCTCACAACATCATTTCATTACATAACGTTAAATCTCTGTATGTATCTGTAGCTCATGCTCATGGTCGATGGATCCCTGCACTTTCTTAGGGAAGTGGCTGTATTCTAAAATCCAGCCATAGGCCTGTATATAAAACACATATAAAACATGACTTGTTTCTTGATGAAATTGTGAGTTAGAACCAGACCAACAAAGATATCAATCAAAATAGTTATTAAGTGCCAATTACTTTGTTTAGTAATTAACTAATACCTAATGAATTTGCTCATAGCTGTCTTCTTCAAAGCCAATTAAATGCTTGAACAGACCTTCCATGTTTAATAAACTAATAAAAATGATTCATTTATAGCATATGCATTTTTGAATAATTACTAGGCAGCTGTTCTTATCTCCAATATTTTTATTAAGCCTCAGCAATCAGTTTTAACAATAATTCAGTATTTAAAATGCATGATCTTGAAAAGTTGGTCATATTAATTTGTGTTGCTTCTTTTGAATAATTTTCTTTCAGTACACTTACTTGGTTTGAGCTTTGTCAACATACGTAGAATTTAATTTTAGCTGCTGGTAATAAGTTACTTAGAACTTGAGTTTCCATTGTCCTGAAATGTAATTATTTCCTTATCTGTAGAAATATTACCCTGTGGTTAAATATCAGACAGAAAAACATAAGAACTATATTGCCTCTGCCCAAAGGTTCACCCAGCTCAGCGTGCTGCTCCAACAGTGGTCATAAGCAGCCCCCTCGAGAGGAAAGCACCTTCCAGGTAGGCACCCAGTTGCCACAAGAGCCCATGGAGGTTTGCATCCATGACATCCCCGGTTTTGGATTTTGCTCCCACCAGTTCTTTGCAATGGCTCCTAGCTCTTGCTTGCGAAAGGACAGGGTACAGTCAACCTCAACCCCCCCCTTGCTCCTTGCCGCATGTGATTTTGTAGATCTCTGCCATTTTCTCCTCCAGTCTTTGGTTTTCCAGGCTGCAGACACCAAGCCTACTCAACTAGTCACAGTATCACTTTGCAGTTTGCATAAGTTACCGCACAAAATGCACAGCAATGCTGTATGCCTACCTACTTTTTTGTGAAGTGGGAACAATTATACTTTCCTACCTTTTTTAAGCACTTTCATATGTATGAAAGAATACTAATCTGCTCCATTTACACTTTTGAATGCAAAATTATTATTATTAAGGCTAAAATTAAAATACTTAGGCCTAATTTATTCCTATCACTTTGACTCATCTGATTAGTATACTAATAAGAAAAAGTTCAATAGAGATTCTTATATTAGATGCTAAATGTTTTACTGGTTTTAGAACTAATATTTTAAAGTTTTAGCTCAGTAAATAAGCAGCTGCGCAAAACAGGAAAATACATTAAAATATGGCTATTTATCAGAGAAGGCTATAAGAGCATAACATCAACTAGTAGAGACTGCATGTTTGCTCTTTTCAGAATAAAAACTCTAGATTAAATAGATCCAAAAATGAATGTATAAGATTTCCTGCTTTTTCTAATTTATGCTGGTAAAAATCAGTTTTCCATGGGGTACAGAGAGGAGGACTTTATATAAATAAGTGGAAATGAAGGCAGAATCAGGCTGGCTCAGATTGCTACCTTATTAAAAAGAAATAAATTTGGATAATGGCATTTTCTTCTTGCTGGAAGATCAGTGCAGTGCAGCCTGCGGTTCGTGCTTTGCAAGAAGGATCACTAACATGAGTCCATTAGGTCATCGCCAATCTGTTACCGGAGTGGTGCACTGTAAGGAACTAACCTGAGCTGACATGACAACAGCTGTGGGTCCTAACAAGTGGATGGCACACACAGACTGTCTCGAGCATGGACAAAAAACACAGGCTTTATGTATTTCTAATCGGATAGCACATTTCATCCTGATGTGTACACATGCAAGATAACAAATAACAGCCCACACTTAAAAGTGTTTGCTTAAATGCAGAATGAAGGATGATTGACAGATATTAAAGCTCAAAAATAAATCAGGTTATCATTATTTTTCTTCTTTTCTCCTACGTGAACTATGTAATGATGCAGAAAGACTAATTAAGTTAATGTGCTGTCTCCGGGAATTTTCTGAGACTGCAGATGCCAAAGTTTGTCCTTCATTATACAGTTTAGGATTCAAGGATGTGCCCCATACTATAGGAGCTATAGAATACTTGTAGSCTAAAAAAATTATCATTTTTAGAAAAATGCATTTTAATCCTGACAGTCAGTTGCTTTATGGTTTAGAAATGACTGAATGAAACATATCATTTACTGTAATTACTAGGTTTTAAAGACATATTTGGTAGAGCAGGAACAGCATAGGCATGTCCTGATTTTACTGAAAAGAATTCATTTTGCAAACTAAATTCCTTCAAACTTCTTTCCTTCCTGCTTTCCAAGTTTAACTCCCATTCCTTCAGGACAAATTTAATGTCAACTAACCATAAACTCATCTAAATATAAAAGTTATGCATATAGTATAAGTCAGTTATGTAGGACTCTGCACTGTCAATGAAAAGATACGGGTACCTCCAGAAGAAAATTCATCCTATCCACCTTTAACAGGTACGTTTAAATGATGCTCCATGTCCTGAAAACATCCAGTTTTCTTTGTTATATATATGGATTGGCTTGGCCTAGATAAATGGCCCAGAAAAGATATCTAACTTTTGGAGATTTAAATCAAAATCAGATGAATCACATCTCATTTGGTCCCTTTTCCTTTGCAAAGGTGCGGGTCTAAAGGGAAGCCTGATATAAGCAATGAATGAGCATGAAACTCTTTGACTGAGTAGTCAGTCAAAGGATAGATTCTGCCAGGATAGTTCCCTCCCCTCCCTCAGAGACATGACACTTTACTGAAGAGGGTTCCCTGAGTGTCGATGCAAATAACCTCTTTGTTAGTAAGTTTTGGCACTGCGAGAACAATGACAAAAGGAACCAAAAAGGTCAAGGGTCCCATTCTTCCTTTCTTCTCTCTTCCAAAGGGGACAAGAGGGCAGAGAGGTTATGAAAGGCAAACTTCTACCTCTCTTTGATCATCCCAGGGTATACGGATGGACCCTTTTTTTTTTCTGTCCATGTGGAACAACTCAAAGAAGGGAGTTAGTTAGAATGAAGCATTGTTCATTATTTTGTGAAGTTTTAAAAGTTATGACAAAAATAGGTCTTAATTTTGAAAATATAACCAGCTCATAATAAATGAAAAAAGTCTTTAAATCAAAACTATATACTATAATATATACTGTTTGTATTTATTAGAATAAAGATTGATGGAGTGAAGGAATTGGAGTAACAATTTTCTTGTAATGTATTTATGCTTTTTATTTATGATTTCCTGATATTTCCAGGTATTATCCAGTCTGATTTTCTAAGAAAAGTGTGGAATGTCTAAAGTATGTATTTACACTCCGTTATGCTTTACAACAATTATTCCCATTACTGGTTTTGATATTTCAGAGGAAATCTGTTTAAATCCATTAGAAAGTACATTGAATTCTGCAGTGAATGGAGGTCTGACAAATCCAATTCTCAACTTGCTGCTTTGGGAAGCTTTACTTAAAAAGTTAATAAACCAGAATGTCAACAGCAATGAATGGTAGGCTAACTACAGTAGGAGCTCTGGGTTTCTTACACGCTTTCTCTAATCAAAAGAAGGAGCCAATTATTTTTTGAGGTGTGCAAAAAATCATCTAATTGGCTCTCTAAAAGTTCTGTAGACTGAGAGAAATGTAAAATTAGTCAAAATCCTGTTTTTAAAAATGTACATAGAATGTAATACATTATTATTTTCCCTGAGTGACAAAGCTCAAACCCTTTCCCCTTTTTTAGAGCCAACAGTAGGGAATAAGAGCGTGGAGAAGATGCCATTTATTACACAGAGAAATCCTCAGATTGATTCTCGGCTTGGCTTGGGTCCCCAGTTAGATAACCTGGGAAGCACGCACTCTCGGTTGTGCCCACCGCAGGCCCTGGCGTCCCCGTCATCTAGACCTCGGAGCTGTCCAGATGGTGCCGCAGGGCTTGGCAGGCCCTGCATCAAGGTTTCCTTCCAATGCTCGGGACAATAAAGCGCTGGTTTAAGCACAGGTCTGGTCTCCAGTTCAAGTGAAGATGCAATAGGGAAGCACACTTGGAGGCGTAAACTGGGGAGAGCTCTTCGGTCCTCCAGTTTAGAGCCTGATCTCCGCAAAAGAAAAAGAGAATTGGTCACTTGAGGACAGTTCAGCAGCATGGGAAAGCTAAGAATCATCAGTATTTGTTACCCGATATTAATTCTAATCACACCTTGTCATTTCAGGGGCTGGAGGAAAAGTATTCAGGTTGTTTGGGTTTTTTTTCACATATATATACATATTTAAAAATGATTTTTTTTTAATCCATGTATTCACCATCAAGAAGACTAATGAAGCCACTATATTATATGATCTTGCTTTACTACTCTTCCCCAGCATTTTTATTGGCAAAATAATCAATCACAAAACACTGAACACTAATTTCACTCTTCTGTCACTGTCCCTTAAAGTTGTGGTTTAAGATCCCCAAAGCTTCAGCTTAATTGAATAAGGAGAGCTATGTGTTACACAAACTTTAGTTATTGCAGGAAGATTAAAATAAGTGAATGAAAATGAGATGCTTTGCAAACCTCAACAATTTTTTAGCAACAGAAAACAAATAAATTTGTATTAGGTTATTTGTCAGGTATTAAAGATATCTGACTTTTTAGGATTCAAACTAACAGTGATTTTTTTCCCCTTCATTAAAAACAATCTCCCTTGAAAGCATGTCCATAATGACTGCAGTAAAATTCATCATCATAAGGAACAACAGGTGGAAAGCAGAAATGTGTAGTAGGAAGAAAAATGGTTTTAGGTCTTTGCACCATTTAACATTTTTGTTTGCTATTTTCTCTAATATACGCTTAACTTGAATGTTTTATGATTGCACAGGAGATTTTATGGCAAAGAACTTCTGCAAAGCCTTGCAGAGTACTAAGATGAAATAAGTTTCATTTAAGAATATCAAATATGAGACACAGTGAAAAATAAATCATTATCCACTTATTTAATCTTTTTCTTCTGCCTCCACCCTGTTCACTTCTGTTATTTCTCTCTGTATCGCAGGCCAGCTCTCTAAGTAGCACTGTAAGTTTGTACAAAGTCGGGTATTCTCATTTTTGTGAAAGAGAACATGATATAAACTTCACATTCTCCTTCCTGCTTATGCCACTAAAATCAAGTGGCCTCTTCATTTCCATTGTACTTTAAGCATGGCTTTGCTTCATCATGTGTCTTTCTCTAGTGCGGTAAGTGTTCTTTTGTCTGACATTTCCTTTGAGATATTTTAGGCTTTTACTAAACAAATTACTGCAAAACAATGAGGTCTTTAAAAATTACTATATGGCACAGCTGTTGTGTGCTGGCTTCTAAAGAGAATTGTGGATATGATGATTTGATAATAACGGGATTGTTTTCCTACCTTACCGAGATTAAAAAAAAAGAGTTCAACTTTCAAATTAAACCTGAGAAAAGGCTATATGATGACACTTTTACTGAATAGGACCCTCAGGCAAACTGATGGAAAAAATATAGTTTCCCTTGGGCAGTGAAAGTAGAAACAACCCTCTGCCACAGCCTCAGCACCCCTGTGCAATTAGATGGTCCTGTCTCTAAAGAAAAGGTGAGGGAGGTGTTTAGGTTGTTTGCTTCTTTGTTACTTTCCAATTGCTTCAGGTTTTTCATTTTTCCAGAGAAGAATTCTACCTTTTTCAGAGGGTAACAAGAAACGAAACTCACTGAGCCTACAGAGTCCAAGGAGTAGTTTCTGCGGCAACAGTCACCACTCGACAGCTTCCAGGACTTACCTTTGCTGCCCCTGACTTATTTACTGTTTCAGTAACACAGAGAGTAGAGGTGAAATCAGCAAGTCCTGCAATGATCACTCACAATATAAAGCATAAAAATACAAGTACCAGAAAAATTTATACCTACAATAAAAGAGAAAAAAAAATAGCATATTTGAATAACAGTCAGATGATTTATTGAGTCAATCTATAAAGGAGTGGTAAATCTGTGAATAGACTACAATACTCATTCTGCTTAAATAGGTTTATTGCTGATACAAAGCATTATGCTTTAGGTTTTCTTAAATTAAAAATAATGATGATCTAGTTTTCTGCTGTCCCCTCTTTTAATTATGCCTTTATTCTGCATCTAAGCCAAACACCTGCAAACCTCTGCTGTTACTGCTATCTTTAATCTTACACATATACACACCAGGATTAAAGGTACCATCTCATCAGAATTAAATAAAGCCTGCATTTTTGTCCAAGCTTGAGATGGTCTGTGTGTGCCATCCACTTGTTAGGACCCACAGCTGTTGTCATGTCAGCTCAGTTCAATTCCTTACAGTGCACCACTCCTGTAACAGATTGGCGATGACCTAATGGACTCATGTTAGTGATCCTTCCTTCAAAGGGCAAATTGCTGGTTGCACTGATTTATTTTATTCTATTTTATGGGGTGTGGGGGGGGGCAGACTTTATCAAATTAACTGTGATAAATACAGAAATCTGAGCTGACCTGATTCTGTCTTAATTTCCTCCTTGTTTATTTAAAGATGCTTTAGGTTCCCTCTAAATGAAAACAGACATTTACAGGAGGCAATCTGGTATTCTTTGGTTCCTTCCAAAAGATAGGAGGAATCAGGGTCCAGTTTATGAAATTTATCACAGCCCAAAACAATAATGCTATTTGTTATAAAGAGCAGTTCACACAAGCATGTAGCTGTTAGATCCTTACAAAGACATTTCCCATTAAATAAAAATACCTAGGTATTACCAAAATTGAAAAGAAATATGCTGAAACAATATGATAACCACTGTAGTAACTTCAAAATACCTCTAGATTTATTTTACTTTTTTAAATATCTGTACAATGCAAGTAATATGGAGAGCAGGTGAATTCCACATTCTTATCACTGAATGAGTCAACAGACCATCAAGTGACAAATACTGGTGTAATCTAGCTGCTTTGGTTATCTGAGCGTCATCATTCCAAAGTCATTTAGCACAGGAGTTAATAGCTCACCAGTAGTGTTTTTTGTTACTRAAGATAAATATTTCAAAAGCTTTTGGAAGTTCTAGCACAACAAAAGAAATCCTACCAGCCTTGATAGAATATGTGTAAGAGATCAGTTCTTAGAGTGATGAGTATGATTTTGATAACAAAAGAATACCAAGTGCTAACTGGTACACTGAAAACAGGGTGAATTATGAGTCAAACTGTAAAATGACTGAGGAGCCCAGTTCTACTTTTGCAAAGTATTTATGCACCTTTGAAAGCACTTTCATAGGTGTCTGGCCACTGAATGGCATTAGCTGGAACCTGATAGAATCAGGACGCATTTAAAATGTGTGTGTTTAGTGTAAGATAATTATGTAGGCAGCTTCCTTATTTAAAGGAATCTCCAAAGGAAAATGCACAATGAGACAATGAATGAGGTATATGAGCTTCTGGAGGATTCCATCTTCTTGAATCTAAAGAAAAGCTAGCTGAGTGGCTATGTCTGGACACCGGATCCTGAGGCAGATAAGGTAGGAGAGTCTGGTCAAGGCCCATGCAGCTGTCTTCGCTGGAATCAGAGGTATTTATGTCCCTGCCTTTCATTAAAAAAARAAAAAAAAAGAAAAAAAAAAGGATCTAGGCTTCTAAGTATAACAGTTAGGAATCTATATTCTTTGTTTGAAATACCAGCTGCTCATTACCAAACAATAACGAGTTATGAATATACTTTTGTTATTTTCTTTATCTAACATTCTTAGCTTAGAAGAGCTAAGCCTTCTCTTAAGCTGATGAAATATGCTCACTATCCCCTTTTTGGGTCAACTTAATTGAAAAGAAATATATAAACAGCATTGTTACAAATAGAAAACAACTTTCTGATAACTCATCTCAGAGATCTAAATGTGGACACATTGTACACATTCACAGACATAGCCTATATAAATAGGTACATCTTTCGTTAATCGCCCTTTGAAGTTTATCACCAAAAGAGAATTTGTTACATGCAGATGTTTCATTCTAATTCATGATGTTTAATCAAACCACATTGTCTTTGGAGATATGGTTGTGATTTTCACAGAAAATTTAATTACAATGAGTATTCCAGACTGGATTGAAAAATTAATGACAGGAAAAATTATATATTGGTATTTAGTATCTTTGATATTTCAAGAGCTGGAGAAAGCCTGCAAAGGATTTGAAAGTTGGTTGAATAAGTCCCTGGTTGAGCCAGTTCCAGCCTTGACTGACTAACTTCTATCCTTCACCTATTATCTTTGCAGAACATTCACTTTGCTCTTGGCATTGTGTTTATCTGATTGCTTCAAGCAAAATTAGATTACTGACCTCATCACTCGGAGTTTGTTTTATTCTCAGTAGAAAGCAGTTAGATCAAACTCATATAAAGGATCAGCAATGAGATTGGCATTGGGGGAATTTTATTTCTCACTTTATTTTCCTTTTATTTCTTTGCTGAAACAATTTTTACTAAGTTGCATGGGATATGAGTGAGAACTGAAGCTAGGTAAAAGTGGTAACAATGCAGCTATTTCTTCAGAAAGAAGAGAGAACTGTGGGAAAACTTGCATCTTTGATAAGGATTTTACATCTTGATTATTTGATAAACATAGTTGGCTCTAGTTTTTGGAGTTGAGAGAATCTAAACCTTGTCAGGGAAGCAAGACTTACTAGATGTACAACACAGCCACTAATAGAATTGAATGAATTGGGCATGCGGTCTTTCAAATAATTAGAAGAGAACAGTGTTTCTTTATTCTGTTCTTATGATTACTACTGAGCTAGGCATACATAAAAATATAGATCATTTAGAAGTATTACCACAGTAAATGAAATCCAGATTTTCCATCTGAAAGTGTCCAGATTGGATGCTTCAAAAAACAAAAAAAACATGAGGAAGGGAAGCTTAAGCAAGCATATGATCATTTTTACTGATGGAAGCTCCTCCTCATACCAATTAGCCCAAGATTGCCTCCTATCTGAAGACACAATAAACAAAAGTGCATTGGTGGGCAACTGGTAGCAAATAAAAGCAGAGCAGGAGTAGTACCTCAGAACGAGGAAGAACCAGCCCCCAGACAAATTCTTTCTTTTACCATCACTCTAATGATGGAGTGATTTCAGCATTACATTACTCATCACACACTCTGATCAAATGCAAATTCCTCTTCTGAGTATCACCTAAAGCAGAACTGTCTCGCCTCAGCTGATACATGCGTCCTAAGGCAGAGGCAACTGAAACACATATAAAACCTAACTGTCAAGGGTGTAAACTATTTCACTGCAAATCACTTTAGCAGAAACATTAAGCTAACGTGTTAATCTCGCAGGTTTTATCCCCTGCCCTTCTTCCTAAAGTGCCAACCATGCAGCCTTCTCCTGACAACTTCCGCTGTGAGTGCAGCCGGTACAAAAGAGAGCAGCATGGAGACAACATCTCTACGAGGATGGAGACAACACCGAGGCAACTGAAATTCTTTGATGTCAAGCAGTCTTTGACTGTTATAGAACTAGTTATGTCGATAACTTCTCACATCACCAGTAAGTATACAACCTTCACATTTTTGCTCTAATGTAAACACCAAGATTTCTTAACTGTTTCTGTTATGGGAGCAAGTCCAAGTTCAGATATGGGCGTTAGGACTGAGAAATAAGTGTCCTTTCTAATCTTTAGTATAAAGTCCAATAAGCAGCTTCCAGAAGTTTTCCACTTAATCACTGTGTCCTCGCAGCAATATCTGCCCTTGATGATGTCAGAAAAATCACTCAAAGGACCTTTCTAGGTGAACCCTAACATCACAGGAGGGATTTGGTGGCATGCTGATCATCTCAGGCTGCCTTCGGCTGCCTGGACAGGAAACTTAAGTTCTGCCATCATATGTCCAGCTCACTGAATAAAGGATAAAACAGGCTTAGCCAATGAGTAAATCCCACAGTGTCAGCATTTAGTATAATTGTGCAACATATAATCTGGTTCATAAACTATGTTAAGCAACTGAAGCTAGGAAGAATCTCCAGAGTTAAACAACATTAATAAGCAGAAGGCTAATATCTGTCTCTCCAGGGAAATGCTTCATTTGTTATGTTTCATAAGTAAATCTTGGGAAGATTCACCAGCTTTCTTCTATTGTATTTGCCCTTTTCTCAGAATTTTGGAATAATATCCTAAACCAAGACTATGAAGTTCATTGGCATTAAAAGGAAAGGAGAATTATTCAGTATTATTCATGTGATCCCATGCAAACACCTTCAATGTTACCGACCACATCACAAACAAGGGTATGTGAAGCTTCAGCCTTAGAGGTCTTAGTGACTGTTCAAAACTGTGCTTGGTCAAGCCTCTTGACTTTTTTCCTGTATTTTAAATGCATGCTTCCACCTTTAGCGTTGAGACTCTGACTTCAACCTTGCTTCTTGAAGCTTTATTTCGTTACATGTTTTTTCTATCCTCTTTCATTTCCTCAAGTATTATAAACTGGGCCATTAGCTGAATACATTTGAATTAGATTTCAAGTACTTGATGATTTAAATTCGGAAAAAATTCCTTTACTAATTAGGAGCCTTTTTTCTGAGAAATGTCACGTAAATGGGTAGGAACACTTCTGCTAAATACCAAAGGAATTTTCCTGATTCAGGCTAAGGACAAATGTATGTATTTGGATAATAAGTACATAAGACCAAAAGTAGATTTTTTTTTTTGCACAAAACTTGTGGATTATTGAAGTGCAGCAAATAAGTATCACATCAGGAATGTAAAACTCAGCACAGAAGGCACAAAAAGTATTAAAAGTAGATATCAGGGGTGCAAGAACCTCAGGACAGCAGTATTTGAGAGCTCAATCCAAGAAATTGGACTTAAGGACAGGGAGAAGCAATGTGCCATTTAATTACAATTACTTGTGGAAAGAGAAAAGGTCACAGGTACAAATACATTCCTGGGTGAGCCCATTGTTATTTTTGTAACTGACCTTATTTTGGTGAAATTAATGTCTTGTCAGAAAAGTTAAGCTTGGCTTTTTGTACATTTAGCACACCAAAGGACCCAGCGCATACAGATACTTACTGCTGTCCCTGCAGCCTCGTAGCTATGACCAGGGATATCTTGTTTCTTAGGATTTAGGACCAACTGCACCTGTGAAAGAGACAGAAAATGACCATAAGGTTCATGATAAGGGGCCATTTAGAAATCATTACTATCTGATGTAGGCAGTCTTTTGACACTGAGGTTATTCTCTTCAGAGCAGAACAAAAGATGGTTTTACTAGACCATACATTCACTAGTGCATATATATGTATGTATATACATGTATGGATGTATATATTTTCCCAGCACTGTGAAATCCTCACTACATGCCCCACAGCGAGTACTTAACATTTATCAGTGCTAGTCCTGTCAAAGTTAATACAGCTACTTAAATATTTTACAGTATATGTTTATTTAGCAGTTTTTCTATGTTGCTGGAAAAGGTCACTGTGCTACCAAGCAGCTCATGGCTGAAGTGTTTAGTAGAAAAAAGAAAAACAAACCCCAGAAACTCCTACTGGCTTTGCCCAGCTCTTCAGAGCCACAGCCCTCTCTTCTCAAGGAGGGTTTGTGTGTTGCCCTTGTTAGCCTCTGACCCGGAGGCCTGAGAAGTCCAAAGGCAAGGAGTGTCCAGCCCATCAAATGGTTAACTTGTGCCCCAAGACAACTACAGGGAGGAGCAATTATTCCTGCTCCCTCTGTTGTCATCAGTCAGTTTTCTGACAGATCGATTTCCTGTGATGGACTGATAACAGGAAAATAAAAAAAAAAAGAGAGCTTTTAGCTAGGAGTAAGTTATATTTTAGAATTAAAGTAGGGAGAGGCAAAAGATACCAGAGAGGAAGAGTTGTGACTGACAAACTGTGGTAGTTAAAATTGTTGAGAGTTAGGAAAAACAGTTAATTAGAGGGAAAAGGAGGAGTAAAGCTCCCGTTTTATCCACTTAATTAATTTCCATTGGTCTCCAGGAGATTTAGGGTTTTAGCATTAAAGTTAGGAGGAAAAAAAAAAAAAGATATCTATCAGAAACTTCATCTGGACAGTTTTGACCAGGAGACAGACTGAAACCTCGCTGCCCTTGGATAAGTACGTGGCATCATTAATTGTAAAAATAGGTCAGACAAATACCTAGAAAAACCCCTGTGAGGTGGAGTTAGTCTCATGGGAAAATTAATTAACAAAAATTAAAGATTTGGAGATCTTTTGAAGCTTAATGTATAAATATATATAATATAATATGTATATTTTCCCTCTACCATCTCTGAGAATAACATCATAGGGATTGATTCGGTTCCTCTTCCTCATGAATATCGGGAGTAATAACATGATCAAACAATAGTATAGGGCCACTGTAAATAAAAGGAAATTAGACAAATACTATACATATTTCTATTTCTTAATGTCAATGATATTTAACAAGAATTGGCTGAGCATTGCCTGTAACGTTAAATAGTGTCTGTCTGTACAAGGAGTATCCGATCCCCATGACAAAAAAAGTCAAGAAAAAGATTGAAGTTGGGGACATACTGCTATATTTTCTACCCTTTTTCATTATTAGCTTTGTAATTTAAGATGYATTATTTACACAATAAAGTCTATAAAATGTATCAATGCAGGCACTCCATTGCAGACAAATTAATGCTACAGCATGGTGTGCTAAGGGGCAATTTAGAAAGGCACAGTGTCCTTGAAATCTTACGATTCATTTTCTGCATTTCCTGACTTGAGTCATTTTCACTCCATTACCTGAACATTCAATCAAATTGAATGAGCATTCAGTTCATTAATTACACTGTTATGTTTAGGATCAAGGAAAACATATTTCCAGAGTTCAATTCCATATGCAAAAGAAGACATTTGCCAAGTTTGAGATTTGCTAATACTTGTGTTTAAAATATTTGCAAATGATTTTATGACCATTAATAACACTGCACTTCATCCACATGCAGAGCATCCTCTGGAAAAAAAAATGCCATCTGTTCCTTTCAACAGCATTTTAGTAATATTTATATATGGCTTTAAGGAGAGTCTTCCATAAGATTAAAATCTTAGATTTGTCACAAAATGGATTAATTTTTGTTGCCATTTTCAGATCTCATTATATTTTTGGCACAGAGTTAAATGGTTTTGTGTCATTTTCTGTTCTTGTTACAATTTTGTCACTGATAATGCCTTGTAAAGATAAAATTACATCACATATTGAGCCTTGTGATAATTCCCTCTTATGCCAGGACAGCAGCAATTAGAACAGCATATTCCACAAAATCACTTGACTCCTACACTTAAATATCATCAGAAGTGGTGGAAGTATTGTTTGCTTCTTATAGTAATTTATAGGCAATTAGAAAAAATAAAAAAACAACCCTAAGTTCATTACTTAACTTGAATGAGACTGTATTTTCTGTTGCTCTAATATTCCTGATGAACAGCAGTGGAGAAAAAGTGTATTTTATGCCTTTATTCAATACCGAGCTGTGTAGCATCATAGAAGTCTCATAATACCCATGTGAGTTAAGGAATCATTATCCTGATTTTGCAGATAGAAACTTAGCCATAGATTGGTTCGACTGTCTCAGATGACAACTGGCTTTTGGCAAAACAGTAATTCCTCTCCATCCCCTTGCCAGAAGTTACTGCTCCCTCAGAACTGGCTGTAGGAGCACACCTATAAACTAACCCATAACAGAGCAAAACCAGGTAGAAGAGACCTCTTTCTACTGCTGAGAATTTGGTTCATTTTAGCTGAAACGACCTGAGCCTGCAAGTGCCTCAGCAACAAATAACAACATAATTGGAAAATACTGCAGGAGCAGTGCTGGATTTGTTTCTCCTGTTATGATACCCTCTGTGCACGTCTCCGGCTAATCAACGGGTCAGTAACTTCTGGCATCCCCAGCCCCTGCAGGTGGTAACACTTTAGCTGGCACACAGAAAGCTGTAGACAGAAAAGGATGCGTGCCTGTGCCCCAAACTCACATTAATTATGGCCAGACAATAAATCGACACAGCTGAAGGGCATCGTCCTTCCCTTTCCCTCCGTGCACATAACGTTCCTTCCTTGCCTTGGAAACCCAAGACGCATCCAGAGGACCCGGGCCATTCACACTGCACACACTGAAATGCAATAAGTAATGCTTAGACATAGCTATAGGATGCCTAATATACACACATAAATATATGCATAATAGCTAACACTGTGCGAGAGACCCATGTACATTATATTTCCTTACTGCATGTTTTTTTTTTTCCCCAGTAATACGGCCAATGGGAGGTTTGCTAATAGCAATTGTCCTCTTTTGCAGAGAACTGTATTCTGGAAATATGTTTTCCTTGATGATAGACATGACAAGGTAATTAATGAATTGTTTTTGATGCTGCGGAGCCCCTTGCCACAGGATAATGTGGACACAAAAACTGTATGAGGATCCAAGGTGCACCTGGACAAGTTCAAACTAAAATGCGACTCTCAAAGCCCCTGAGCAAGAAATGATAGGATTTTGGGAAAGTATTTGCGGGAGAGTCTCATACACTTGTTCCTTGTTATTATGTCCTTTGTGAGACTTCCACTTTTAGCTGTATTTTGAGACAAGATACGGGGGCAACGGCTCTGTCTGACCTAAAGCAGCTATTCTTATGTTCCCATGTTTTGTTTTAGTCTCACTGTTTAGTGCTTATCATCCCTCAGATCCTTTCTGTTCATCATTCCTTTACTTCATACACAAATCTGCTCAAAGAATAATTTTAAAATTCTGCTTACTCCCATTTCTCACTTCCTTTGGGAAAAAGAAAGCAGAGTGGGAGTCAAATACATTTAGCACAGATGCTGTCATGACAGAAACTAAGCCATTTTGTCCTTGATTTGAGGTGAAAAAAAAGGAAAGGAAAGCACTGAAAGACTTGCCTCTTTTGAAAGCAAAAATAGGACCTAAAAAATGAAATTACCATTTAGTTTGAACAATTAAATGTAATAATTGAGAACCCCAAATAAAAGGTCTAATACAGTTAACCTTCAAAAATCTGTAAACTCACTCTGAAGACAACATATGGCACTTAAAGCACGTTATGACTGAAGAAAGCTAATATAAATAGAATTATTTGTGGAAAAAGCCCTATCAGTGAAGTACTTCAAAACCAAAAAAGCAATTGCTTTAGAAGAGTATTCCATGTTTTTCTTCAGCACGACCTTGTTAAACCCCTGAATATTTCAGTGTTGGTACATCTCTAATCCAAATGCAGCATTGCAAGGTATAGCTTAAAGCTATTAATGCAGATTGCCAGCACAAAAAGATGACAGACAGAAAACATTTGAAAAATGTTGCACTTTGACTTTAAAGTGCCACAACCCGTTGCTTTATAAATGCCTCTGAAATATCAAATTAAAGGTACATGCTTAAGGGATAGGTTTTGGAATATTTGAAAAATCAATCTCTGACATAGAAAATATCTTTTTTTTTTTCTCTCTATTTTGCAGCTGGCATAGCTCATAGCTATCTTCCCTTGCCAGTCTGGGTAATCTTTAACACACAGACACAGACACACAGACACACASACACACACACACAAAATTCCATATCTGATGACAGTAATTAGTGGGCTAAACTGCATCCTTATGCATCTTCCTTCACATAATTTCAGTATATATGAAATAATTTTTCTAATTGAAATACTAAATATTGGTCTAGAAAGAAATATGAAACACTGATATATTTATTTGAAGCTGATCAAATGCTTGACTTTTTATAAAAAGTCCTTGGAAGATTGCCTAATGAGCAGAATACAGATGTGGCTGGCAAAATATAAAATCAACACATTTATTCCATTTTTTTTAATTTAAAATTTCTTATCTACTTTTCTGCTTTCTCAATATATAAAATCACCTTACAGTTTCACTTTTGCTTTCATTTTCATTTGCAACACAATTAGTATTGATAAAACTAAAAAAATCTAAGAAGTTCAGCATCCAGTTAATATAAACAAGGTCTAATTTATGCTAAGTTTACATATCAGATCCATTTTTTTATCTAAAGTTGTAGCCAAGTACATTGGAGCAATGTAAAAAAATCAGTAGAGGAATAGTTTTATTTGGCTAAGCCKCATGATAAACAATGTTCTTCTGGAATTTTAAAAAATAGAAATAGCCACAGAGAGCCCTACTATTTCTGCTGTTAAACCCTGTTGTAAATGGAAGGCATGAGATATTGCAGAAGAAAAAAGTAACCACAAAGAATTCCCCAAGCCCTTGACAAAACCTGTGAAGAAAAATTATAGAACTGTATTCACCTGTTTTTTCTTCCAACCAGGCAAAACCATATGGTTGAGGTACAAACTCCTTTGAGAAATTCTGGAATTGCTTTTTCACCACATTAAAGAAGACTGTAGTGTTGCTTTTTAAAAAATCCATAATAAATCTTATTATACTTAATACTTTTATGATTACTGCAACATCCTATTGGTCCTTTAAATAATACAAAATGTTATAGATTCAGTATATAATAAAACTTCTCAGTACAATGTTGTAACAATATTTGGGCCCCATTTATGCACACAAACAATTAATATTTTTAAATAACAATAAACTTTCTCTATCTTAAGAAAGTATAATCCTTAACAGCTGTACATCTGTTAAGATGCATAAGAAATTGTGCTTAGCTCCAGCTTGATGATATAGTTTTAAATAACAGGATTACATAAAAACTGGCACAAAGTTACTTTTTTTATTTCATATGTTCATATCATTATGAATTAATGATAATTGGCCCCTCTGTTTTTCTTAATGTCACCACGAAGGGATGCTGAAACTATTCTTTTAAGATTTCTTCGTTAAATATCAGTTTTGGTGCCAGTCCCTGAGATGGTACTAACATAATGTACTGTAATCAGTTTGGGATTTTATTAGCAGGAAATATATCGGAAAGCTGGCATGGAAATTACTGGTTTGGTTGCATATTTTTGAAAGAAAACTCGAATTTTACATTATAATTCTTTCACTCTAAAAGGAGGGTGGTTAAAAGCAGGCCAATAAAATTTTCAAACAATCAGTAGTGATAATTTACTTCTGAGTTTTCCCTGCTGCTAATCCACTAAAGTTAATGGACCTTCCACTTCTCATTTAACTAGGAAAAGGACTAGACCCAAGTGATTTCGGCATCTCAACATCTCTCTGACTGGGTGGCTAACTCTCAAGCCCTCTGTCCCTAGTGAAAGCAAAATGCTGTGTTCAGGGACCTCTTGTTCCTTCCCCAACATACGGGATTGGGATTCCTCAAACGGGAGTTTAAGCAAGGGGCCCATCAGTGCCAGAGTGCGCCACGGAAAGGCAGCAGGAAGCACTGGGGAGAGGGATTACGGAGCCCTCTCGAGCATTTTGTACAGTATGAGCGGGCTCCCTCCAGCCAGAGTTTTCAGCTTCAAGCCTTTTCCTAGATTTGTGTGCCGGAGTCTGCTACTTTGCACAAATGATAAGGCAAAGAAGGAGGTATTAGTGTTGGTAAATAGGTTATATTAATTATTCACTGAAGACCCGAAAGCCATACCTCTGTTCAGTAAGACATTCACCTGAACAAGCTGCCTCCTACCTCATGCTCAGCACTGGACATGCTCATATCCAAAGAATATTTTACTGCTCCATACAAAGAATAGCGAGAGCACTGTAAGCATCATCTTCCAAACCTAGTGACTTTGCTTTTACAACCTAAAGTAGATAAATGCTTCTGATCCTTCCCAGAAGGAGAGGTAATTGAGTAGAAATCAACATTAGCAGTAGCAGTTCGTGTAACTGACGTAGGAGTTTGGCAGATATGCTATAAGAATGTCTCCCTAGGTTAAATATATACAGATAATTGGTTAATGTTTAAAGAACTATCACATTCTTGGCATGCCCGCAAAAAGGTCTTGAGATACTTATGTTATTTTAGAAAATCTGGGCATCCACTCACTGGATGCCTCCATGGCTCTGGCAAGAAACACATGGGAATTTCAGTTATTTATTTTGTACTAAGATGGCTGTGGGTGGCCACCTCAGAGGCTTCTCATACATTGTCTGTCTGTCTGTCTATCTATCTTTTTGTAGATCTAAGCGCATAATTGTGAATGTGGAATATTTCTATTCTGGTGGAATGGGGCTCCATACGTAAACAAAATTTACAAGTGTAAAAAATTCATAGAAGGTTGTTAATTGGGTGATTTCTTCTACTACTTGACAATTGTAACTAAAACAATCTTCAAAACAGGATGATGATTACTGCATTGTTATGGTTGTCTAATCTTATGCCTTCCATATTGGTGCTGAATAAGTATTCCTGTGCAATCAGACTCATGACAAATTTAATGGTTAAGACTTTCCACTGAGTATTTTCATCTGTCTCTGCTTTGTGTACAGTTGAGTATTTTTCAGCCTATGCTTTTTGGCCATATAGTATACTTGACTGCTTTTTTTTTTTCCATTAATCTCTCAACAGTCCAGACAAATGCAGTTCCATGCCTCTCTTAGTTTCTTGACCCTTAAACTTTGCCTTCTTATAAAGAAGAATTACGATCTAGTTCCAAGGAATCCAGCTCTTCCTAAAGAAAGACATCAAGCGCATTGATAGTTGTTGTATGACTGAGTCCTTTACAAGATTCAGATGGTAAATATTTAACTAGACCTCTTTGTTGGCTTGCTTTCTGCCTTTAACAATATTTCATAGAGTGATAACTTAATTCTAGCAGTAGGCTGTTACTAGACTGTACCATCTTTTCCTTTTCAATTTGAGGACACTGGCTACTGCTTATTAAAAGTTCATGTTAAATCTCTTCAGTTTACCTCTCATAAACTCCTGTTCTCTCTAGAAGTATGAGATTTATTTTAATTATCTTTTTATACAAATACTTTTAGTAATTATTTTTCTCCTACTTGACTAGAAACATAGGTCTCACTAATTTTTTTTATATACTTTATGGAGTCACATGATTGGACATTATGTTCTACTTCTCAGTCAAATGAAATAAAAAGTCCTTCAAGAAAGAAGTGATATGCAACTTAAACATTAAGGGCAACTCCCAAGGAGAATTTATGCAAAAGGACATTTCTGGCTCCAGTTTCATTGGAATCAAACTTTGAGCCACCAAATGTGTCTAGTAAGAGCTATTTTATTTTCTAACTTCCTTTTCAGGTGATTATTTTCTAAATAAACCTGTTTGGAGTCCAGAAAACAGATGTATTATACCTTTTGTATTTGAGGAGTTTTATTATCTACTCCAAAACAGCTTAAGCTGCTCAAATATCCTGGGCTCCATTATAATTATGGCTTGTGATTGTGGTTTAAAAGGCATAAAAGGCATTGTGCAAAATTTCTGGAGTCAGAAGAAAAGATAAAAGAGAATCTAGGATTGCACTTGGATTTCATGTTTCTTATCTGGGAAAAGGAATCTCCTCTTTCCTTGAAGTATCTCTGTTACTTATCCAGTTACTATCTGAACAACAACAACAACAACAACAACAAATACTCTACTGCAACAGTCTTGGAGGCAGAAGTTGTTGAGTTAAACTCTTTCTTGGTAACTACGGATGTGAATTTTTGTACTCTTGGCTTTATGGGAGCCTAGTCCCCAGCCTGGACTGGCAGACAGGCTGGTGATGATGCTCTTCGCTTGCAACACTATGGGACGCTATGGGCTCAGGCATGCTAAATCCCAGGTCTGCCAATATTTGGCTAAGTGGCCTGGGTTTGACCCACAGCTTTGTCAGATGAGCAGCACGACATATTGGACAGCAGTAGTGACATTATAACAGCACACTTAAGTTGGCCTAACTTGGCATGAAACCACCCTATAATTTTATGCAAAATATGACATTTCAGACAGGGGTGTGTGTGTGTGTGTGTTTCCCGTTCATTTGCAGCATCGCAGCGCTCCTCAGGGAATAGCCTATAAGCCTCGCTCTCCTCATTAGCTACCCCGTCTTCTTGAACTGCACTGCCAGAATTAATGCCCTATAATTTTAGCACTGTGCTGTTGGGCACCTAAATGGACATTTTCCTGAATTTGTCGCTTTTAATTTTTTTACGCAGAATATCACATGCTATCTAGACAAAAACAAACTATTATTTCCCAAATATCCTCTGTAACAGAAAGGATAAATGCTGACAAAGAATAAACTGAAAGGGATGTTAATCTGTTCCTATATTCATTTGTGTGGAATTTTAAGCTAAGGGACTCTTGAATTCAGGCTGATAAGCTGATCTCTGTCTCTCATCCACACACACACACACACACAGCTGCCACTTAATTTTGCAACACCTCTGTTTTCAACTTTAACTAAGTGGTGCAGGATCAGGTATTTGATTTGACAGTTCTTGCTCCCATTCTCAGTGAAGTTGCATTTTGCAGCGAAGAACATGACCATTAAAGATATGCAACTAAAGTCTCTAAAATATATATTTTAAAATGAAAAATTGTATAGGGGTTTTAGTCAGATGATAGTGCCAATATTGATAAAGAGTTAAGAATTAATTCTGTGACAAGAAGATGAACAGTTTTATTACTATACATTATTGCACACATTTCTAATAGATTTATTATATCTATTCACACACACACACACAGTGTATACATACATTATGCATACAATATTATATATGGAGATATATATACAAATATACACTCACATACATGCATGTAGATATATGCATACATTATATATCTATAATATATTTAGACATATGTTACACACACATATAAGCAAAATCGTAGACCAAACTTTTAGACAGTTAACACTTGTAAAAGTCAGAAACCGACAGTCATTTTCATTGCAATGAATTACATGCTGCTGCTGAAGGACTTGTAGAACAACAGCAACAAAAAAAACCATGGGAGGGAGAAAATCTACATAACCCCAAGTAAGTACACAGCAAGTATTTGCCCCTGAAGTCCCAGAAATCTATCACTTCAGCAGCTTGTTACAAGGTTCACAGCTCATATAAATCTTAAGCTATATGCTTGGGAAATGCCCTAAACTGGTGTACCTCTACTAATGACTAGCACTCTTTGACAGTAATCAATCTTGTTCTTCATCCTTAATTCATATCCTCCTCTGTTGAAGTATTTCTGCTCTTTCTTTTCCTTTTTGTTCACCTGAGCTGTAAACCATCCATGATAACAATGTAGTAAATGAAGCAGCATCCATTAGGGAATAAACAACCTAATTTTATACTGATCTGTATACTTTGCAAAGTCCCTTTGGTATGCTTTTAAATTAATCTATTTTGGTTATGATTTTCTTGGTGAAAGAATATAACTTTAAAGTTTGTCCTTTGAGAGACTCTCAGAATCTGTTTTGTTTTATCAGATGAAGGAGGATTGTGGTTTGTTGTCTACTACTAGTTCTTTTTGCAATGATTCACGCCCCAAAGCTCCCCAAACACAATAATTTAGAAGAAAAAAGCAAAGATTCCACAGACAAATATTTAAGCTAAAATGACAAACAGAGGAAGAACCATGTGTACAAATTACAAAAAAACAAGAGGAAGAATATGAGAGACTTCTGTTTTCTTTTGGGATTAACTTTAATCTCAACTTTCCGGCTTGAAGTGTGATATGGGTCCAATTCAGTAAGATATTTAAGCAGTGCCAGAAGTGCTTAAAGTTAGGCACACATACAACTTGCTCACTGTTATAAAATCTTCTCTCAAAGGAAAAACAATTTTGGGCCCTTTTTTTTCCTTCACTGTTCGATGTTCTGCTTCAAAGGCATTATTGTCTAGCCTCATCTTCTATCACCAGACTCAATTATTACAGTACTTTTTCTACTAAAAGTAAATAATACAAAAGCATGTGATAACCTGGTGACCAAGGCAATGACAAATGAAATGTTTTTAAGAGAGACCATTCACTATAAATCTCAGTCCTAGTGTATGTTGTATATTAGAACTTGTCAGCAAGTAAATCTTGTTATTTCAGAAATCTAATCATTGCCAGAGTTCTTTTGAAGCCTTAGAGAAACTTATTAGCAAAGGATTTATGGCAATTCTGAATTGCTTTCAGAAAGGTACATCACATTTGCAGCTGGGACCCAGCGTGTATAACAGCTGTCCCTACAGTGTCCTTGTACTATATTGGTGTCATCCTGGCAGCACTTTAAAATCTAAAAGCATCTGTTTCACATTTAATTCCTATACTCAGATGACTTATCTGCATTACATGTTAGAGTAGAATATTTCATTCATTATTTATTATACACAGATATTTAAAAAAACAGCAACTTCACATATGCCACAAACCTCACCTGCAGTATTAGCTAGTCACAAGACTACATACAGGCAAACATTTTGGTAAAGCACGTCAAGTAGATCAAAAACAAAAGCAAAGTTTTCTCTTGGAATTTCTGCAATAGTGATTAAATGCTTAAAGAAGCTGCATTTCCTATTGAAAAACTGCCATTAGTGTTTTACTAGTGCTCTGACAATATATAGCATTTATCTAAGTCAAACTCATCACTAACTCTGATACGCTAAGACATTCCCTTCCCCTGTCAGGGGTAAAATGGGAGTCTAACAACAGCCAATGCATGTCAGCCTTGTTTTGTTACAAGCAAATCATCAGCATGCAACACTATATATTTTTTAATTTTATTTTGGAAAAAGAATGTCTGGTTCTGATGATGAAATTCAGAAAGAATGAATAAAAGCCTGTTGCCTCGTCACCTGTTGCCTCATAAATCTGAGGAGCATTTCCACTTCTAGCTGTAAAGCAAAACATATTTCATAGAAAGTAATTCCACAAGCAAAATGGTGATGTGATAGAATTTGAATTCTGAAAGTGCCTTTTGCATTATTTACAGATATTGACAACACATCTGGAAGAAACAGGGATTTGGGGAAAACAGCATTTCAGCTTGTAGAAAACAGAAAATTTGAAGGAAGCAGATTGGCTGAGGGCACCTGACACCATAAATTCTTTGCTAGCTATACCTTGCAATTACCTATACTTAAATAAATTCTTGAAGAATCTTAAACAAATTCTTATGCTATTTTGCTACAACAGCACAGTAAAAAGTCATTTGTACAGCACACTACATTGATTTACCATTATTGCTGTGACAACAAGCATCCATAAATTCCTGACCTGCCATGGATGCCCGGATTCCAACATGCCTGACATCATCAACAGAGACAATGATTGTGTGGTTCTTTTCTTTTTCTTGTATTATTAAAAATCATTATCAATATATAAAAGCCATAACTGGATAATTGCAAAGCTGTTCCTATGGCAAAATTATGGTTTTATACATTTGCAATTTTCTAAATTTATGAAATGAGGTGTTATTGGTCTTTAGTCCAGAAAGAACCTAGCTCAACATAGTGAATCTACAGGAATTGCTTCCTTTTTGTCAGGTATTACAGAAGTTTCCATCACGAACATCAGGCCAAAACTGATTCTTTTTATTCTTTATTTTTATTCAAATAGTGAATAAAAATTAATTTTTAAATTTAAAAATACATATTTCTCTTTGATAAATGATGATAAGATTACATAATAATCCTTAGGAATTTATCATATATTCTTGAGACACATATTTCACATCCTAGGAACTAATATTTCAGGATGTATAACTGAAAACCAGTATCTTGAATTACATGAAGTGACATGTCTATGTGACAGTACATTCTGAAATCCTTGGGATATACCAATCCCTGCCTTCAAGTTGCATTTCTAAATAAATAACTTTCCAATGTTGCCTTCCTAGCTCTCATTTTGAACTAGGTTTTATTTGCTTTAAACAACAAAATAAAGCTTGACTCATCTCTTTTGACATCAGTCATTGATTGGTCAACCATTCCCAGCTTGACATTAGAAAATTATTGACCTACAATTTTATTTTATTTTATTGCAAGCACATGAACTGTCTTCCATATCCCCATCTACCAAAGTCACAATTCTTCTTTGAATACAAAATGGAAAAAAGCAACTAACCCTTTGAACCATCGATTGCAAGCTGTTTCAAATCATCCACAATGGCATTCATGGACTATTCAATCATTTTAAAAAGATTTTGGATTTTTTTCAATTACAAAAATATAAATACTAAAATATTACACTAAAACTCACAGAATGTTTGAGTATAAAATACAGAGACAAATACAGCTGCAAGAAATTAAATTGAATACAGTGTTTTAAATAGGCATTTTAAAGTGCACTGGGAAAACAATGTTTATGTCAGAAGAAAATATAACCTAAAGTTGCAAATAAGTACTAATACCTTTCATTCAGCAATATAATGTGACTGACTAGAAAGGCAGAAGACCAGGATGAGATTTCCTGTAGTTCTTGGTGTTTTCATATAATATTAAACCCAAACATGACTTCTATTGTTGAATGTGTATATATATATATATATATATATATGTACATATATAAAAATATTTCTTAAAGGACAAAGCTTTTTGTCCTACCTCTCTTTAGGTTATATTACCCCCAAGGCTTTTTAGGTATTTTATTTTGCTTGGGGAAAAATACTCACAGACAAACATATGGAATTTTTTTCTTCTTTCTCCTAACCTTGAAAATTACTTCATTTCTGAGCCGCTTAAAAGCTATTGCCAGGCCTTCCTGAATTAGTCCAGTTTACTAAAAAATTATGTATGATATAGAAAGAGAAACAGAAATGCAGCTGCTTTGGAAAAAAAAAGAGTCCAGCAGCTGATGTTTTCATTTTTCTTATGCTGGATCTTTCTCTGAGGAATCAATGTGAAGTGGCACTGATGATCTCACTGCAACATATCATTCCTTACTTGAATCTTAGCAATGATGAATTAGTTCTTAAATGGCTGTACGATTTTCTTTAGGGAATGGAAGGAATTAAGAAGGAAAGAAGGCGACACTAACTAATTCATCTCTAAAACAAAACAAAACAAAACAAAAACGATTCTCTCTTGGAAAGAACGAGGTCTACTCCAAAGCCTTCGTGCACAAACAAATGTTTGAAGGCAAAGCTGCTCAGTGTCAAAGTGGTAAAATTCCTGACAAAGGACAGAACAGCAGTTAATCGCCAAAGGGCTTGGCACGGGCAGCCCTTATACAAGATATATACACACACAGTATCCCTGTCAGTGTCACGGCACGTACTGTATAAAATTTATTGGACCTTAGTTGTTAAAAGCCCGGTGATCCAGAGCCTGCTATATGCATGTGGACAGGACTAAAAGAGGAGGCCGCGGCTCTGCCTTCAGGCTGCCCGGCTGCAGGGGAGTCTGCAGGAGCTGCAGCTCCCGAGAGCCGTCTCCCCTGCGCGCGGGCACAGGCTGCCCACGCCGGCCGTAGCCGGTGCGGGCTCGCTCCTCCACGCCGTGAGAAGGTGTCTGACGGAGGAGCGCACATGGAAATAAATGTACTCCGTCGATGCCAACAGTGGACTTGTATCTGATGTAGGACAGCATCTCCACGGCTGACCGGTGGACATCATTGTTTAGTATTAAGACAAAGAGAACTTTGCATAGTTACTTGGGAATAAAATAGTTCCTTGGTACTTTGATAGCCAAAAGGGCAAGAACTGAAGGAAACATTAGAGATGATACATAATTCGCATCGAATCTGAAATAGCAACATTAACGATTTCCTTGCCATCCCTCTGTTAGCTACAGAACAGATTACATGAGTTTTACTAAAATTTACAGCTAATTGCATATGTACTGGTCTCAAGAAAAAATCCAGATGCATCTGCTTTCTTTTCTTCCTAAATACAGGCGCATAGATAGTTTAACTTTCCTCAGAATAAATGCCTGCATTAGGTACTTAAATCTAGATTTAAGCAACTAGATGAATAAAACTGAAATCAGTGCGAAGTTCAAATATTAAAAACTTATGAAACTCAAAGCCGATTTTATCCAGGCCCTGAGTTTTATGCATTTCACCTTTGCTATTTTAAAAATATGTGTTCTGCTCATATGTTGGTAAAATTCTTACTATYGTGATACATTAATTGTTTTATGTGCCAGTTGCTTGTGGCTGGAATTATCCTATAGTCTGCTTATGCACTTTTAAAACTGTAAGCCCTTCCTTACTCAGCTTCTATAACTGTGCCATTGAGACTGACTTGCCTCGCTCTGTTTTTTTACAGAGAAAGTAGACTTGTTGCAAAACTACTTTATTAGAAAGCATTGCAGAGCTAATACAGCCCATAATTTGTCAGAAAAAAATTAAAGTTAGTTAGTTTAACATTTTGAACAAAAGAAGGAAAAAAATAGGAATTTGTTTCCAGATTTTGGGTGATTCCATAGCAGGCTAGAATTTTTTTAGCAATTTGGTAAAGAACCTCAGGTGTGTTTATTTGCTTTTTTTCTTTGGGTCCATACTTCTTCCTCCATTTTCCCTTGATTTTTGACCAGTTCCAAAACACAGGATCCAGATGGCTGGTGCCTAGTGCCATACTTTTTAATTTGTCCCAGTGAAATTTACAATGTATCAAGGACTTGGGGAAGTTACAGGTCTGCATAAGTCTTTGCAGGACCACAGCCCTAACCCTTAAGTACAAGTTAGGTTAGTAAACCTAATTTTACTTTCCTGATGGTGATATTTCACAATATGACATAGAAGGTGCAATGCAGTACCCTAAACATAGGTGCCTAATGTAATTTTAGACATCCCTGGGTATCCCACCTGGATTTCTTGTCATGTTCTGGAAGTGTCATTACCCCACTGTGGATGTCTCAGATACGGATGGGTAGCTCAAAAGGCACTAGATACCTAAGTTTAGGCAACTCCATCACGCCCCCAAAGTTTGCTGTTCTGTTGCATGAACGGGTAAAACAACAGTGTTACCCTTAAAATCTTGTTATGGGCAAAAGGGAGCGTGCCTTTATGTGGATCCAAGTATTTATTGTTAGTCCAACCAAAGTCTTAATAGTCTAATCAAAATACAAGGAACAGATTTTATTAGCCCAGTTACAATGATACTACCACTTGCACTCCAAATTGATACACAAAAACCTCATTAATAATGGCGTCAAAATTATACAGTTATATATAGCTTTCAAGTATCTACCCTTTTTCTCTAGTGTTATGCTCACCCCTCTAATGTCCCTCTGGGTCCCAAGGTCCACAGCGCCCGTCATCTTCATGAAAGTGGAGGGGGAGGTGTTAGCGACAACTTGTCAGCGTCGTGAGGACTTTGCTGGGAAGAGTATGGTGATCATGGTCGGGTTTCTTTCTCCTCAGTCTTGGAGCTGCCTGGGGCTATTACTATGTGTTTTCTTAAGACAGTTTGCTCCCTTGCACTTTTTTCCCACTGGTTCCCGACTATAGTTTAACCATCCTTGCCTGTTGGCTACTAAAGCTGCACTGTAGCCTCCGCACAGCCCCAGTTATCAGAAAAGGTCTTCGTTTGTTATGCAGTGGCTGCCCAGGCTTATTAGACATTTACCACATTTGGTATTCACATAGATCAGCTTAAACAAGTTAGGTAATAGTTGTCTGACAGCTAGACAATTGCTATCACAGCTAAAACAAGCTAAAATGCACTCAGGCTGAGACAAGTCCAGATGAGTCCTGAGGCCTGCACTGGTAAGTTAATACAAAGCATGTGGCCTTTAGTAAAAACTGAAAAAAAACATATTTGCTGAGCCACAGCAGTGACTAGCACCCATGTCTTGATGCATTTCCATTTGAAATTTTTGACAAATCTCTCTATTACATTTAAAGTTAAACAATCAGGATTTTGGTGCTTTAAGAACACTAGCACATGGAGAAACAAATATAAAAGTGGTCGAAGGCAGAAACAAATTGGGAGTTAAATGAAGGGAGAAGCACATTAAAAGGATTTTTGACACTTACAAAGCATGAGAAAGACTTGAGTGTTTATCCGGTTTAGTCCTTGAGCTCTGTATGTATGTATTTATAGCTGCTAGACATTAAAAACAAGTGCCAACATCTAGGAGTTTGCTATAAACCCACTGCATATTATTTTCTGAGGAAAAGAAATGAGTTCAATTTCCTCTGAACTTGAGGACTGCAGCACCGGCTCCTACTCCAGTTGTTACAATTCAAAAGAAAGTGCCTAGGGGTGGATGAAGAGCGAGTCGAGAGCTTATGGGTAAGG
>NW_020447497.1:415312-555124 GCF_003343035.1 Apteryx rowi | reverse complement strand
TTCACTGTGAGGGTGACAGAGCACTGGAAGAGGTTGCCCAGAGAGGTGGTGGAGTCTCCTTCTCTGGAGATATTCAAAACGCGCCTGGATGCAATCCTGTGCAATGTGCTCTAGGTGACCCTGCTTGAGCCGGGGGGTTGGACTAGATGATCTCCAGAGGTCCCTTCCAACCTCAGCGATTCTGTGATTCTGTGAAACTAAAAACGCGTAGTGAACGGCAAGTGTATACAGAGAGAAAAGCAGGTCGGAAACACGGCCAGTTATCTTCAGCTCAGAAATGAGTTTGCTCATTTTGGGATCTGGGAATATTTGAAAAACAACTGGGAATGGGATATTTTGAATAAGACTCCATGGTCTACTGTCATCATGTCTTCATGTTAGTCTGTCATCAAAAACATTAGAGTGGCTACTACTCCTGTTGAGTTTTCTTCTACTCAAAGTGTCTTTTAAAACTGGTTGTTACCTACCTTTCTGCTATCAAATACATATATATGCCTCCTAAAGGATACCCTAGAATATCTGCAGGTTCATAAACTCTGTAAGAATACTTTGTTGATGTTAGGCAATGTGCTACTGCACCATTACATTCAAGGGATGAATCTGAGACAAACAGAAATCAATGTCAAAACTCTCCTTTACTAGGAGGATTTCCCCGGCATGCTTATAAAAACAAAATTAAAATATTCCAAAAAAGTGAATTAAAATCTCTTTTCCAATTGATTCTGCCTATATGCTTGGTTATGATGACTGATTATTTACATATTAAGTCACACAGGGTTTAAAAGGGACAGAAGGTACTGTATGCTTCTTCACATAAAAGGCTTCAGAAGCTCTTATTATAGGGAATTTAGGCAGAACTGGGTTTCAACAGGAACAGCTGTGACCAAATGTAATACTTTTGTTGGGCCATAGCCGATTCCACTGACCAGCACAATGTAATAGGCACAACCAGAAACTGGCTCCTATATTCTTCCTTATTTGCAATTTTCCTACTTGATGCATCACAATTTCAATCTGTATTACCAAAATGAAATTATGCCATTGTCTTCACGGGCAACGCCTGTCTTAAAGCTGATAGGAGTCACACAAGATTATAAAATAGCATAATTAGGGCCCTGGACAGCGATGTATAATTACTCGTCTGTTTATTTCAAAGAAAATCAAATCTCTGGAGAAACATTCAGAAATATTCTGGAAATATGCTTCTAAGTTGCTTTTGTGGGCTTGTTTCCTTAGGTACTAAATGCATTTTTCCTTCAAATTCTTTTAATGAATTTGTTTTTCTCCAGAAGTCCTCCAACATGTACTGTTAAATAAATATAAATTTCACATGAGATGGTTTATCAGGAAACTAAAATTTCTTCTGTTGGCATATGAAGGATCATTAAGGAAATTACTTAGGGTAGACTAATATATATATATAATGCTATAGCTAGTATTTTTTTCTATGAAGTTTATAATGCAGGATATTGAAGCTATTTTTAAGACAATAACATTTTTAGAATAGATTTTAATAATAGAAATATTTATTTTGTGTATGTGATTATTCTGTGAGAATAAACTAAGTACAAAATATAATATGACTTAGACACCCCTATGGAGCCCTTCAGAGAATACATAACTAACAGATGTGACACAAGTCAATCAGATATTGACAATACTTTTTGACAGCTCAAATTTTCTTGAAATTCTTTTCCAAGGCCTTTCAAGTTATTATTAAAAGCCTGTTTCTCTTACCACATTATTAAAAAGTGCCATTTTAACAAGAAGAAAAGAGACAGTAATTATGCTAATACTTTATATAGAAGCTTCTCAACATTAATTTGTCAAGAAATGCGTAAACCAGAGTAAAGTACATGTAAATGGAATCTCAGGTCCCCAAAGAGTTACAAATTTCTCATAAATAAAGCTGCTCTTGCTGTGCTTTGTTCAGCTAAAGCCCCCATTGGAAGTTTGGGTTTGGGTTGTGAGGGTTTTTTTTGACACTCCTGTTGGATTTGTGCTATCTTTTTTTTTTTTCTCTACAAACTAGCATAGGGAGTTTAACTGTAACAAGAACTGTGGAGCTTGATATTATCAAAGTCAATGAAAAAGGAACACAGAATGCGGGGAATCTATGCAAAAAAAGAAACCATTGCACCCTCAGAATCACTAGCCAACACCATTTGAAACAGCTGTGTCACTATGAGCTCCTATCACATTTTCATTAAGTGGCATCAGTCTCCTAAACAACTAATTCTTATAAAAATAAATCTTCCCACTTCCCAGAACTTCCTATGAGGGAAATTAATTAGGAACCTGTCCGAGAAAGCAGTGTGAGAGCAAAATGCCTCTCTACATATGAAGAGTCTTTTTGTCCTACTGATTTACTTGTCCTGTTAAAATTATTCCCACAGCTATTTCAAAGCCATTCAGTCCCTTCGTCCAAGAAGCTTGTCTTTTCGGTTCTCTGCGACGCTTATGAACATATACTTGCAGTCCAGGTGGCATCTCTGTGGTCGGGAACAGGGCGAGACTCTGAGAACAGAGTTTGGGAGGCAACAACAGGCTGCTGATTGACACTAAAAAGTGGAGGAAAATTGTTTTTAATATCACTCAAAATAAAAGGAAGCAAGGTGTAACTTCTACACTGAATGGGTATGTTTTTCATCCTTTTTAAGATGTTTGTTCAGATGCATGTATGTAGAAATAAATGTTTTGCTCCTGTTCTTTTAAATATTTCTCATTTTTTAAGATGATTTTACTTACTTCTTTTGTCCCTGTTATAATATATGAACGACCGTCCACAGCAGCGTTCTGAGTATATCACAACTAAACCAACAAAACAAAGACTATTTTTTTATCTCCCACTTACCTAGACAAACATTTATACCTCAGTCAGTAGTAAGGTGACAGAGCCTTTCAGAATACCATTAAAAAACAAGCAAACGTAGCTGACAGACACAAGCTCAGGGGGACACAGAGTTCTGTGTTAAAGAATATCAAGTAGATGGAAAATCTCAGAGTTATTTTTGGTAAACTCAAGTTATCTTGAGATACATGGAACCAAGCTCTGCTCTTGGTTATGTATGTCTGACACCCAGTAATTTCACTCGCATTTGCATGTCTGAATACATCAGGACAGAACTGAGCTTTATATTATCAGCTAGAAAAATTATAATATTTTTCTTGCAGTGAAACTGAAAATGATACATTGCCTTAAATGAATTTGTTTGTTGGTTATTATGAAAAAATCTTGAGAGAAAGAGAATCAGATGCTAAATCTATTAAGACAAATCCTGGAGATATCAACTTTTTGAAGGGCCAGGCAATAAAATACTTACCTGGCCAAATAACTGTACAGCAAATGGCAAAAACACTGTTTTTAAATGTTAAATACGGAAGGTGAATTTCACCAAGAAGGTGAAAAATCCCCAGCTAACCTCTACTTCCTTAAGGATGCTATGTGTACCCATGCAAAGTTGTCTTCTACTGGACACTAAGGAGGTGGCACTGTGCTGTTCAGAGCATATTCAAAAGATTTTGGCAAGGAACTCATTCATTCAGTTTTTGAGTTGCAGGCAATCTTGTAAACTCTGAAATGACAGTTCTCCACAGTATAAGTAATGTGCTTTGTTAGCTCAGGAAGATGTTATTATACCTCTTTTTTATCACTTCAAAAAACACTCAGAAACTACTAGTTATAAGGCAGATTCTGTGGCATCAGAACTGTTGTATTTATGCAGGCTGTATTTATACAGGCTGTAGCACCATGGCGGAACATTAATGACAAGGACAGACCTAAGCACACAGCGTGTTTATATCTAATACTTAAGTATGTACCCATGGCATTACCATTTTGGTTGATCTCTACTGACTTCCCCACCTGATCCCAGACCTTTGTCTTCCAGCAGAGACATCCAGGAAATGTACAAACAAAACAGATGAGAAGTCTAGCATTCATAAATAACACCATTATATTACAATAAATATCCTCTTTGAATCACCCTTTTTCATCACATATGAAGCATAATGCACCATGAGCCTTTGCTCAGCAACTAAACATTTTCCTATCCTTTTGAATATGAAACACAAATCACAGATATTGCAGAAAAGGCTAGATGTCTTAGTGTGTTTTGCTAAATATAAACCAGACCTGTGGCTATCATACTTTCATGAAAGTGTCTGGAAAGATGAGTGCTTGGGCATACAACGTTTGTGTACAATATATTAGCTTGCTGCTGTGAGCAATACACTAGCTTTATTCTTCTGTGTTCTGCAGGAAAAAATCAAATGAAAATTACTTAAAATTGTGATTATATATGCTTCAAAAATATCTGATTTTTAAAACACACTGCAGCTCTAAAATACCTGAAATAGAATTCTTAGCAAAAATATGTGTTATTTCTGTACAGAGAATCCTGCATCACAGTATATTGTGGAGATTGTATAAGAAAAAAATTTATAAGCAGAAACATTTCAGAAACAGCTACATTCCAGCATATTAGTACTTTGTGGCAGATTAATAAGCAAAGGAGAATTATCTTACTGAAAGATACTATATTTAAAAAATATATATATATATATTTGAGATAAATATATATGAAAGTTACATATTTTTATACATATATATATATGTATGTATGTATGTATGCATATTCATGGACAGATTCCAATTACTGGAGTACTTTAATCTAAAAATGGAAACACAACTGGCAACAGAAGTTTTTAATTAATAGAGAAATAAAAAGTTTAATGAGCTTTCCAAAGTCTGTAGAGTTGTGGTTTTTTAATCTAATTTATATACCTATTTAAATACATGCCCTTTCATACACCCTTTTTTTGTTTAACTGCTTAAAAGATTTTGAACAGGCTGTAGCAGTGTTTTGCCAAATATAATAGCTGTGAGTAGTGGTATATATCTGGACTTCTACCGCTTGATTAAATGAACTAAGGACACTAGAACAGTAGAGATTAAAATAGGTTTTGTGTGTTTTTCCAGAATGGTGCTGCTGAGTCCCAGCATGGTAGCGTTCATACTTGTATTTGTCTTCCTTTAATGACAGCAGCAAGAGATTCACTGTTAGAAGCTGCTTTTATAACGTGACTTACAAAAAATAATCAGTGTTTTTCCTCTGGTATAACAATGCTTTCCTTGAAAGGAAGAAGCAGGGTATATTCTCTTTAAAAAAGATCAGTATGTTTTCCTTTCCTTTGGAAAGTAAATGCAGAGTATATTAATTTTGAATTAAGTACATGCTGCCACAGTTTCATAGCTTCTGGATTGGAGCTGCCTCACAGCTAGCTTGAAGTGTTGGTGCAGTTGTGCAGATAAATCTGCGTATTTATGTAATGCCTATTACAACTGCATGTCAATATGCAATAGAACAAGTATCTGTCTCTCTATCAATCTGCAGAAATTAGGAATGGTGAACTATTTACTGGTTTCCAGTAAAAAAAACAAAATCTCTAGAGTAACTCCATTAGGGGCTATGAATATCATTGTACCTGGTCCATACATAAATCTACTACTGAGAAGTATCTAAAATAGACTTACCCAGTCTCTTCAATTGCTCTAGCGGGCCAGTGACAACACTAGCCTTGATTATTATTGCATATACTGTTGCAACTGAAATTACTTAAGTATGGTGGGTTCTGATTTATAATAATGAAAATGAAAAGAAGACATTTTTATTAATTCATATATTGTCAAGAGAATGGACTGAATTTTCCAGTCTCTTCTTTAGTTCTTGCTATCACAACAGCTACACAGTGTAAGCAGCATTACTATGGCTAGGTATCCCCAGGTGCCTCGTACAGCTCATGTCTCCAGAAACATAGCTCTGGCCTGGTGCAGAAGAGGTTAGAAATTTCCGATTTAAGCACCGATCCTTGGTTTCTGTCTCCCTTCACCACTGTCAGGGGTGGCTGCAAACTTCCGCGCCTCCTTGGCGTCCCATCAGCAGGACATGAGCAGGCTGGGCTGGGTTCATGCCACATGCAGAGCTGGCCCCGTATGGCAGCTCCCGGGGCTCTGCGTCTGGCCATTCAGCAGAAAAGTTTTCTGCTCCTAAGGAATAGTCTTTGTACTTTTTGTTTCCCTCCCTATTAACAGCTTTCTGATGTTGTATTTATTTATTTTGCTTACAAAATGCTGTCCTTTGCAAAACTGTCTCTCCTTGCCTCCTAAAACTCCCGTTGACTTCCAAACACACAAGGTGGACAAGCAAGCCTTCTGTCCTGAATATTAGGATGTGAGAGGAAAAACATTCACCTGGACATGAATATGTGCATTCATGCAAATACCTGTGTTTGTTCAAAGAGAATCTTCTTTCCAAATATTTGTGTAAACTACAAAAAAAGTTTGAGAAGTTACCTCCTGAGAATGCCAGCCACTGAATGCCAGACACTGAACAGTGATTTGAAATTTGCCAATGTTTTCATAAGTAATACTATGCTTCATTCATCCAGTTCACTGATACTACTTAGTAACTGGACATTTTATTAGGTGTATTATGTGTATGCAAATAGACACATGGTGAGGGCACTTCAAAATATAGCTTATCAACATTTTCATAGCTCTGACTTCTATTCCTGTAAGCCTTCATCTGTATATGTATATGTATTTACATATGTGTTTAGATGTATATACACAAGTGTATATATTGAAATCAATGAGGGGTTCCTTAGGGGAACATCTGCCATGTTCTGAAACAAAATCTGAATTTGACTTTCCCTTACTACTGTAAATTGTTTTTGACTGATCTTTTACATGTCATTTACACTCAATTATCTTTAAATGTCTGCAACCTGCCATAAAAATGAATGAGTGAAAGGGAAATTCTAGAGCATCTGTGATTTATTCACCAACAGATTAATGCATTTAATGCAATATTTACTCCATTATTAAATAAAAATAGAAGCTACAGTTGCTATACGGTACTGAAATGCTAATGTCAAAATCTTATTCTAGGAATGTTGTGTGATTTTGACAAATGTTCAGAACCTGATTAAAAAATAATATCAAAAGACATCTTCGATAACAATTATTTTTTTCCTTAAAAGTGAAGACTGTTAAACCTCAACGTAAGCAACAGACAGGAAAAAAAAAGAAAAAAAATAGTGAAAATAAAGTTAGGCTACATGAGCATATCTCAGCAATTCAAACTTAGTTTCATGTCATATACCTTTCCACCCTAATTGCTCTGAGGCCAAAAATACAAGAAACCTCCCCTCTGCCCCACCACCCCCATGCACCCTGCCAAAAACCCAAACCAAACAACCTCCCACCCCCCAACCCTTACATTTTCAGTTAAGAGTTTCAGGAAAGTAATACTAAAGAGAGTAGGACAGCCCTTGGAAGAAAGAGACCACAGCCAGTTAAGACATGTTCCGTTAGGTTATTCACTGAGAAAACAGGGAACAGTATTCCTTTAGAAGATCAAGAACTTACTCCCATTTTTCATTGACAGTAAGGAGTAGCGTGGGGGATTTGTTAGTCCAGAAACTCTGGAGTGACAACTATAGCAGCTTGAGAAAGGGCACACAAAAATATGTTTAGGCTTTAATTTGATTTCAGAGTGAGAAGATGAAACTGAAAACAGTTTTCAACAGAAAATGAAAAAAAAATCGTACACATTCTGCTGGGTTCAGATTAGGGTTAGGAATTGTAAAAGAGTGGGGCATAAGCGTAAAGGCCTTAGGGGGAAAAGAACCCCAATTTGAACAGAAAAATTCCTCTTCTGAATCTCTGACAGCCCAAAAACACAAGACACTTCCTGGAGCTTCCACTGAACCTTGTCTCCATCATGGGCTGGTGCACATATCAGGGCTAAAAAATGCTCAACCAGAAGTTACAGAGGGACCAAGAGTCCCTGTAGAAGTTACAGAGAGGGACCAATGGAAAACCAAATTCACAGGAAATTCAAACCAGAAAGCATACAGTGACCCAAGTAGGGTATTAGGCTTAGGGCTCCTTAGCTCATCTTAGTCCCAGAGTAAGGTTAGGGAAAACCTGAAGGTTTCTTTTCAGAAGCATAATCTGCGTGGACCAAGCCCAACAGGGACACTGGAGTGAAGAGGAAAACTTACAATAAAGATGTGATGCTCAGTGAAAAATATGAAATGTTATTCATTGACAACAGAAACTTCAACTGAGATGAGAACTAGGCCATATAAAGCAACAGTGAAACAGAGTGGAAACTGAACACTGACAGAAATTTGGATTTTTCTCTAAGTGTATTTGAACTGCTAACATGAGCACTAACGTCTGCTAAGGGTCACAATATATGCTAAAGTAGAGCAAAGGAAGATGCAAAACCCAAATTATTAAGTTACTTTTGAAGTGAGTTGGACTTCCTTTTTCCATCCAGAAAGTTTTCTTCAAAAACCCACACATTTTTATAAAGCTACTGTGCTCTCAGTATCTCAGGGGACATAATACGATATCTGAGATCACTTAAAAAGGCATTTTTGTGCTGATATAAGTCAGTGTAACTGCAACATGTGTATCTTCCTCCACCTTTTATAAACAGAATGGGAATAGAGTACCACAGCCACCAAGTGGCATTCTAGCCCTGAAAATAAGAAACTCAGCGCTTTAGTGTACTGGCTCTGCAGCAGTCTTAAGATCCTGTTATCAGAGCCATAAATATTGTACCTTTTGCATTTAAAACTTCAGAACTTGATGTTAGTGTACTTCATTTGATTTAACTCTTAAGATCATTACTAAAGATCTGCTTGCTTTAAAGGCTTAACTAAATGAACAAGCCATGGTTTGCACTGCAGTTTCAAACCTGTGACTACATTGTGACAATGGTATTGAATATTTTTTTCATTTTGGATGTCTTGCTGAGAAGCTTTTCTTCAAAACCTTAGGGAAGCACATCCTACTATTCTATAATGTAATTGCTAAAGGAACATGGCTTATGACACAGATACAATACTCTCAGTGTCTGAAAAATAACACATCTCACTAAAAAGATTAACCTGAGTTGAACCAAGCACATGAAAACTACTAGATTATTTTTTCCCCAAACAGAATGATTTCTTCCTTCCTTAGGATGGAGCTTTGTTAGGTGAATGCAAGTATCATATCTTTTGAACATTTTCTTGTTTTAATTTTGTTATTTTTCATTAAATATTAAAAGTACTGCCTCCATTAATAATTCTGCAAAAATATTTCTTTCTTCTGCAAAGCCCCTGATATTTTTGTTAGTGGTTTATTATTTTACAAAAAACCCCAGTGTAATAGTATATTAATTTCATGATAGAATATCACTTTCATATTGTAAATCAAATTTCATAGCTTAGGAGAATTTGTAGGGAAAATGTTGTCAAGTGTGATCCATCCCAGTTAACCCAACATAATGTGAAATTCCACTGGAGAAAAATGCAGCCTGAAGAGAGGAGACCTGAAATAATATTCAGAGCCTCTAAGACAACAAGACTCATTTATGATATTCTAGCTTAGCAAACGCTCTTTGAACACTCCTGAAGTGGCAGAGCTTTTTGGTAGGATTTCATTCAGCCAAGCGAATAGATTTAAAACAATCCAAATAGGAGAAAAAAAGTTGAGAGGTTTAGTAAAGAGCTTTATGAGAGAAACAGAGTCTGCCTCTGTAACTTGATGTTTTGTTTTGTTTTGTTTTTTTGGAAGCTTCTAAAGGAGGAAGTGCTTAAGTTGAAGGGTTCATGCACACACTCCTGGAAATCTCTCACACAAGTAATTAATGTTTCCAACTGCTATATATTTGTAGGGGTAGGCTTAGGGTTAGGGTGAGGGTTAAGAGAGAGACAAAATCTACAGCACCATAGGCAGTCAGCTGCAAAGGGCATGGCAAAGGAAATGTGGGGCTGCACCAACATTGCTTGCATGACAGTTTTTAATGTTGAGGCAGCACTGGGCCTGGTGGCCTCAGCCTCAGGACCCACCTGAGATTCCGCAGAGAATGAGGGTTAGGGTAAGGGTTAGGGTTAAGAGAGGGACAAAGCCTAGAGCCCCATGGGGAGCGGGGCTAGAAGAGCCATGTCAAAGGAAATGTGGGGCTGCACCAACATTGCTCGCATGACAGCTTTTGCCTTTAAGGCAGCACTAGGCCTGGTGGCCTCAGCATCAGGATCCACCTGAAAGTATGCAGAGAGTTAGGGTTAGGTTTAGGGTAAGGCTTAAGAGAGAGACAAAGCCTAGAGCCCCATGGGGAGTGGGGCTGCAAAGGGCATGCCAAAGGAAATGTGTGTCTACCCCAAGATAGGTTGCAGGACAACTTTGCCTTTAAGGCAGCACTGCGCCTGGTGGCCTCAGCCTCAAGACCCACCTGAGATTCCGCAGAGAATGAGGGTTAGGGTAAGGGTTAAGAGAGATACAAAGCCTGGAGCCCCATGGGGAGCGGGGCTAGAAGAGCCATGCCAAAGGAAATGTTGGGCTGCACCAACATTGCTCACACGACAACTTTTGCCTTTAAGGCAGCACTAGGCCTGGTGGCCTCAGCCTCGGGACCCACCTGATTTCTGCAGAAAATTAGGGTTAGGGTGAGGGTTAGGGTTAGGGTTAGGGTTAAGAGAGAGACAAAGGCTAGAGCCCCATGGGGAGTGGGGTTGCAAAGGGCATGCCAAAGGAAAGGTGGGTCTACACTAAGATATGTTCCAGGACAACTTTTGCCTTTAAGGCAGCACTAGGCCTGGTGGTCTCAGCCTCAGGACCTACCTAGAGTACGCGGAAAATGAGGGTTAGGGTTAGGGTTAGGGTTAGGGTTAGGATTAAGAGAGAGACAAAGCCTAGAGCCCCACGGGGAGTGGGGCTAGAAGAGCCACGCCAAAGGAAATGTTGGGCTGCACCAACATTGCTCGCACGACAACTTTTGCTTTTAAGGCAGCACTAGGCCTGGTGGCCTCAGCCTCAGGACCCACCTGAGATTCCACAGAGAATTAGGGTTAGGGTTAAGAGAGAGACAAAGCCTAGAGCCCCATGCGAGTGGGGCTGCAAAGGGCATGCCAAAGGAAATGTGGGTCTACACCAAGATAGGTTCCAGGACAACTTTTGCCTTTAAGGCAGCACTGGGCCTGGTGGCCTTACACTCAGGACCCACCTGAGATTCCGCGGAGAATGAGGGTTAGGGTTAGGGTTAGGGTTAGGTTAAGAGAGAGACAAAGCCTGGAGCCCCATGGGATCAGGGTTAGACGACCATGCCAAAGGAAATGTGGGTCTACACCAAGATATGTTCCAGGACAACTTTTGCCTTTAAGGCAGTACTTGGCCTGGTGGCCTCAGCCTCAGGACCCACCTGAGATTCTGTGGAGAATTAGGGTTAGGGTTAAGAGAGAGACAAAGCCTAGAGCCCCATGGGGAGTGGGGCTAGAAGAGCCATGCCAAAGGAAATGTGCGTCTACATCAAGAAAGGTTCCAGGACAACTTTTGCCTTTAAGGCAGCACTAGGGCCTGGTGGCCTCAGCCTCAGGACCTACCTGAGATTCTGCGGAGAATGAGGGTTAGGGTTAGGGTTAAGAGAGAGACAAAGCCTAGAGCCCCATGGGGAGTGGGGCTGCAAAGGGCATGCCAAAGGAAATGCTGGGCTGCACCAACATTGCTCACACGACAACTTTTGCCTTTAAGGCAGCACTAGGCCTGGTGGCCTCAGCCTCAGGACCCACCTGAGTTTCCGTGGGGAATTAGGGTTTAGGGTTAGAGTTAGAGTTAGGTTTCGGGTTAAGAGAGAGACAAATCCTAGAGCCTCATGGGCCTATTCTTTTTGCACTGCAACTTGGATTGGCTTAGTCTGAAAATGCCTTTTGCCAGTCATTTACATTAGAAGAACTGTATTTCCAAAAACAATTGAGTCTGATAATTCATTTAGAAATTTATAAATGTAGAGTTTCAAAAGATACTCAGGAATACAAGCTCTACTGAGTTTTCAATCCATCCATTTCTAAAACTGGAGAGACCTTCTACTCATTCATACCACAATACAAGATTAGTTAAGAATGAATATTTTATATGCCATAGCAGTTTTAATATTACTTTTTATTACTTAAAATGTTTTTAGAATATTGACTTACATGGAAAAATTTAAAACAAAGTACAGATTTGTATGTGTATGCTTAATCAGGCTTAGTGAGGGTTATGAGAAGGTAATTTGAGAAGAAGTAAGCTTTTACTAACATTTTAAAATTAATTTCTTCCTGACATGAACTCTAATTATTATTTCTGCTTTACTAAAGATGCAAAAGACATCCCAAGGGTATAAACTTTCACAGATTCCAAGATATTCAATATTATTTGTCAGATGCATTTTTGGAACATCCTCAGTAAACTAAGTACTAGATATTGTTAGCACTATCTCTGCATTAAGGAAAAGAAAATGAAACATATAAATAACAGATTATTTCTAATCTTGTAATATGCTATATTGTTATATAGTGTTTCTTCTCAGCCTGATTTGTGGAAACAGAAATCTGTGTTTAAATCTATTTCAATTCTGTGCTGGACTTGATCTTTTAAAAATACTGTATGTATCCAAAATGTGGCACCTGACTATTGTGTTTAGTGACTCCATGCACAGCAGACTAAATAGAACGGTGACAAATACTTCACCAAGCCACCTCACTAGCAGGTCTCTATTTGCTCTGCAATGAAGAACATCGCATGGTGTCCAGTAGAGGAAGGCTGTTTGTATAATATTAAGAGGAAGTCTACACACCGAAGTAGATCTCTAGAGCCAAAAGGTCAGTGTTCGAGGACCTGATGGCCTCACTTCAAGCTTTGTGGGGGATTTTGCTTCAGGCGAGTGTAATCACATGGAATGGGTGCCCATTAGTGGCTGAACCTTATCAGGTGCACTCCTGGAGAACGTCTTTTATTGTACTTTCATATGCCAAGAATCCAGTTTGTGCTCTCCCAGGCCACTGTAAGACGCTCACTGAAGCCCAGTTAAGTGGCTGGGGTTGAGGGGTTCACTGTCAGAGTGCACCTCTGAACGGAGCTAGAACATTGGTAAGGACACATCCTACACTGATAAAAGTATTACTGCTCAACACTAATATAAATTAGGGCTCTGTAAATTTTCTTGGAAAGTAGGCAGATCTCTGATCTAAATACATCTTAATTTCCTGCTACTCAGCCTGCCTCACTCTTTGGCAGCCTACAAAGAAAATTGCTTGGAATCCCAATGTTCCAGGGTATTTTCACATAGAATTTCAGGATTTTTAAATTATTTATTCATGAATTGAAATCCTGAAATTCTCCATGAAATTTAAATTTTAATTTCTGTTCCCTACCTGGCTTTCCTCAATGCCAAATTCCACATCAAATTCTTCCCTTCTATTCTGTAGGAACTGGCTATGTGTGAAGAGCTTGAAAGAAATATTCAGCAGAAAATAAAATCTTTCAGGACTATTTCATTGGAGCAAGTACATATTCATTATACAAAGATTGGCTAATAATAAGCAGTATGTTAATAGATCATACAGATCTTAATTGGAACATAAAGATGTATCCCTGTCTATATTTCATTTGATATTCTTTTTCTTCCTTTTTCAGACAGCAATTAAGAAAAGAACCCTGAATAAAAATGTTTTCAGTATAACATTAATATAAGGTAAATGCAATGATCCGCATACAATATGGATAATTCAGATGGGAAAAAGCTGGAATTAATGTATCTGATATTGGATGTACTTTGGGAAAGATTATTGACATAACTCTGCTGGATACTGTCAGAGAAAATATAGACAACACTGAGAAATAAACTGTGGAATGGTCCAGAAAGGACGGAAGAATGAGATGATGAAGGATACTAAAACAAATCTTGTACACGGACCATGTCTTAGGATGGCATATGAATAATTTGAACAGTCTGTTCAAAGAGATGTACATTACAGAGATCATCCAGACAGCTAACAAATGTGATTTACAGGGAAGGATTGTTTGTGAAAAGTATTACTATTATTAGTAATAATCTTAAGTTTTTACTTAGCTTCTATGGGCAAATTCACACTGACTGAAAGAAAAAAAGCTGAGGGATAATCTCGAAGTTGCCCCAGTATCTTACGCATCATTTGACACAGAGTGCAGGGAATATCTCTTTGGGGTACTGGCATGAATATCTTAAAACCTTTGATTATAACTGGTAACCCAGATGACAGCAGCAGTTATCTGCACAGTCTTTGTATCCACTGCTTTACATCTCATTTCTCAGGATCCACTGCTTTACATCTCATTGAATATATTCCAACAGGATAATAAAAAACTCCATTCCCTCATCTATCTAGTGGATTATTTCCAAAGGGGGAGAGGTAGTGGGATACCAGATCCCTCTAGAACATCATACCCCAACTGGGCAGGATGCAGAGAGTTTATAACTACAGTGTTGGCCTTCTTAGGTTTCCACTGACTAAAACACTACCTGCTGCATCTGCTGCAAAAGAATGCTAGATTCAGATAATACAATGTTAATCACATCCCTACAAAATAAGAAGGTTAGGTTAATTTCAGAGAGTCACTGCAAACTAAATCATATTAGTATATGCAATGCAAGTATCTGGCTTCTGTCCGCTTTTCTCTAGGTATATGCAGTGGACATATATACCAGATACCAGACTCCTAGTTGCTGCTACCTTTCTTCCTTCAGAACATCCACACATGTACTTACATACCTATCTTTACATGTATACGTATGCACAAACCACACACTTTTCTTCTTTTCTAATAAAACAGACATGGCATCTTTATGTAACAAGAATCATCTACCACCTATAACCCTTCAGATTTATCAAAAAAGTCAAGGAAACACTGGAAATGGATTTTTTTCCCCCTGAAATTCACTAACATTAGATAGTTGCCCCATATATCCAGACATCTTTGCAGTTTTAAAGAACGTATCATACAATCTTTTTGGTAACCACTGAAATGAAGATTAGCAATATTACCTCATGAGAACAAGCCTCAGCAACATATGACACATACTTACTTAAAACAGTCACCCGTAAAAAAGAATAACTGTCAGTGACTTATAATAAGAGTTTTCTTATGTTAATAAAAGATAGTATATCAGGTGGCTTTATAATAGAAGCTCTTAGTTGGACTGAGTCAAATATAGGAGCTGTACCTACTTCATCAAACATTAAAATATAAGTATCTGAGCACTGGGTTATTAATTTATGACCAGATAAAGGTTACTTTTCTCTCTCAGTACGAAAATATGAACTAATAGCTGTTCTAGATGCCTACACAAATGGTGCAGATGATTCACTGTGAGCAACAGAACTAGTGATGAGCGAGTGAAGAGTTAACAGGACTGAAGTTTGTCAATTGATATGCAGAAGAACTGATAGCACAAGAGCYRACVTGCACAAAGCTGYTGAACAGAGGACTTAACAGGACTAAAGAAGTCTACCAACCGATATGCGCAAGGACTGATATGCGCAAGGCTGCGGAATGATTAACAAGACTGGAGAAGTGAAGTTTGCCACCTGGAATCTGCACGGACCCCCGGGGAGGGAAGAAGCAATACGGAGGTGTTGGGGTCTTGCCTCGCTAGCAGGGTCCTCCCGAGCAGACAAACAGTCCTGTGACTGCGAAACTTGCTAAAAGTCAGCAAAAGCAGTGTTTGCCCAGAGCCCCAGCCGTATAAAAAGAGACTYGGCAGCTAGGRGAGTTTGAGCAGGGACGGGAACGTGACCTGATCATCCTCTCCGGCTGGACCGTGAGTATCCCCCCCCCCCCCTTTTCCTGGGACGCTGGGTGAAGGTAACTCCTCGAGGTTGAGAGCCCTCTCACTAGGAGAGTGAAGAAAGCTTTCAAGTAGGGATAAGCAGTCCTTCCAATTAATAATGCAGTAATCAACGGTTTCAGGTTATCCTTTCTAAATTAGTAACTGATGGTTTTGTGTTATCCTTCCTAAATTAGTAATCGCATTATTTTAATGGATGTTACTAATCCAAGAACTTGTGTGAGGAAATAAACATCTTTTTTATTATTATTACATTACTGTCTCAGTCGTTGCTATCGAACCTTCATAGCATGACAGCGTGACAACTAGTTCCTTCCTCTCTCTCTGGATTGCAGATACAGACTGTTGTCCTGAAATAAGGTACTCATCTAACTTCACATAATGTTGGAAAAGCTTTTAGTGGAGCCTGTAACTCGTGGTGCTACACTGTACACAGATGCTTGTTCGAATAGCCAGTTCCATTCAGTACATGATTCTTGGACTCTCTCATTGATCTGATTAACTCTTGATCAGTTCATATCGAGATCTTTCGTTCAGTCTACAAACATAAGCAAGCTCTTTGCTTTGTCATACCCACATGGTAAATTTACTTCCAAAAATTTACTTCCTTTTCCAGACACTCCATTTTCCCATTTTTGCTAACTTCTCTACTCTCTTTGACTGCAGAAGCACAGCATAACTAGCTGCATTCTAAATGTTCTCTTTTAAGCAATTTCTCTGAACTCTGTATTTCCATTTTGACTATTACAGCTCTCCATTAGCATATATACTTTATATTCATTATAAAATTCTTTAATATTTCCTTTTCTTTTTGTACCAAGTCTCTAATATTACCATTGAAGGGATTTGGGAAAGTGGGTGATTAGAAGAATGAGTTATCTAGCATGATCACTGTTAAACATGTTGTCTCTCTGAAGTTTCTAAGGAACAACACTTGAGAGCAATAGCTGTGTGACATGACTGCCAGATTTCTTCATTACTGCAGATTATCCCCAATCCTACCTAATCTCTCTTTCTGTCTACTCACCTGTGACATTTATAGAGTACCAATCATCATATCTCAGCACCTAGTCCTAGGGACTTCATCTCTAAATATATGTCCACACTCTAATAATGGCTGATATACAAACATATTAAACTTTGAAGTTCCATGGCAAAATCTTTGTCAAAACGCAGTAAAAGAAAATATTTTTTCTTTTAGTTTGTTGGCTGCCTGCTATGCTACTTATTGCTACAGATATCTACTGATTTCTAGAAATATTATTAGAACAATTTATGAGAACTAGGCCGGGGAGGACAGTTTTATACTACTTAATTTTAAATACTTCTTTTCCTCATTATTTAAAACTAATTCCTATTGTTCAATGTTTTTGTCCAAACCAGATTTTTGACTTACACTCAGCAATTTGCTGTATAATTTTATGTCAGAAATTGCTTATTAATGTTGATCTCTCATCAGTTATTTGAACTAAGCACCAAACCTGTAAACAGAAGCAAAGTGCCTATTCTGTTGATCTAGATGGCTTTTAACCTGGATGTAGCTTGTGGTCATGAAATCACCTTTCAAGTAAAAGATGCTTTTTCCTAGATAAATGACAAGACTTTAATTAGAACACTAACTCAGTTTCTCTGCACCTCCCTTGTGCTAGAAAGTATTTTATCAAAGTGAACTTTGGCTACCTAGTGACAAGAACACATTTTTTTCAGCCTTCCATTTGTTTGTTTGCTTTCAAAATCTGGTTTAATCATTTGTCATAAGTAATCTATGCTGCTTCATCAACGTAAACACCATTTACACTAGAAATAGGCCATTTTCTTTTTCTGGTTCTCTGAGAAACTGCAGTGAAAACACAAAGCTCTCATTCACACCATTAGTTTGTTCTCTTTGGAAAGTAGTAGAATTTAGAAATGAGCTGTAAATTTAGCATTAGTAAAAAAACATAAACAAAATAAATGAAACCAAACTGCCTAAGAAAGACATTTTTCAAGCTTACTTTTGTACCACAGCTGTAAATTAAACACAATACAGAAACATCTTATCTTCAGAATATTCACACTGTCAGAATCATGATGGCTAGCAGATTACAGGCTATGGTAACTATTGATTGCCCTAACACTTTTCAAATAGAAATGCTGAGAGAAAACAGTAATATCTTCCTTCCAAAACTATATTATCATTTGGCTAGGCAGAAAACTTTCTATTTTAAAGTTAATGTTTCATTAGCTTCTTTCATCAGTCAAAGTACTGAAGCATAAGTGTACGAGTAAACTTTGGTTTTCAATTGGCACATTTTTGTGATGTTCTTTCAGTAATGTCTTAGACTACTGCTAGTAGAATAATGGTCAAGTTTGAGAGTAAAAAGCTGCAAGTGGAAAATGAAAATTCACTCCTCCATCTCAGGAAACCTATGGGACAACTTGTACTTAGCTCTAGTATAAGGAAGCAGGCTAAACAACCCTGCATAGCATTTCCTGTATGCCATTAGAAAACCACCCCCAAGTCTAATTCATCTTCAGAGACATATGATGTGCAAAGCACATAAATGAATTAAAAATAAGAAAAGAAAAAAGAGAGACCATTCCTCAGCCTGTTCCACCCTATGGATAAAATCAGTGATGATTTTATGGCTCCAATGAAACCTGACACTGTCTATGTATAAGGAAGTTGTGGGAGACGCTGCTCAGATGAATCCTAACACCGCTAAGTAATACTTTTAGTTGAAACTTCTCCAAACTAACCTCATGCTTTGGCTGTTATTGAATATCCAGTTCTGCTCAACAGGTCAAGTTCATGTTTAAACTGCAAATAAAGAGACTAAGATTAATAATAGTTTTAATGGGCTCCACAACATTGGTAACTATTGGATCATTGAATGGAAACATTCCTTCTTCCTAGGAGAATAACTGCAGGATATTTATATCTGAACATATATTTTTGGAGATAAGAGAACCAATAAGCAAAAGCAATGCACATCAAATAGCATATGATTTCTGGAAAGTCAACTAGAAAGCAACACAAACTGCTCAGACCTTAAACCAAAAGTATCTAATTACACGCTGGAGCTGGTATACAAGGGATCCTGTTACAAGATGATATTATTATTGTAGTGTTTTGCCTTCTGTTTCTGGAATAACTATGGAATTGCTATCCTTTTAGAATATAATAGTATATTTGATACTGAGAAGGACAAACAATGCTTTGTTAAAATACTTTTGTGCTAAATTTATCATCTTGAAGATCCAGATAAATTTCAGTTTTTAAATAAATCTTTGTCTAAAAACATATGACATTTTGTGTATTTGCCTGCCCCGATACTAAATCATCAAAAGTTGTAAGCACTATAAATTATTCACAGTGACTGTGGTACAAGCATGAATGCTTGCAGTTATTAATTCATGGTATAAGTTCAACCAACTGAGAAGTTTTGAAAGAGCAATAAAATTCTGTGTGTTTTGTTGGGAAATTGCAGTGGGGCCTGAACAGCTGCTTACTGTTAGCTGGATTTCCAAAACAAGACCATCTATATCAGCTTACAAATTCAGAACTATTGGTCAGCATAGTCATTTGCTAAGAACAGCAATTTTCTTGCAACTGAACAGTGATTAACTAACACTAGGTTGATATAAATCCAGCTGACAGCTGTCAAGTCATCTGTTTTTTTATTCTCCTTTCATTGATCCAATTCTTTCCACCATACTTTATGGCAAATTCTATCTATCCAGTTCCTGATTCACAAGGTACTGAAATATACGCCCAGCTTCAATCAACCAGGTATGCTATGGAAGTAATATTTGGACCTTGAAAAATCAAGCTGTATGGACTATGAAGATTTTGTTCTCCAATGGAAATTCTGTGTAGGAGAAAATCTATTTAAAATAGATTTGTATAATTTTACTGTTAATTAATTTTGTCTAATATATTTTATTCCTTCCTAATATCACTGTAAAAGTTGCTCCAAAGTCAGCATTTCTAACTATTTCAAGTAATAAAGGGTTTACAATTTATCCATGAACATTTGACTTTGCATCCAACTCAAAAAATTAATTTATTTTAGTTCATCTAAAGGAATAAAACCCATAATAATGCCATAGAACTTTGTTAATTCATATTAAAGCAAAGCAAAACATGTATAAATATGTATTTCATTTATTAGCTTCCAGGATCTCTTTGTATCACTTAATTAAATAAAGGAGTTAAAAGTTGTACCATGTAACTCCTACATATCTTGAACTGAGGAACATTGACCAAGTAGCTTTTCCATGGACTTAAAATCACCACATCCTTGCAAAGCATGATTCATTATAAATTTTGTCCCACTGCAGATCAAATTGAAGGAGAACGGCCATACTAATTTCCCATTTAGTTTCACTGCATGGATAACAACCATAAACAAAAGACAGTGGCACAAATATGTTTGAAAATGGTAAGAGGGTAAGATCATAAATGCCACTTTATAAGATACTATATTTGCAACCAGTCTAATCCTCTGATTCAGGAAAATGTGTATTTTTTGGTTATACAAACTTAAGCAGAAAAAGTCTAAATTCTCTCATCTGTGATATTCAAACTAAGCAGCTGCTGCGTCTTGCATGACCAGGTTGCAYGATTCAGCCTCACGCATACAAATCATGTTATACAAGAGCGAACAAACACATAATCATATTTAAACATTCCAGAAAAATCTTATTATGAAAAATAAAACAAATGAACAATTCACATAATCCTTACTAGAAATTAAAATGGAATCATCACTGAGCAGCTAGAAGTTTCAGAGTTAGAACCTGTTCTTCCAAACACTTATGCGCACCACCAGCTTTATGTCTGTGAGCAGTGCATTGAGAATAATCTGTTCAAAGTTAAATGTGTGCAGAAATTGTCACAACAGGATCCCTGAAGCTTTAAATGTATAAGTCTTCTTATGTGGGCAGCCACAATGACTGGAACATCAGTAAAATTGTTTTATATTGTCATATTTGTCAAAAACATTTTGTGAAATTTTATTGAGCATTTCCAACATTTAGTATTATTTGAAGATGAAATAACATTACATTACATTAGCCTAGTGCTATTTTTGACTTACTGACTTTCCTCTTTCTTTATATGTAAAAAGGAATAACAATGGTATTCTAAGTATTTCTCTAATTTTAAAGAAAGACCTACAATATTTTTTTTAAATATTACCTGGCCAATAGAAATTCCATCAAGCCATTATTAAGTGTATAATATAGTGCAGTTGTCTGTTCAGTAAGAATCAGGAGAAGGTAGGACAATTCCAAGGGGGCAAAAAAGACAAGAGACTAGGAACTAATCTATTTGAAAAGAAAACTTAAGCTAAAAGTTTACGATTTATTCGTGTTATTCGTGTATTCAATAAAAGAATACCCCTGGAAGATAGTTGATCATATATGTATGTAGAAACTTTGTTTGGGAACATGCTAGCTATGCCATTCTCTGGAAATACTGTCAATCAAAGAAATTTTTTCCTCACAGATGAATGAAAACATTGAAAAGTACACAAATCCTTCTTGGAAAATGATGTTTACTCTGGATGTTTCCTGTTGTCCATCATAGTTGGCTCAAACCTAGATGGAAAAAATCTAGTGTGAATGGCCAAAAACAGTGTTATATTTTTAACTTCTTAGATTAAGAGAAATGGCTGTATTTGAGATTAACATAATCTCTAATTATGAGAGTCTCTTCATTATTTATTATTTCTCAGAAAGAGTTTTCATAATGTTAAAGTCAGAGTTATATTGTACTGGTCAAAGAGTAACACGGATCTATGGTTCGCTTGAGAAAACTGGGAACAGCACAGTTCCTCTCCAGGCATCCAAATAGGTGCCAGAAGTAAGCAAATGATGCATCCAATTCCTCCACAGCATGCCTGGCATTTGATATCATGGCTCATGGAGCCCATTCCTCTAATGTCCTTGGAGCAATATGTTAGCATGAGGGAGGGAAATGAGAAGTATCTGTACCTTAGATTATAATTCTTTTCTCATGCAAGAAAGAAAGAGTAACTCATCTTGTCCTTCAAGATCTTCATACCATGGAAAGACTGCTCTTCAGTTTATACTCACTGTTTACCACAGGGTCAGCTAATGTTGCTGTGTGGCATGCAGTAATAACTGGCAAACGCTGACTTTGTAATGACTTCTGCTATAGGTTCATAGTTGAGCCCATAGTGTGTGCTCAATAAGCTGAACATTCCCTTCTGTTTTAGTTAGATATGCCCCTAATTTTGCTATTTGTGGAGTAAATACTCTTAACATGCAGCCAAACCAAGACTAATAGGGATTCTCACCTCTAAAAGATTTTCATCCAGAACAGTGGGACCTGGGGCGAGACACACCAGAGCTTCAACAGGAAAACTCTCACAAAGAGCCCCCATCGCAATGGAAATTAAAATAAACCTTACAGTAAATTTTAGTGTGAAACTACTGTAAACCCATTTCATTTAAGAGGCTGACCCATGAATATTATAAAAGTAACCAAAAATAATTTTGCAGACATCAACAAAGGGAAAAAATATGATTTGAGATTAAAAACAAGTCATGAAAACATCCTTTAAGTGGAATTCTTTTGTTGGACACACCGAGAAACATGAACTATTATAGACAATAAAAGACAAAAATCAGTTTCACTAGTATCTTCAAGCATCATCATAAGGCTCATAACAAAAGTGCGAGGAACTAACTTTCTGTTTTAAGAGTACTTGTGAGATTTCAATTTTTAATACAATTTTACCCAAAGCATTTTTAAATAGAAAAAGCAAAAAGTAGAATTTTCACTGAAATAAAACTCTTAAAATATTTTCAGATATTGAAAATATCCTATTTTCAGTAAATACAGTACTTCATATCAACTTCTTTTTTTATTTGCAAACAAATGCATCATATACCTGTCATGTAAACTTTTAAAAATGGCAAAAGGAATTTTTTTTGAAATGGAAAATTCTACTGCTCCTTTCTGAAAAGTTAAAATGGAGCACTTTCATTTTTTAATGAAATTCTCTTGAGATTGTCACATTTCTACAAAACAGTTCACTTTAAATGAATCAGCATTTTCTAACTGAAAAAACACTCCATCATGGAAATTTTGACCAGCTCTACTCAAAACGACAAGCAAGAAAATCTTTTCACTATTTAACAGGGATTGCCATCAGATCAAATCACTGTAGGATGCTACATCAAGCAACTAACAGTACAGTAGCTGAGCCAAACTTCCCATCCACTGTCTTTCTTCCATTCATCATCTGTCACTTCAGTGACTCCCCCCACTCTCCTTTGTCACTGGAAAATAAACCACTGGAAGAGTCTTAGGATGAACAACACTGAGCTGAAGCAGTCAGAAGAGGGGTTTGCAAGGAGAACTGCATCTTTATTTGTAACAAAGATTCAATACCACAAAACACCAAGAAAAGGCAAATCTTTCCCCCAAAGAAGGGGATTTGTCCTACTGCGCTGCCAGCTGTCCTACTGACTGAGCTTCCAAGAGTGGAGTAACTTTTCCTATGGACCACTATTCAAAAACAAATATAAATCAGAAACAACTGTAAACTAGCAATATCTGATAAAAATAGATGAGAAACGCTATACTAATCTAGAGCAGGCACCAAATGGCAGACCATGAAGTCCCAGAAGAGAAAATAATACTATAGCTTCAAAAGGTGAGGAGAGGAAAGAAGTCTATTCAACTTCATACAGGAGGCTGCGCTCGTAAAATCTTAGGGCTACATTTAAATCTGGTATAAAAGAATATAAATGCATTGATTTAATCTAACTTTCACATTTAAATTGGGGTTTTCAAAGAAGGCACAGGACTCACAGTTCCCATTAAAAGGAGCTGAGCATTTGACCGCTCATATTGTTTGAGAGAATCTCATCATTACAATGCAAGAATGATTTCAAATCTGCACTAGTCTACAAATGTCCAAAAATTACTTTCCAATTTTACTCAGCAAACATACAACTATGCATTTCTTTCCAAGTCTTACTTTAAAATATACTCTTAAAAGAATATGTTCATTCAGCTCTCACAACTTTTGGTCATATTTTTCCTTTCTCTGCCTGCCCCACACATGACAGCRCCATTGAAGGCAAAGGGTCTTTGGCTGAACCACAGAATCAAATGTTTTTAAGACCTACAGTGTTGACTCTTTCAGCCATTGCTCTGGCAAGAACTATGAAATAACTTTAGATAAGAAGTCCAAAGTCTGTTTTATATCCAAGCACATTTAAACTAGGAATCACTTAAAACACTCATTAGCACTAGTTTCTAACCTGTGCTAACACCACCTTATGACATATTATCCCTTTATTATTAAAACTAATCATCTAACAATTCAACAATCCAGTCTCCCCATCTCTGAGATGTATTTGTTAACTTTTTGGTTTTATATTTCCTATAAATTAAAGCACTTCTGTCCCCCTAATGCAAATACTTATAGCAGGAAAGCTTTCATCTCTTTTAGGTAGTTATTAAGGCAGTATGAAAAATTTCTACCAAGCTTTTTTATCTATTTTTTTTCTGTGCATTGTAATAAGCCCTTCCAAATTTTCAGAATTAATCCTTTGCCCACAGAGGGAAGAAAAAAACCCTCCCAGTGACCTGATATAAGTTGTCTTCAGCAGAATCAGAATTCCAGTTAACTGATGGATCTCTGACTGCCTAATTAAACTGTGGACAGCGAACTCTAGGCTATAACTCTGCTCTTCACAGGGTTGCAATTCATCATTTTGCCATGCTGCTCATGCTGTTAGGACAAGATTTTATTCATATGCACCTGCCAGTTTTTGTTTTGATAGGTGACTTTCAATTGAACCATAATGCCATCATTGCCAGAGTATGAGAGGACTGAAGTTAAAAAATCAGAAATCTGTATCTGCAGCACTTATGCTCCTGGAAGTGTGAGAATGTTTCGGATATACTATTATGCCACATATCCCACAGGGTCCTGATGTTAGGAGGTTTCCAAGAGAAATCAGCTGCTGTGACATGGTACATGCCACAGTATAAAGACACAATAATTATTTATGCAGATTTAAAAAAAGAGAATAAATGTAACAGGTGGGATAAGCCACCTGATGAGCACATGTTATGATGAATGCTACTGGACTGGTTATAACTTCTTTAAAGTATTTGAGTTTATATCCTTGCAGATCTCATAAATTGAGAAATGCTTCATTAATTTCCAACAACTGAGTACAATGATAGGTAATTTGCAGTTAGTAAGTGCTTTTTATGGCAACTGCAATTAGCAAGTGAGCACAAGCAGAAGTCTTGAGTAATAGATCAGCTCATATATATAAAAAACTGTAAAATTAGGGAATACATTTAAAATTACTAGAGAAAGAAGTGAAGGTAGAAGCCAAATCAGCCACCAAAAGCCATGAAAATCTTCCATTTAATAATACAGAGACTTTCCTCCCTCTCATCATATTACTTTAAAGTAGAATAGTATTACACTAAAGGTCTCATCCTACCATAAACATGGCTATTCAGGGTAAAAATCCTAAAGATGAATGGAATTTGAGCAAGAGGAGAAATGTGGGTCTCCTTTACTCCACAGAGGACTCCCAATTTTTTGTGAAAGACTCAGTTGTTTTCACTATGAACAAGCAATTTTGCACATGAACATATGACATATTATAAAACAATACATAGGTTTGTCAAGTTCAAGCCTCTTAGTTACTTTTATTTTTAAAGAAAGCATAGCTATGTTGGTAGTAATTTGCTTTTACCAGTAGGGACTTTGCCCATTTTTATTTTCTATCTTACCTAAGGCACCAGAATTTTGCCAACAGTAGCTCAGACAAAATCATTGCAAGGTATAAATTAATGAATCTTTAAAGAACCAGTCCCTGATCAAACTCAAAACTATATCCAAAAATATGTCATCTTAATATTCACACTACATAAAGAGTGAGCCCTTTCCTTGGCAGTCTTTTTTTTTTTCTCAAACATAGGGATTCAAATCAGTCTCCAGCCTTCTGAGTTGCCCCACAGATCTCAAAATCACAGACACACTTTGCCCCCTTTCCAAACTAGGCCTCAGTTTTGCATCCTATTTCCCTTTTCCCTATTGAATTTCCATACTGCTGACACTGGGGCATAGGCTTAATTACTATGCCGTAACTCCAATCACCTTCACATCTACCATGCTTCCTACAGACAATGATTTACCTCCTGAACAAACAGCCAGCGTGATTCCTTTATATTTAAGCCCAGTTTCAATCACTGGACTGGCCTTGAAAAGGCCATCCAACTAAAGCAGCATCTAACTCACAACATACAAGAAAATTATAGAATTAATTCCTCTGGGACTTTTCTGGACACCATGTATGGCAGCTTGTGAGAGCTCTGTAATTTCCTGGTTTTGCCTGATCGTACCCCTATATTTGGTATTACGGAATTTTTCACTTCTGTAATTTTATATAGGTATTGTACAGTTATTATAATTATTCTAGAGAAGTATTTGACAGCCTTTTACACATCCATCATGAAGCCACAGTATCTTTCTGCATCTTTTTCTCCAGTATTTGGATCTCTCTTCTGGCCTCTCCATACTGCAAAACTGTTTTTCATACAGCCAGAAAAGTTCATTTTCAGTTATTCAGTTCTCCAGTTAAACACTACGGAATAATTTGGAATTACCAGTCACACCAGAAAACAATTCTCATTATATTTAGCGCTTTTAATAGAAAGGCAATAAGGGTGTTGACTTTAAAAATCATTTTTACCTTGAAATATTTCTGTAGAAAATTGGTGAAATAATCTGAAATTAGCTTCAACTAAAGAAGCTGTTACCTAATTGATTGTCTTTTGCATGCCTCCTTATTTAAAGAAAGTACTATCTAAAATTATTCTGCATTTCAGGTTTGCAGGTTTCAGGTCAAAAAGTCGCCTGCACACACCTTATGTTATAATTGACCATAGTATTGCTCTTCCTGAAACTGCAATTTTGAAAATAGAGACATTTATCACTCCATTTAAACTGCTGTAAAAATACGAAAAAAATGTTTAGTCAGTGTTTCCCAAATTCAATCACACAATCACATGTTCTTTCGAATCATTAACAGACAACTTACCAGTTTTGTCACTTAATGTGACTGAAATGCAATTGACAGAATGACAAATCTTTTTATGAGAAGTCTGAGTCCCATCAAATTAGTCACACAGAGATGTTAGTAACATATAACCTGCAAAGATGCAATGTCTTTCTGATTTTATACTTCCCATGCTGTTATTCAGTCAGTGCTGCATAGATACAGATAGAATGTCTTTTCGATTTTAAACTGCTCCTGCTACCACTTCTGCAGGGTTTCATAAGTAGTTTTAAGCTATGGCAAGGAATTCACACAATATCTAAAGTTGAAGATGTGAAAATGTTCCTAGCAAAAAATAATTTACACAAATATTAAGCTATTTGTTACATGCAAACCTTTTTTAGCTTGATCATACAAAATCAAACCTCAAAGGCAGGATTCTCACAACATATGTACCAGCTTGTTGCGGAAGAAGTGATGCACTTCACTTGTGAGAGGGAAGCAGCACTACGTTTATTGCAGTAAGACAGCGACTTAACAAAGTTCAGTCGTAAATAGGAACGATTTAATGAGGTTCGATTGTCAAGGTTCACTCAGTTATTTACTGCATGAAGGACAGGGTCAGATGCGTGTGCAACGGAGACCCTCCCGTTGAGTCACGAGGTTCAGACTGGACCCCCTTGCTTTCTAAACTCCTTCAGAGAGGAGCCTAAGTGCGGCTGGATCCAGTCCTAGTCCCAGACTTGGTCAACGGTTCATATCTAAAGGAGTGCGCGTGAAGGAAACCCTCCCGTTGAGTCACGAGGTTCAGACTGGACCCCCTTGCTTTCTAAACTCCTTTGGAGAGGAGCCTAAGTGCGGCTGGATCCAGTCCTAGTCTCAGACTTGGTCAGTGGTTTATGTCTAAGGGATTATGTGTGCAATTAGTCAGAGATATAACTCAGCAAAGTTTCGTGAAGTTCACAAAAGTTCAGCATGCTATTAATCACTTACCGAGGATCTGTCGCGGGTAAGGAATCTCTCAGCCTCGAGGAGTAACCTTGAGAGGCGTCCCTGCTCAAGGGGAGGTTCTGCAGTGCAGCCCGCTGCCATGCAGGAGAGCTCCAGGGGCTCTGGGCTGCCCCCTATTTATGGGGGGGGAGATGATTGACTCATAGTCATATTTGCATACTAGACGGGCCTTAGTTGGCGCATGCTCAACCAGCCCCTACATACGTGCTGTTTACGGGGAGGTCAGGTTGAGGGGGAGAGAGCACATTGGGGTGGGGGAAAGGAGCACACCATCACACAGCTGGAGTATTATATCCAGAATACATGAGAATCATATTCAAACTTGGTCTCTCAGAGCTATTTGGTGCTCTTTGTTGCACTGATAATTTGACTTAGAGCACGGGTTGCTTTGCTCCAGAACAAACCCATAAACCAACAAAAGAAAGCATGAAAACCATACTATGATCCATTTGTCCCGCCAACAGCTCTGAGACATGCAGTTAAAACACAGTGTCAGTCTCAACGGTATTGTGACTTACTGCGGAATAAGTCTTTCTGGCTCCACCGCAAGCCTAGGTTCATATGACATAAAGACATCAGCCTAAGGACTATAAAGAAGCAAAGATTTTTGTTAGCTCAGATTCAGAATAAAGGACAGCAGTTTGCCTGATGTTTGCCATTAATGAACATGACAAAAAGTCACTTTTAAATGCACAGGCTGCCACTGCTAAACAGAAAGGAGATGGTAGAAAAAGCTTAGAATCTAAAATGCAAAATTAGATTATTATTATGATTGTTACGAACTCAACAGTGACTTAAGTATCTCTAATTTAGCTCACAGTCATGCCAGTCTTGCTCAAAGCACTGCTTTGAAAAAGCAGCAGTACTGAAAAATATACATGTCAGAAATTGTGACTAGCATATAAGTACTTAACCCACAAATTACTTGTGCAGGTATTACTTGGGCAGGTAAGTATGTGAACAGGCCCACACTGACGGGAGCAAGCATGCTGGAAGCTGCTGCCAAGACCAAATCTCTGGTTTATGCAGGCTGGGCTGGACTGCGCCCTCCAGAGCCAAAGACAGGCTTTGTTCCCCACAAAGAGTCTCTGCAGCTGTGCTGCAGCTTTCAGACAGCAAGTCGAGTTGAAACTCTATGTCTTGTGCTCAGAAGCATTCTGGAGACTCTTCTTGCAGAACAATTGGTGTTCTTAAAAATTTAGAGGTGGGAATATTTCTGTGCTTAACGTTATTTACCTCTATAAATTTGCAGGCTGGAGGCCTGAGGGCATTCTTCAGAACAGTGTTTTTCTCTGAAAGTGCCTGCACTTCTGAAGAAAGATGTAAAAATGTCTCTTCTCTTGTTCTGAAACAACCATATGTAAGAAAGATAGTAAGATAACCTACTATGAAAATGTCAGGGAAAAGCAAGTAACAAGTACTATTTTTCTGTGTTTACTCATATTATTAAAACGGGTAACATTTTTCAATTTGATACTTAATTATCATATATTCACCTAGGAGGCATAAGATCACCTGAATTTATTCATTTATCTCCTAGTGTTTTTGGCTAGGCTGTTGCTGCTAATTTTACAGCTTCTGACACTACAATGTCTTTCAAACCTTTTTACAGCTTAAAATAATAAAGGTCCCATTCACCTTAGTAATTTATCTTGTGTTGCAGAAGCATTCATTTTTCCTGTGTGGAATTCCTCTGAGCTAAGCTGCTGTTTTTCTCGATGTAGTGACACTTGCAAATGCTTGTACAAAACATAATCTATCGTAGTTCTAATTTTTTTCTTGAAAATACCAGCCTTGCCTTTGGGTTGGGTTCTGTTCTATAGTGCTTGAGCTTCTATAAACTCATTTTTAAGAACTCCAGTTTTAAGTATCAGATACCTTTTTAAAATGTCTTCAGGACAGAGAGCACTTTGGATTCTCAAGCATGCCTACAATGCTAGAGGTCTGGAATCTACCCTTCATAAAATCTCTCACACCCCCTGTGACTAGGGTGATTTGGGGGTAGTTGTTTGGCAAATTCAAATTGCTTTTGTAGCACATTAATCCTGACTCTTCCAGTAGTCTCCCTCCCTCCCTCAGCTGTTTGGTCCCATAGCTCATTCATGGGCTTTGGACCACAGCACCATAAAATGTCATTACCTTCAGCCTTGAATAATGGAATCCAAGGCTTTAATTCTCATCAGTATTCCTTCTTATGGGGAGTGCAGCATTCCTCAGATTTTCTATAATATGAGGAAAAAAATCAGGAGTTTCAGAAGCAGCTACTGTCATACTGCCAGTGGGTACCTTTTGGCTGGTACCCACTACTGCAGATACAGGTTTGCAGACACAGTTGTCCCATGAATGTAAAGAATTTGGAAGAGTTGGGTAGCTTCTCATACCCTGCCACTCACTTGTGCTTACTTAAGACAGCTACCCTTTCCCTTACTTCACCTGTAAAGTGCGTGATTAGAAAATGTTATTTAAGGCCCTGATTTAAGTTCCACTGAGGTATTTTGTGCTCTCTGAGATATTTCTTGATGTCTGTTCTTCTTAGTTTCTTAAGCAAGGTCTCTAAAATCTCAAGGTAATCGTAACTCTGGACTTTAAGAGAGGCTTTACCAAATCCACTCAAGTCAAAGACAGAATATATTGTTGCCAATTCAAATTATTTTTCTGCTCCTATAATTCATGCTCCAAAGCGCTACRTGTCAGTATAAACAAACATTAGTATTTGCTCATGAAAGATGGTTGCCTCTAAAGTTGATTTGTATTTGTACACAAATTTGGTTTCTATTTGTATGTGGATTTTAGGATAATGTTCTTGCTACTCTTCTTCTAAATTATTTATTAATTGTTTAGACAAGTAGCCTCATCTTTCCTTTATTCCCGTAGAGGTGAGATCAGGGGTGTACAAAATGCATTTGCCAGTAACAAGTATTTATTTTGGCCTAAATGAGAGTGCATGTTATCATTTATTCTTCTATATGGCATTGTGAATTTCATAATGATGCATGATAATTGTTATAAAAAGGACACTCTGTCAACTTAAAGAAATGAAGCCAATTGTAGTGACTGCTGTAAATAACTTCAGCAGAGTTAAGACAAAGCCTCTATCGCTGCAGACTTTTCTGGGCCTCGGTTTAATAGGTAAATTCCCAACGCTAAGTTAAGCTGACATTGAAAAATATATTAGAAATTGTTATTCCTAATATTTTATATTTGAATAGAACTTCAATATCTTTTTTAACTATCCATGAAACAGAAATGTATACTCAATGTGTGAGAGAATTACGTTCCTTGCCACTCTTTTTTCACTTAATTATTTATGGAAGCAGCCTTGTCAGGATATTTTAAATCAGAGTTCCTTATCTCTGTGCAACGTGCTTATTTAGTCTCACTGTTTCCTCCCCTAGCTTCTAATGTCAAGGTATACATCATTCCTTCCAGTTCCTTATCCCGATTTCATCTCTCCCTTACCCATGCAATTTCGTTGTTCTCAGTGAAGGTACCCTGGACTTACATAGTTGACAGAGACCTGAATAAAGGCCACTGCTTCCAGAATCAGTCCTAATACTAATGCTGCATCTCTTGCCCATGCCTGGCCATCTCTCACTTTGCATAACCAAGCTTCTTCAACTTAGTTCATCCACTTCTTTGTAACAAAGCACACTTTTCCACTTCTATTGGTATATCAACCCTTCAGTGAGCTCTTGCCATGGCTTCTCTTTTCTTTCCATAAGAGCAAGTAACTAATTCTCTCTGAGGTTCTGCACGCAAGTTTGCTACATCTCATTTCCTTTTCCCACAATCCCCCAAAATTCCTAAATGGAACAATTCGCTCTGGTAGCTTTTCTAAAATCACCTCCCTAGTCTGAAACTATCTTCCCTGCCTATCACAGCATCTCTCTTTTCTGCAAATGCTTACTCTGGCCTTTTAACATTGTCATCTCCCTCTTATCTTTTACTGTGCATTTATTCACAGTTTATTCAGTTTTTTTTTTTTTATATATAAAGCTAAAAAATAACAGGGTATTTCAGTATGCCAGCTTCTCATTAGATAACATATGCTGATAATCATTTTCCCTGCACTTTTTATTTACCTTTACTTGCTCTTCCTATGTCTAACAGCTTATAAGTGCCTGAGGGCAGAGACCTATCTTATATTTCAGCCACACGTTATTTACACAAGTTATTATTCTTAATTATTTATGTAGTCTTCCCTTTTCTTAGGCTCACCTTCCCATCCATCTAACATTCTGTAACTGCTCATTTTCCTTGCCAGTCCCTTTGACTGTGACAACCTCTCCTTAAACCCCTGCTGCGGCTTTGAATCTTTTTCCTTATCCTATCTTATTGTCACAACAATAATAACCCTTTTCACTGAGAAGGTTCAGGAGAATGAAAATGCAATAAAGAACAAAATAAGACTAATAATTTGGGAAAGCGCGATATGTTGATCCTCAAGAGCTGCTTTGTCTCCTAGTAACTAGTAACAGGAATTAAGAAGACAGAGCAAATCACTAGGAGCACAATAATATCAGTGATAATGAAAGGTTTGTATAATCCCTTAGAAAAAAAAAAGTTATCAAAAGAAGACAATCTTCTTGCTTTTCACTGATATTTACAGTGTGAGGGGCGCCTTAGCACTATTTGTATCAGACTTGCAAAGGACTTATAAAGAAACAACCCCCAAATTTTWATTCAGAAAAAGCATTTTCCAAACACCTGCTCAAGAAAGGAATCTTGGGAAGAGGGAGCTGCAGAAGAAACCTCACTTCAAAATAAAGCCTAATCTTTCTGTTGTGCTTAAACAAACATTAAGAAAAGGAGAGAACATCCTGTAAGGAAAAAAATCCAAAACAAAAACAAAGTCAGAATGTAATACTTTGTTTTGAATTTTTATCATATTACTTCACAATGAGCCAAAGAAGACTCATATTCTTACAATTTTGTTAATGTTAACTCCAATTTCTGCAATGTAATGCACATCATAAAGCAACAGAACAATTTTAAATAACAATGAAATTCAGTGTGTGTTGTATGTCGTACCACAGGACACAAATATGATATGACATGCTACATTAACCTGCCAGGATACCATAATAACTATTACTATTTGTTTTCAACTTTTGATTTAAAAACCACAAAGACTTACAATTCAAATCCTAACTGAATAAAAAATTACTTTTATATCAGTGCTATCTCTGGAGATGTGCTTGGAATTGAAACGCTTGTTTTTTGAACACTTTGACATTATTTCTCATTGAAATGAGCATGAGAAATTGTTCATCAAAAGTAGAGAGAGAGAAAAAAAAGGATTAGCCTTTTAAACCTATTCCAGGATCATGATTTAAAACTGAGGTAATTTCACAGCCAGCCAGAATTTAACTCCTTGTGGACTCTGAATGATAGCTTTCATACCGCTTACACAAAAGGAACCCCTTACCCCCCCCCACCAAAATATATTTATTCTCTAATGACCAGAATTTTTAACAGAAATACTAGTAATTTCATAAAACAATATGATTTTCCAAAGTTTTTTTCCTAATATTTTATCTGTGCAAGAAAGTGATTTTGACATGGCTTTAAAATTTTATTAGACTGCCATGCTATTGCAATTTCTTCTGCTTTTGCTGTCTTTTCATATTCTTTTCCAGTCTTCTTTTTTTTCTTTCCATCCTTTCTTATTCCCTTATTTTCCCTCCCTTATCTCTTTTCCATATTTTTATAATTACAAGTAAAAGTCCTATAAAACTTAAGAAGCCTTCAGATAGATCATTACTAATATAATTACAGTATGGAGAGCACAGTGATGTTTGAATGTAAATTAGAGTGAGTTTTTACAGTTCATTAGAAAGACTCAGGGATTGAATTTAGTTTAATCAAAGCTTGAGTGCTCCCAGTATACACAGCACATACCTAGTGAAAAAAAGCATTAATATAGACTCTGAGATTAAAGATGTATGCCATACTTTGCATTCATTTAAAGGAATCCATGCAGGGTGCATCACAGACCCAGCACCTGACAGCCTAACAGAATTGAACAAAAAATAATTGTATGTAGCGCACTAATTTGCAAATGAATATACATTACTTCATTTTTCTGCCTTCTTTTTGCAATCATTCATCCCATAGACAATACACACTGGGTGAGATTCTAGTCTCCAGTCCTGTGGGCTTTGGGCTGCTCCCAGGGGTCAGGATCTAGCCATAGCTAGTGGAAAGCCCTTCAATACTTGCTTCAGCGTCACTTTCCTCCTCATCGAGCCTAAGGTCGTCTCAAATACATTTGACAGTTTAGCCGGCAGAAGAAAGGGTGCTTCTCACTGCTGATCCTCTCCTGATATATTTCCCTGTGGCAAGCATTGGCACAATTTCTGGACTTTAATATACTGTAGAGATAGTGAGAATGGCTTCTGGAGTGAGAGTACCTAGGACACCCAGCTCCTTCCTCACCCATGAGGTGAGGGTATGTAGCAAATGCATTTCCTTCTCACCTGCTCACTTAAAAAGCATATATCCTCCAGATAATCAACGAAAATACTGTGTATCATTCATCTTAGAACACACCTCTATAGAAATTTCCTACAATCCCTTCTTGGCTACTGGTTCTCCACATAGAATTACTTTTTGACACCTAAAAATTTTCAGGGTATTAATCCAACTGATAAAATTTTGTATAGACTTAAATTTGAATGTAAATGTCATGCCACATTAAACTACATGCCTTAGAGAAGTTAGTTTTCTCACAGTTATTTTTCTCAAATTATTTTGTGATGTTAAAAAAAGATATTGTATACCCAGTATATTTGCCATGGACTATCTCAGGCAAATTGTTCTGATGCCACTTCAATTCTTTGCTTGCCTGCGCTGCAGAAGCTAATATGTATAGCTACCCAGACCTTTCAGTACACCCTTTTAAAATTTTAACACAATTTTCTCTTCATGCTTCTACAACATTTCACTAGTACTGAAACATCAATGATTAAGGTAAGATTTTGAAAAAGTCTATCCATAGCTCTACGTCATCTTGGAAAGATGCCCAGAGACTGCCCTCATAACTAGTTTTGTTTGGATAGTTAGGAAATCGAAAAGCCCAGAGGTATAGCCGGAGAAGATTCTCTGGCCCATGGATGAAGTGGCTCAGCACGTGGCTATTTCCCCAGGGAAGCCTGGAGAGTGCTTCTTGGCTGCCTCTAAATAGGAAACAAGTAGTTGCTCAGAAGATCACTCTTTAAGAAGAGTACAAATATAGCATATGTAATCCAGGGTGTGTATGTGTGCATGAGTGAAGGTGTGTGTCTTGCAAGAACGTACTGAAGAATTTGCAGTTTGCATGGAAGTTGCATCCAAGTTGCATGGAAAGGTACAAGCTACAGAGAAGACAGTCTAAGGTAAGAAGGCAAGATGCACTGGGAGAGCGAGGGCACCCTATGTGCCATGTTGAAGGGTGGCTCTGAGTCACGAATGGGCAGTAGCCGTAGCAAAATAAGGCAGCAGTGAATGGCTGTCTCCCTGCTGTGGCTGGAGTGGGGTCCAGAGCTGTGGTGGCTTCGGAGGTGTCCAGTCCTGTTGGACAATTGTGCACTGGCTTTAATCCGCTGATCATCTGCACGGCTGAGCTCAACCTGGACTGGGTTTTGATGCTTAAAAAGCGCTTGTGTGAATTTGTGTGTTAAATTTTAACTGCCCTAAAAATAGGAGTTCATAATTGAAAAGCTGGCAGATCCTTAATTATAGGGGAGCAAACAATGCCACTAGAGAAATGTAAATACAGCCTAATTGTTACTTCTTTATTTCATTGTTAAAGAGCTAGCTGACATAATGGCAGACATGGGATACTGCTTGTGTCTTAAGCAGCAAGGTTTGCAATCAAGTTTTTAAAATGTTCCTCTTTTGTCTTTCTCAAGGGACTTTACATGCAAAGTCTTGCCAAATGAATCAAGAAAAAATAGGGTAAGTGTGAAAGCTAGGAAAAGAAACAGCAAAGAACATATTGAAAGTACTATACAGAGCACAGTTTAATTGAATTGCGATTTGTTAGTCTTGTAAGCACTCTCCAGAAAGGAATGTCATGCTAATCAAAGGCTGTCCACCTTCACCTTATTTTTAGTAAGTAAACTTTAAATGAGACAGTTCCGAATTTTGATTTTTGAGGGATGTTGGACCACATTCACCCATGGGGCATTTAAATATAAAAACCTATTTATATGCAAATTCCTTAGTATTTCATGCAAAGTGGATTTTTATCAATTGACCATTCTATTCTATAAGTTATCATGCTGATAAAACATCTTTAATAATGGTAAAGTGAAGGAATAAATATAATCAGTGGAGCTCATTTTGGTACATCCTAGACTTTCTTGGGGCATTCCTGTGAGTTCTTGAAATGTAGAGCTATGAAGTTAACAAATTGCCTTTCATAAAGGACCTGGGAATGAAAGACTTCAGAAAAGGCTCTTGTGATCAATCCCATCTTAATTGGAGAGATAACTAATACTGGAAAAAATCAGAATATGTTACTCACAATTCAAATGAAATGAGAGAGAGTTTTTGCTAAGAAACCAAATCCTTCAGTCTTAAGAAACCTCAGGCAAAATCCCATGGACCCTGATGATGCGCATTCAAATACTAATGTCTGTATTTTAGGTTGTCTAGCTTTTATCCCACGAGATATCCATTATATATCTGTAAGAGAAAACACTTCATTATTAGAACACTTCTGGTTGTATTCAGGGAGTATTTGCTATTACGAGGTATTTCTTCTGATAGTCATTTATATGTAAACGTGGAATTCAGGAAAGACCAGCATGGGGGGGGGGGGGTAGTATGCCTTGCTAATTCTGTGTATTGTGCAATGCTGAGAGAGATTGGGGATGGGGTGGAACAGTAATTCCCCTGCTGGAGGAGGAAGTGATCTTGTCAGGAAGGTCAATCTTTCTGGCACTTCTTGCATTTACCCATTGTAAATGCCTTGACAAACTGAATATATTTGTGTCAGGCTGGCGCCTCTTTTGAGAGTTTTACTAGGAGACTTTGAGCACTAGCCCATAAGAGGTATCACCCACATTGATACTAATGCTTCCAGAAGTGAAACTCTTCACTTCCAGAAATGAATGCCACCATATCAACTCTTCTGCAGCCCTCTGGCATTAGGGATTATTATGCAGAATAGCCAGATTCCTAGCTAAATCCTCTCTTCAAGGATCAAAAATACACTATCTCTTTTGAAAGACTTTGACTACAACAATTTTTTTAACTTGCCTTGTGTCTGGAAGGAAACAATGGTTATCCCACCTTCGCCTTCCAGAGTTTTGCAATAATATAATAGCCTGAGAGGAGAACAGCATAACACAATCAGCCAGAAGACACAGAGCAGCGCAGATGATTAAGAGTACAGTGAACACACATCTCACCCTTATCCCAGTGAGGTTATAGTCATGATAGCTGATTGCTTTGAACATGCTTGTAGTGGTTATTTGTTTATTGAAACAAGTTAGATGTAATATTGCAGTTGCCTCTTTTCATGGAAACTGATTAGTGTTTCCTTGGAACGTTTATTCCTCCAATGTTGAACTCAGGGGCAGCCTCTGAGAAATAATAAAGTATTGCAGATTGTGTGAGTCTGCAACAATACAAAAAAGTGACCATCTCACATGCAGTCTATCTTATAAAGATTTTAGTGTACAATATTACAGAAAATAGCATCATTTATCTTAGTACTAGTAGCATTTCCAATAATAATACTGCATAGAGAATCAGGTATAAATTCAAGCATACTTGTCTGAAATAAAACTTCATAGATTTCTTTTAAACTGTCCTTTCAAGAGCTTTGAGAGTGCAAGCAGGCAACTTCACAAATTGAAGCTTATTAGATAAAAGAGATATTAACATTATTAGTATTTGCTCAGAAATACAACTAAATGAATGAAAAAGGTCTTCTTCACTAATTCTTAATAGAGTGACAAATGTGACAATTTACAGTATTTTTAATATTTAAGTTTTGTTTTAGTAAGTTCACAACCTGACTGCGACACGCAATGCTTCTTATGGCCTCCAAACTGTTCTTAAAGTTCCCTCTCACTTTCATCTGTTAAGTTGCTCTCAAAAACCGAGATTTTTCAACAGACTATACGCAGGTATCATCACTGACAGGACTAGTAGGAACTGTATTTTACATATTTCAGTGAAGATTACTATTCTTTGATATCCTTTTCCTGTCTTTCAGGTGCACATATCTATAACCCTATTTTACTGTTTTATTATTGCTGAGTCAAACAATGTAGTTTGTAGAAGCGTTTTTAATACAGTTCATTAAAATGATGAACCATTTCACTCCCTGTAATTTACTTATATGTGTATTGTATTCATTCATTTCTCCTAAAGATATCCATTCTTTGGAAACAGACCTACCAAATGATTAATTTGATGAATGTAATCTTTTGGTTTCTTCTAGTTTTCTAGAAACAGTATATAACTTTAATGAATTAGTTCATAATTCCCAATCACTTCACTACTTTGAACAGAGAAATTTCATCATATCAGTTTCTCCTGATCTGTTTAGTTATTTTTCTACAATGTTAAATTTTTTTTATTTGATCACTAAAGAAGCAGTACAATGTGTCCCCTGATAAGCTGACTAACATTTATAGCTGTTAGTATAAATACATATTCTAATGTGAAATTACTTACTGATATCAGTTTGAATGAAGTTCTTTCCAACATTCCAGGGAATAGAAAGATAGCTGTTAAACAGACAAAATACAATCCTAATTAAACTTATGAACTGAATTTATCCACAAATATTACAAACAATAGGCAATATGGAGAGGGATGATTCAAACAAACCCATAATAATTTTTGTGATATTTCTTATAGGATCAAAAACCTACTAAACTCCTTAAAACATCTGTTCACCATACTCATGCGAAGTTTGACTGACTTTCACTCAGTTTCTGATTTTAATTCTAGCAACTAGTATATCATATGCCGAAAACTGTGCAATCTTCTAAATAACTACTCATATGATGTATAAATAGGTAAGACATTCAAAATTCGAACAAAGCCACTGTTCTTACTGTAAGGTGTCATGAATTAACACCTATTAAAATCAGGATGAAAATGGAGGTGGATGGAATCACTTTCTCAATGAGTGAAAGAGGAAAACACTGTTTTCAAACTGTTTTCAAAGGCCTTGACATACTAGAAGTAGAAAACCATTTACATGCAGGCCAAAATAAGGCACACATATSAATTCTTACAATTTACAGTTTGATGTTAAACAGTATGACAAATGCAAAACCAGAAATGAAAAACAAACAAAAAACTATTGCCATCCCCCCCTTGTTTCTAATTTCTTCTTTCTAGGAATTAAATAATGAAGGCTGTCATTTGTGTCAATTAGCGTCACACAGATGTAGTGAGATATGACCTATCATTTAAAGTTTTTGAAATATTTCTATCTTAATTTCTATACTTTCCACTAGATCCATTTTAAAAACTATAAAAAGTAGAAAGAAGATTCTGCTCTTAATTAGATTAGTTTACTTCTGGAGTGATTTAGGGAGGCTACCTCTTGCTCTGGAATTTTTTAGAAGAAACCAGAGCCAAAGGTATCCCAGTCTTCTCTTGAAGACATCTACATTTTAGAATTATCATTAGTGAATTAGCCATACACATCCTTTTAATAATCAGACTTTTTAAGGCTAAAAGCTTATCTCCTATTCTTAGATGTAATTACAACACACTCCTGATCTCCATTAAATCTATAAACAGAATACATGTTTTAATTCTTGACCCTTGGGATCCAAATCAAAATCAGAGATTAAATGAAGTCAAAAACTTATCAGTAGCCTGATATAATACAAACTAAAATACAGACAGCGTCCACAATTATTTTGTATTCAGACTTTGCTTTGTATTGTGTTCAAACACTAATCCTTCCATTTACTTTAAAAGATTAACGCAACAAAAGGGTGACTAATTGTAAAAGGGGCACAATAAGGTTCAGGTTGGTGCTCTTTTGTATTAGAGAAAAATAATATGTTTGAGATGGAGAAATTAAATTTTCTGGAAGAGGTCAGCTTGGGAATCAAATGAATCCTTCTGATTCATGCAGAGTCATGCATTAACCACTTGAGATTTGGAAGGAAAAGACTTAAAGCTTTTTTTCCTCCTGTACAGATAATTTCCTTTAATAACTAAGTTGCTATTTTGTCTTCAGAATATCAACTTTCCAAATTAGTTGAGTTCTGAAGGTCCTCCAGAGCACAACATTTCTGATTAAACACTTTCTAAAGTTCATTCTACTAGTAAAAGTGGAAATTCCATTATTTTAGCAAGAGCAGGCATGTCAAATCTATCAAGACATGATAGGACTGAGGATGGAATAGAGTTAAGGGATCTATGGCTGTAAGTCATAATCAGAGGACATAGAAGTTATTATAAACCTTATTATTATGAGGTACAGTAATCAAATGAAAAGTATAGTTATTGTGACTCATGCTAAAGTAAATTGTGAAGAATTATCTTTAAAACTTTCAAAAGATAGAAGCTTTGGAGACAGCAGGATCATACAAGCATTATTCCCTTGGTTTGGTTTACTCAAGAGAAGAGCCACTATTTATTATTTGCCCTTCCCAGGAGCTCTGGAGGTGGCTAGGGCAACAGCTGTGTGCCGCATTATGGCTTCTGTGCCCAGTCTGGGGCGGAAGGACGGCAGCCTCAGGGACTCCAGCAGAGCCTGGGGAGGAGCAGCACTCTTTTGAATAGATGGAGTATATACTTCTTTTACACCTTAGTGTAAAAGAAGTTGTGGGGTAGTGTTGCATAGAACCCCAATACAATTCCCTGAGTCAGAGTTAAGCCCTTGGAGAGGATTATCTGGTTCTTTACAGTTCCTTTACAGTGCTAAACCATATCCAGAAGGTGGACCAAAAGCTTAATGCTTAGCTCTGTTTAAATAGTAATTGACTATTTTGTTGCTAATTTATGTATTTTCACCACCACCACCTTTGCAGCTGAATTGATGCAGTTGATTAAGGGCTAAGGGAAGTGAAAGATGGTTATCAAGCTGCCACTGAGGGATCTGACCATTCTCACTCTCCACAGATATGGTAGATTTGTGGAAAATTACCCCCAGTGTTCTGGAAACAGATGCTTGCTACTGAGACATATAGCTATTTACTGCCGGGAAACAGAATTGAGGCATGTGTGCTGCGCATGGAAAACTAAAATGGGGCTCTCTGTAGAATCTTCACATTGTAATCTGCCCAAGCTTCTGCACTGTCTTATAGAAGTAGAGGGAGGAGATAGGAAAAGTTCAGCATAAAACCATGACCAAGTAGATAAAACTTCATGGGGAGGGCTGACACAAAATTTGCCTGGGTTTTACTGGGTTGTAATCTAAGGTTGTCTTTCTTAGTCTGGTGTAGGCAGGAAGTCTGCACAAAGCCCATTCACTGTCTTTTTTCAAAGGGGGAATCTCCATGTTCAACATAATTTTCAGTGCAATACGTGTGTGAAGATTTGGGGAACCTATATACAAGTTTATGAACTCTAAATGCAAGAGAGAGGGCAGGAGTACAGTGTGTGCAAGTATACAGGTGCTGGGCAGTTGGAGTGTGGGCCTGCTCCATTTCAGACTACTGCCAGTGCCTGGAAGTGAGCAGCACTTTAGGTGTTACTGTTATCTACACCTAGGAACTGGAGCTGTATTTGATGCTTGTGATATTTAAAAATGCTATTGCTTTTGATGGTGGTATCCCCCCCAGATTTAGGAATCTTTGACTTGGATAGAACTATATATCCTAGCCTCAGCTCCAGGTTTTAGATTGGTAACTAAAAAGTAGCTGCCTTGATGGATGACTTTGCTCATCTCAAAGGCCTGGTCAGAAGGTATCTGGCAGAGGAAGATTATACAAGAGGTGATCTCTTACTAACCGTTATGGAAAGAGAGAAGAAAACAGATACTCCACATTCTGGAGAGAGGACATTAGGAAAGAGAGAGCCTTGAGTATATTCCTTTCTGGCAGAGGAATCCCCTTTTAACTGAAAGCAGCTGTAGAAAAAAAGATGCTGCCTTGGAAGATGGAGATAAAGAGATTCCATGTCTCAGAAAAGCCAAATGTAGTAGGGATGACGCTAGACTCAAGTAGTACTGAAAACTAGTTTAAAAAAAACCAAAACCACAGAATCAGGAAGAAGCATACTGGCATTCTTTTGACTTGTGTGGATAATGTTTATATCTTGAACTACTAAACAATTAATTTCCACATTTTCAGAAAGCCACTTTCCTGTTGGCTTTAACTACCACATGCCCAAGAGGTGCCCAAAAGTTTGAACCAATGTGAAATGATGCGTTCACATTTTATTCCATTTTCATGATAGAAGCGACACTTCTGTTACTTAATCTTTGGTGGGCAATAGCTTTCAGACATACTATGGTTAAACTATGGATTACCGGTTTGATAGAATATGTACAGTTTTAGTAAATTACACATATATCTATCTATATACTCTTTTCTTCTTCAAGATATTAAAAAATGTTGTTTTTCTATTTTGGAAAGTGATATTTTTGTTCTGTTTTTAATACTACGAAGTTCATGCAAATAAAAATCCCATGCTTTGATCAGCTGTAAAGGAGAAGTATGGCCAAAGTGAACCCATAAAAATGGAATAAAATATAAAACATTCTACAGCATTATCAAAGTGTCTGAATTGTTTTGGACACAATTAAATTCACTAATAGGAAAGCACTGAAATAATAGGTGTTCCACAGGAGTTGACATAGTCCCCTAATATACATCAGGGTAAATGAGTTTAGAGTTAGGCTCATTAATACAGCTTGAATATGATTCACTCAAACAAATAATCATCAAAATCTAACAGCAAGATAATTTCTAAAACATCCTATATAATTTATTCTGTCATTTCACTTCATGGATAGGATTAATTCTGAAAAACAAAAATCTTTAGAATGTGCTGCTTTTATTCTCCAGGAATAAAAAACCRTAATGTGTGTAATTATTCTATCAAATTTTGAATCTCAATCAAGTATATACTAAACCAGGTTTCTCAAGAAAACTGTTTAAAATTATTCATGGGACAAAGTTGTTACAACTTTCATTCTTATTCTAATCTATGATCTAGTTCAGTCAGTTCATTTTTTGAAAAATTATTTCCTCAGCTAGCCTAAATTTACTGTTAGTTATTAATTGAAGTAGATTCCTCTGTTCTCTGAACAATTACAATTTTTCATTTGTAAAGTTTTTATTTTTCATTTTGCAATATTAATTAGAATAACTATTTCTAATTTCTCAGATAATTTTAAATGCAGATTTTTTTAGGTATTTACTCTCATTTTTTTTAACCGTTGTATATACCAAACTATCATTTCAAATACGTATTAGAAATCCTTAATTTCTCTGTAAAGCAGACCAAGAAATATGCTGTAAGACTCTAATGCTAGAATGAAAATTAATTGATACTTTGTTAATTTTTACAAGAAGGAACAGCCAGAAAAAGTGTGGAGATGACAGCAGGAAAAAATTACTGAGTCTAATAATCAGTAGTTGAACTCTGTTAACAGACATAACTCATAAGTAAAACAAATATTGTCAATATCAGAAAATTTTTTGTTAAGAAATTTTGTTTGTACTACATTCAATACTCTAGATACAAATTGTTCCCTCTATTAAATCTCCCTACTTTTTCAGCTCTTTTAAACTGTAGAGCATTAGCTTCTCTTAGGATCTGCCCATTTTGTCCATTTTATCTGAGAAACTAATTGGAGGAATGTTTGTAATGCTTGGTCAGTGCTAGGTGAAAAAATACAAGGACCAGGTGTTCCAGTTCACTGAGATGGAGACATCTTTGGATCTTCAGAGAACAACAGGAGGGAGGTTCCTTTCCACGGAGACAGACTCTAACAGAAGGAGGACTACAGTGTTTTTGGTGAAGGATATAGGTCAGAAGGAAGCAGAGGGAATTTCAGCACAGAGCTGGCCCAAGTCTTCCTTCTGTGTAGGCAAAGTGATTTTTTTCTGCCATAAAAGACACAACAGTGTTATATGCTTACCCTTGAAGTGGGAAACTTAAATCTTGCAGCCGCAGCGTGGCCTCTCCAGTCAGATGTCTGCCACAGACGCACAGCACCGGGGAGGCCCGGGGGAAATGAACACGAAGCAGACAGTGAAGACTTCCCTCGTGACTAACGCACTCCACCTTGCCTGAAAAAGAAAGCTTCTGCAGAGCAACCCCTGCATTTCTTTGCAACCTGCAGAGCTTCTTTGTGCGCAGTGTCTCTCTCCTCCATCACGTAAGCATCGTTGCACCAACAGCGGGGACTTCCACCGTGGGATGGGGGCTGCTATTTCTGCGGACAGGGGTGAAGTGCATGCCCTGAGCACTCTGAGCAGCTGTGCTGGAGCTGCTGTCCCCCTTCATTGCCCCCACCATACCCCGCTGTTCCCTGCAGGTCGTTGGGCCCGCACAGTGCCTCCCTTGGGAGGCAGGTCTGCCCTGCTCAGGTTCCTGAACTGCACTCCCTAGCTGGGAGCGTGGGACAAGGAAAAACCTGAGTCCTACTGAGAGCAATGCTAGACATGCAAAACTAAACGCTAGCAATAAAGTTGCATAGGATGGATGGGTTCACACTGAACCTGTGCTAGGTCAGAGAGGAGACCAGCCAAACAGCCCCTCAGTATGCACTACTGGTGTTGTCATTAACATGAGCTATGAAAAGTGAAAATGACTTCCAGCTTGTCTCTATGCAGATGAAGGTGGATGTCATATTCTGTAAAGCAACTTGCAGAGTTGCTACTCTAGACAAGATAAGAAATTCTGTTGGGCTTCTTCCATCCTAGTGCAAATACATAACCCTAACATTATATGTCTGAATATTGTTATATTATACTGTAAAACAGCAGATGTGGATGGAATACCCTAGCACCTTCTATGCTCAAGTCAGTTTCATTATGTTTGCAAAAGGCAAATACAGATACATCAGTGTACTTTATTATAATGTCATATTCTTGACACTATAGTAAAAGTTGATTTGGTGTTTCCATTAGAAATCTCATTTTCAGGGACTTATGAGTCATCCATCTAAGTTTTTTCAGGATGAGATTTACCATACAGACCTCAGCCTACTTATAATTCCTCCCCTAAAAAATTGGTCAGTAAGGTTATCTGCACATTTGAAATCTCAAGAGCTCAAATGAATTGTTTTCCCCTTGCTATTTCATTTTTTTAACATTATCAAGTATTTGTGTCCTTCTTTAAGAATATAAAAGCAATTGAGAAATTTAAGTTAAAATGTTCTTGCTTCCACATATATCACATTCTTATCATAATTGTTTTCATGTGTTTTAACCAGAATGTTGAAAGCCCACTTGGGAAAAACTGTAAAAAATCTTTAAAAATGGAGCAGGCAGCCAGCACAATTTTGTGATTTTCACAGTACTGAATGAAAAAACACAGGGACAGTGGTAGATGCTTAAGAAATGCCACCACGTCATTCATCTAATCCCATTGATAGGTGGTTGTCACACACACACGCAGACATACACGCACACAAGCATGCAATTCACATTGAGATATTCTCCTTTGTATCATCAAGAGGTTCTGACCTTTTATGCTATTGAAAGCTTTGGAACTTCTAAGGTCTCAATGACTATCTTAGCAATTTCTAAGCCTATACAAGCAAATTCACTAAACATTTATACAGTTTTGGTATTCACTCTAAAACACCATTTGTCTAACTGTAGTCTTCTGTTGGATTGCATTTTCCTAGTTATATATGTGTCTAAGCTCAAAGTTTAACAGATTATTGCACTAATAGTTTCACTGGGTTGTCATGAAAAACTTAGAACTGATTATTCTTTTTAAATGCCTTCAGGTTTTTATCTACACTATTCAGAATGTTAAAAAATCTAAACTACGTTATGAATGTTAAAAATCATTTCAGCTATTACATATATTAGGAATATAGGCCTATCTCCAAAATATGACTAAGACATAAAACACTGGGTATTGCAATATATATATTTTAAGCATCTGGAAGCCAGAGTGGAAATCAGAATCTCAGCCGTTGGAGAAAGGGTCATACTGCAATCTCAAACTGCCAAGAGCACAGATAGGCACCTGAATAAAGTTATAATACAAAGAAAGGAAATACAAGGAATACAGTACAAGGAAATTTTGAAAGGCAATCATTAGAGAAACTGAAAACTTAAATTTCATCCTTCTTTAGACCTATTAAAGCTTTTGGAAGTATCTTATCTGAACTTGCTATTCACATTACACACTTTCCTTTTAAAACAAAGGAAGGGCCCCCAAATACTACAGTTCATACACAAAGTACTTGTCAGAATAAAGATGATGATGGTTCATTCTTTCAAAGTAACATTTTTCATCTTCCTCAGGAATGTCCTAATAACAGTTTATATTCTATGTAGAGAAGGGGAAGAGTTGAAGCTGTTCCAGTTTTCTAGAAATTATTGAAAAATTCATCATTTTATTTGGCTGGGCAGTTTTGACACTGTGAACTGAAGCTCTTCACCACAATTATGGTTTTGAACCGTTTGGTCTAGATGATTGGACTACTAGACAGTTAAAAACATTTTGTTGTTGGACACAAAAGGTAGCTGTTAAAGGCTTTCTGTAACAGTCATTACATTGGTTTGCAATAGGATTAGAGTGATTCTTCTTGACTCCACCTAGAGCTCAGTTGTGGAGTGCTGAAAAGATCAATAATGCTTGTTCATTTTAACATACCTGGGGACCATAAACGCTATTCTTATTCACGTGGTGTATGATCCTTTACAACTAGGTAGAAAGTATGGCACTTCTAAAATGGTGCAGGAGAGAAGAAACAATAGGGAAAAAAAAGAAGATGCCTCCAACATTTCATCTGTCTTCTGTGGAGCTGGAAAAAAAAGCTTCTCTCCATTAAATAACACATATATCTTCAGAAAATAAGGTCTTTAAGTATGCTAGCCATGCCTTCTTATCACAAGGGCATTACCAGTTTCACTTGCTTGATTTAACAGCAGACAGAAAGTAAATGAGGTAAGATAAAAATAGAAAAAGATCTTCAGTTTTAGTACAGCCACTCTGTCACAGACTGTACTATAATCCAATAGTGAAGGCTACATCTTTAACTAATTAACACAAAATATAAACAAGGCAATGCAGAGCCATTTTCTCTTCTCATAGGATGCAGCAGGCAGGAATCTGTCTAGCAATTAATTAGCAAAATGTCTGATGTATAAAGGAAGAAATAAAAAAGAAACAAAAACTTCAAGAGGACTGTCTGATTCAAGTTACCAATACCTACATCAACATGCTTTAACAAACAGTATGCAGGTTAAGGTTTATAATCTTACATTTGCTTTGCTGACATGGTCTATCTTGTGCTAACAGAAACAGTATAGAAAAATAACAAAGCATATCAGTTATTCACAACACCAAAGTTCCCCAGTTTCTGTGCTGTTTATGATCTGCTATAAATGGAACACAAAACCCTACCCAAATGAGAAAGTAATGTATTTACATGACATCAGGATGAGGTGGACTGCCCATGACCATGCACCACTGTACTAAACTGCTGAGTTACCAGATAGGATTTCCCCATTTCTAAAATGACAGTGAAGTGTCATGTCTTCTACTATGCCATGTTCTCATAGCTAAGCAAAAATATTTATTTTTTTTACTCCTGCAAGCATCCAGCTAGCTCCACAAACAAAAGGAAAACGGTGAAACCGCTTGCCAAGACACTTTAGTATGTCATTCTTTTTCAGATGATGTAATTGATCAGAGTAAAGAAAAAATCACACATCCAAATAATACAGTATGTTAGATTTTTATTGAATAACCCCTTGTCAGATTTGTAAGTGAAAGATTGTCAAAATAGGGTCTCTTTAGCAGTAGCAATGTGCCTTAAAACATTCCCCAAAAGTGCAAAAGTCTAGCTTCAGAAAGTACAATCAAACATTTTATAGTCATTCTTGCACTTATTAATCTTGGGGATTTATCGAAGGCTTAAACATCTTAACCTAGAAAAATAACGGAGAAGGAATGGATGGTGCTCTTCCTAGCCGGAGATTAAAACAAAATGAAAGTCTGCACTTGGACTTTCTTTGTTTTAACTCTGCTCTTTCTTGAGAAACTAAGAAAAGCTTAGTCTCAGCGGTTAGCCACACACCAATAACAACCAAAAATTAACTGTGACCCTACCTGTGTAGAGCATTAGAAAATAAAAATAGGGAAATGGTTCAATGCTGCAAGGTTATGATAAAACTAATCCTAAAAACTGAGGTGCAAAATCAGAATCTGAAAAAAGTCTTCTGATATTGATGAGGAAATTTCTACTGACCATTGAGCAGGTTTTAATAATATAGATATACTTAAAGATTATTAGGAGTTTAGTTAGTTTTCAAGAGAGAAACCAGGGCCCAGTTGGGTTTTCTTATCAACATACAGCTCATGACAATGGTATGGCCTACTGGTATCTGAAATGAAAATGGTGTATTAATAGAGCATCATTTAAGTAAGATGAATTTTATTTATTTATTTGCTTATAAGAGAATTCAGAGTTACTGTTTTGCTTCTGCTCATCTTTCACATATGAAGAAACAGAAGATTTCTATGTTCTCCAGCACGTAAAAAGAAACACATTTCAGTGGGCTTGTTGTCCTCATAAGCATATTATTGCTCTAGTCCTTCTCTATATTATGTAAGGTATTTTGTGAAGCAAAAGAAGGTTGTTTATTTTAATGAAACAGAAGAATACAACTCTCTAATCACACTTAAGATGTTAGTTGTTAACACTGAAATGTTAGCTATTGAAATAAGGATGGGAAAACTGAGATTTAACAAGGGTTCCACAGCCATCTTAGTTCTCTGTCCTTAAACACAGTTACTTTAGGAGCAAGGGAAGGTTACAGCCCTTAGTTCCCATATAATGAATCCTTGCAAAGGTACATTATGACTCTTTCACTTTGGGGAAATAAAGAAAGAAAAATACATCTATGCTTCAGCTGTAGCAGACAACCTAACCTTTCTTTCTCCTCCAACATACAGATGGACTATAATGACATCAAGCACAGTACAAAAATTCCAATTAACACCTTTTCGGTATCTTTCTCTTCCAATTGCTGCATCAACAGATGATGAGTAATTTAGGATTTTTTGTTATCTCTCATTACAAAGCAATTCATCTTTAACTGGAATCACTGCTACATCGCTCTGTTGAAATGATATTTCAGAAACATCAAACAGCAAAATACATAACAAAAACATAATAAAAACATAACAAAAACTAATTATTTTGTCTACATCCCTGTTTGTAATGTATGCTTGAAAATTCATATGCCACTTCATATTCTGAAGCCTGAGAAAAGAGAGAATTCAAACTGAAAATCTTGCCATTGGCTCCTGAATTATAATTCTTAACTTCACTTACACAACAGCATTCCATTAGAAAAAGGACAGGGATAAAAATCCATAATTTATCTTTCAATAATTATTATGATAAGACCATCAAGGAAGAACAGAAACAACAACTCAAGTAATTAGTCATCAAAGAATAAGAAGAAATTGCTCAGCTCCAACTTCATGATCTTCTAGTATGTATGCCCTCTCATTTTATAAAATAATCTGTACCAAAAGTACAACAAAATCAAAATGACAGTAAAGACTTGATTGTAACAAAATTACATCCAACACAGAGGCATGATGTTCTTATTCCAAATCCCTGTATAAACAGTCCAAATGAAAAACTCACAGAATATAGCAGAATGCCAAAAAATTACAAAAAAAAATTCCGTTAGATAAAATAGAACTGAGAGCATTTATTAATCAAAAATTTTAAGTCCACATTTATAAAAATACATGTAAAATCAAATTACTTTTCTAAATTTACAAACCAAAATAATCTGTGACATATCACTGTGCTTAGACCCAATGACAAACAATAACACTTCTCTTTCAAATAATGAATAAATCAAACATGTGCAAAGAACTAAAACTGACCACTTCCATAGCTTCCTCCTACAAACCATCATGCACTGTTTTCTCTGACCGATTTTCTTAAAATATATTAAACTAAATATATACTCCTCATGGAAAAAATGGTCATATCTAAGTGTCCCACTTCCAACATTTATTCTGCAACAGCAGATTTAGAAATGCAAGAGATCCAAAACTGCCTTGAGACAATCCCTTCTCATCTCTTCTCATTAAGACTACTGTTATCACATTCAGGCTTTGTGCAATGATATCATACTGCTATTACATGATTAGCTTGCTCAAACTGTCAAAGCCAGTAGCCTTCCCCCCCCCCCACCCAAGTTCACCATATTGAAAAACCTGATTGTTTTTTAGGTTATTTCTAAGCCTGTGCTCACCCATCTCAGTAAGTTTCTCATGTCGGCATTTGTCTTAAATTATCTGAAGTCAGTGAAAAGACTTCTTTCAAGTCTTCTCATATCTTGCCTGAGATCAGGCTAAATTCTGTCTTGTCTGTGCCCTATATAAAACTATCTCGCCCTAAATACAAGAGGAGGTTTGGATTAAAATAAAATATAATGTTTTACAATAATCAATCAATATGTGACAGAAATTATTACACTCCTTCTCAATATCCCTTCCAGGTGTAGGTCTAGATCCAGGAGCAGGTCTAGTCATGTCTCAGATCTACCAATTAATGTTTATTCTGTGAGTGGTACTTTTTAGCATTGCTTCGCACCAGATATCACTTGTGAGTTACAAAGGTATTGCACACCCCAGTTGTTGAGTTCAAACCTTTTGAAGTTCTCTCCTTACACTTTACCTAGTCATACATCCCACCTCTCTGATGCTAAAAAGCACTCCCTGATAAATTTGTCTCAAAGACAAAATACTTCTGTTTTCAAAAACACAGGATAGATTCAGACCCATAGACTTCAAACATTATCCAAACTTTTTTAACCAGCTGCTTCTCCCTTGTGCATTTCTATCCAACTTTATCTGGATATCATGACCCAACACTCCCCTCAGTCTGATGAAACATTTTCTAAGAAGGAAAACTGTGCTACAGAACTGAATTGGTTAAATTCTTCCATTAAAGAACATCAAAATACATGAGTTAATATAAAACATTACTGATACTGACTTGTTATACCATTAAAAAAAAGTTGTATCAACAGTGCACAATCCCATTAATGCCAAGTATTCCACATGAGGTGTCTTCTAAACCCAGTCAGGTTTAGGAGATCCAGCAAGATTGTAGCCTCTGGTTTCAGATTTGTGCACTCCCTGGAGCTAAAAGAAATAAAACAATATAAGAGGGAATCCATACTCCTTCTAAGAGTGCCAAGTTCAGCCACTATTAAATACTGACATTTTTGGTCATTTACACACAGACTAAATTAAGCTGATAATGTCACTACTTTGACATTAAAATTTGTTTTATATATATGGTTTGTGCTTATTGTTTTCCTACAGTAATTCTGAAACCAGTTTATTTACTATAATACTTCATTCATTGTATCAAGGAACATTGATACAAATTAATCTATTTTAGCTCTTTTATCATTCACAGTTCTTTCTACAGTGATTTAAGGTTATAAGGAAATATAAATAACAATCACTCATTCAAGAAAAAACATTCTTGCTTCCTAGGCACTTAATTTTAAGCTTAGTAACTATGTTTCACTGCTAATTAAAATAAGATCATCTTTCCAGTAATCTGCATTCTGTGAGATAAAAGTATAGCTGAAGGAAAGACTTACTTTTTTTAACTTACTTCTTGTACTTTCACAAGCCACATGCATCCTTTTTGCTTAAAGGTTGAAAATATTTAATTTCAGGTCTTTAATACTGATTAATATATTAAGGTAAATGATAACATGAGATGAATCCCATTTATGCAATAATATATTATACATCAATGGATTTGCCACCCTCAGTCATCTAATTGAGGATCATGTTTTTGACAGTTACTAGCCTCAGATGCTTCAGAAAACTTCACAATAAGTATATGGTAAATAATCTGTCCTTCTTCCTGCTTTATGCAAACTATTTGAGATTATACATTAAGATATATGAATAGGTGACAACAACTGCAAATTCTTCTGGCTTGCAGAAGGTGTCCTGACATAGGGCAATTCCAGACTGAAAGTTGTATGCTTGTTGTTGGCATGACTCTGTTCCCAAACTATTAAGTCCATTTCCCTAGACTGCCTACCAGCATTAATAGCTAATCCACATTAAATATTTTTTGTTTAAAGTCCCTAATTAGGAGAGACTTTCCATTCATTGGTTGCCTTTTGCTTGTTATGCTTTCACCAGACTAAGTCACAAAGAAAGACTGAAATGGCATTTCAGTCTTCTCCCAGTTTTGAATAAAATCGAAATAATGAACTGAACAAGAGACTTTGGGTCTCCTCTTATTCCCTCCCTTCTGTGTCTGAAAGAACATTAACAATTAAAATCCCGTGATGTAGCCAAAGGTGACAAGAAAAAGATCATAATGAGAGCATATTAATTTCAAGTACAGCTTCCTTTTTTGGGGGGGATCTACATCTTAACTTGTTCAAAATATAAAATATCTTTATATATAATATATCTTTAAATTTCTATAAAATTCAGAAAAAGAGAGCACTGAAGTAGACTAAACAAACTGAGCCTTTGGCTTACTGAGGCATTCAATGATAGTGCAAGACTGCTGTAAGCAAAAACAATATGGAAACAAAACAAAACAGTGAAGCTGAAACTAGGACTACTTAGTGAACAAAATGGTAGATAATTTGGAGTTCATAATTTGAAAATGAATCTGGGAAATCAGTGAGAAAAAATAAGCTTTACTATCATGAGATCCTTTAATACACTGTGATTGAACCTCTATCATCAAATTCTTCAGAGATATCCTGATCTTACTTGTCCAGAGAGGTTTACCACATTTTCACAAGGTTTGTGGCCCTACATTGACAGAATTGTATTTTTGCTCTTTTCTATCACCTACAACTCATTCCTTTTATCTTATTTCTTCCTTCTCCTTTGCTTTTTCTTTAAAGACAATCTGGTTTATCCAGCCAAGAATGATTCCTTGAAACACTGCTGTGAACCTGTGACTGAAAGTGAGCTAAAAATCAAAGCTCTAAGCACCTTGATGCTTGTATGAATTTGCCAGATAGATCTTTGGCAGTCTCATAACACTACCTCCTCTGCTCTCAGGATGAGAAGTAGAGAGAAAAAGAGCGCAGAAATAGAAGCTGTGTTTCACCTATGTTACTCTTTAGTCTTCCTATTCATATGCATCTTTGGTTTGTCCATCTTCAAGAAAGCAAGACTGGACTCAGACAACAACAACAGCAACAACAGCTCCAGCACATCAACTGTCTTAGCTCTTCCATTTTTCCCCCAGCACGATAGTTAACACTATCTATAACAACATTTAATCAAGACTTTCTTTATTAAGATACTCTACTGCTATTACGATAGAAATCTCAGTTAAAGCTTTACATTTGAAAGATTTTGTTTTTGTTTCTCTCTCCTCTTTCTGTAACTTTAACAAAAGGTTATGGAGTTTTTTAAGACTGCCAGATTGCCATGGGAATAAGAAGGCAGAGATTAAAAACTCTGCATCTTGCATAAAACCGTAATGTTCTCCAGCGATAGAATAATACAAACATCTTTGATTCTCTGATCTTCCTTATTCTTCCAATATAAAAACCACTGCTTGCTCACTTCAGACCTCTTGTGGATACAAGGGTTCCTGTACTGTAGGAAGCACAAACAATGCAGCCAGGGGGACTTTTTGTCAATCACCTATTTATAAAGAAGTCGTGGGCATTCCTGTAAATAACAGCAACACCTTCCCCAGCAAGTCCCCTAGACACCAGAAAAACTTTTCACCCTCCTGACTGCTTGACAAAAGTAAACAGGAGAGCAAGTGTTCCTACCTTAAATGTTCTGTGATAGATGTTTGGTAAGCCAGTGTCAATAATCGTTTCCAAAAATACCTCATACTTTGGGAAGTAGATTGGTTTAACTATTCAGCAAGAAGGTCTCTCTTAGATCCAAGTAGGGAAATTTCTGGGACAAAATGGTGAACACCACCTCTCTATTCCTAAAAGCTGTTTACCATCCTGTTATATTCTTTGGCACTACTTTTTCCTCTGCTCTTCTACTATACTGTTTCTACCTTGAAAAACTGAAAGACACGATGAAGACTTGAGGGACTGAAAAATCATTTTGTGGTCTGCATTCTGTAGCAGTTTTATGTATACTGTCTGTTAGCCATCATAACCTTGCTATCCATTAGCTTTTCTTTTATTTCTTTCCCTTTTTTTCCTGGACTTGAATAAAGAAAGGTATAGATTTCTACCAATAGGAGGAAAATCCCCCCCAGAAAGAACTTTCTATAGCTTTTACCAACATTTATAAGAGTTAGAAACAGGACTGAGAAAAACAAGTAGAACAGCTATCCAGCTAATGTTATTTTGCCATAATCCAACTGAATGAATTTCTGAATAAATTTTCATATGTATCCTCTGACTCTGCCAAGAGATATGAATCACTTCTGGTTTTAAACTTGACCACATTTAGTTTCACCTGCTTCAAGTGAAGCCTTAAACCCTTTGAGACAGCAAAGTAATGCACCCACTACGGGCTTTTTTGTTTTGTTAATTTGAAGAAGTAGTATTCTCTACATTTCTCTACTTATCTCGAGCTTATCTAGCAGGGTACACTTTATTGCTGAAAGTCAGCATCTGCCTGTTGTTTCAGACCTCAGTCTCTACTTTTGCAATGAGAGAATTGTTCATAATTCAGGATAAAACTGATGATGAAGAATGCTTTCAGGAAAACCTCTAAGAACAGCACTGGACTACAGCTGGGCTAATATGGATCCCTGAAAACATCACTTCTGAGCATGTCCTTAGCCATCCTGAGCACAGGCCACACCTCTGCAATTGAGTTCAAGATTGCTCATTATTTGACTGGTCAGTGTTATCCTGCCATCATGTCAGTTGCTATAGAACTGCTCTTGTAATGATGTGACAGAAACTCCACATAGAATTGCTTTGTGCCTGGTTGACTTGGTTGTATCTCTTACTAGAGTTTGTCTCTGTTTGCCTGCTGCTGTTCTTTGGTAGCTTTTCTTGGCTAGACTCCATAGCCAATTGCCCTTGGAATAAAAAATACATCCTAATGTGAAGAGCTTCACTTGAGCTTCTGCTGGCTACCAAACCTATGCTGCATCTAAAATGAGACACATTTTGGGGACACATGCAAAGCTAAGGAAAGCAGCTCTTCTTCAGTCCTTCTTTTTCTGGCAGTCTTGCTCCTCAGTCATCTGTCTGCCAGTCTACTGCTTATGATCACCCGCAGAGCAGTTCTCAGTCTCTCCGGCAGCTGCGTTTTTCTGCCTTGAGTGAAACCTCTTATGCCAACTATTAATGGTCAATCAATTATCTGCRGCTGGGTGCTGGCTCTTCTGTCCCTTACTTGCTGTCATGGACTGAAGCCTACAAACTCCATTCTAAGCATACAAATGTATAATTCCCCAGATAATTTCTGTAGTCTTAGATAAAAGTTAATCTACCGTTACAGTGCTTCCTAGTTAAAGTTGCATATTTTTATTACCAGTTCACTTTATATTTGAACAACAAAATGACCCTTACACAAATTCCATCAGCTGGGTGTTAATAAACATTTTTCTCTGATATTTCAATCTCTAAGAGTATTAGACTGTTATCTTAAAATAAGACTAAGCCATGGATCTACCTACCATTTGCTTACTGAAGACTATCATTTGCAATATGCTCAATACCTTTAGCTTCCTTGGCTTGTAGATGAATAACATGGAGGGAATGGTCTAGGTTTTCCAGCCTGCACAATGAAAAGTTTTGGCTGTAAAAGCTGTTCAAAGAGAAGAACAAGATTTGTTTTTTATAATTGAGAATGTATGTTATTCTACTCTCCTCTTGCAAATTTTTGCGGAGACCTTCCAGAAAGATTACATTTTAGACTAATATTGAATGTGAATAATTCTATATTTACAGGCAAAGAATTTTTAGTGACGGTGGTTATTATAGAGACTTGGGAAACCTTGGCTCTAGCTAATCAAAGCCATTTCCCAGGTCAGCACAGCAATATGACCGGCATCATTAAAATGAATTTAAGATTTGTATTACAGGATTTCTAAGATATTATTCTTATTTTATGATGGCGTGCAAAAAGGGATTAAAGCTTATTGCACAATTCCAAGCAATAAACTCTATTAAATCACCTAATACAGAGGTCAAGTTAATTTTGAATTTTAGGGCATTTTAAAACATTTTTGTGCTAAAATTTGCATAGTCAAGGTAGCACAGCTATCATTTTTGCTACTTTAATATTTTATCTTTTGATACACTCTGAATTATCTCTTGAAATCAGGTAACAGCAGCAAAATTTAACTCTAAGACAAAAAGGCCTTATTGGAAAAAGATATCCATTTATTTGGGCACAACAGATTTTTCTCTCTCAAAAAAAAAAGACCTTCATGACTTAAGTCAGGAAAGCATTCATCTGAATCTATTGCCACGTGTGAATCCAATATGGGAATTATAAGTATTAAGACTTATATTAACAGAGGGATAATGAATTCTATTTACTAGAAAAATTTCTTATGTTTCCCTACAGAAGAAGCTTTAGAGAGTTCAGTTTCTTCCTACTGTCCACAACTTCTTAAGGAAGCCTGCCATGCTTTAAAGGTTACCAGGTTGAAGCTAAGCAACCTTATATAATTCTTTATGCAGAAAACAGAACAGTAGAAATACTGTATGTCAACTCTAGTCATTTTACTACTAGGATCTGATGGTTTTTCAGACTTTTCCAGGACACTGGAAGATTATCTTTCCTCAAGAAAAGCTGTCATGGAATGGAAGAACTAAATTGAAAAAAAACAAATGAACAAAAACTTGAAAACTAGAACAATCTTCTAAATCTCCTCAACATTCCTCTTTGATCTTCAATTATTACTTAACAATTCAAAAAACCCTCCACAGCTGAGGTACACTCTTAAGCATCTCATTGTAGAGGATTGCAAAGCTCGACTAGTATAAAAAAATTCTACTTCTTTAGCATAGGTATTATTAAGCTGGATTTTTCCTCTGAAAATAAATTTCCCAAATTTTATAACCACAGAACCTTATTTGATATTAATCTTTGCAAACAAATAATGCAAATAAGAAGGCACTCTTTATTTTGATGGAAACCACTTAATATGGGTCTACGTACAGTTGTTTTAACTTCTTTGAAGTTGGAAGAATGATTCCAAACTCTTAGAAATATAACTGAGTGAATAAACTTAATAGAGTAAAGCAAACCATTGCCTGAGTTGTTCTATATAACTCGTGGCATACTCCACTATTCATATATGCTAACATTGATTGAAATCCTGACTGTACTTGCCTTTGGAGAGACAAAGAGATCCGAAACCTTTCAATGCAGGAAAAAAATGTTGTCCTCCCCTTCTTCTCCACCCCCATAAGTACATGCTTCATATTAGCAGTGAATTTCTAATCAATCTAATATGATGTAATCTCATTTCTTACTCTGAAGCAGAAAAATATGCAATCACTAGCAACTTTTTCTGAGGGCAAGTACAATTCATAATGAAAATTAATTTCGTATTTCTATTTCATACCCCCTACAAATAATAAATACTTGTAACACAAGGACAGATGTATTTAATATATTCTGTTATCAAATCAGAAACATAAGCAAAATGGATGGAACAAAATCCACTGAGATAAAGGACAATGCATAATGTTATGCTCCTATTAGAGTAGCAAAAATGTGTGAATGGTGCTGGTGCTCAGAATATTGGGAATACTTCTTAAAATCCACGTGGAACATATCTGAGAATGTTGTGAAACATAATCTTCACTTCCCATTGCTAACATAAGAAATCACTTAGTAAAAAATGGTTGCTCCAAATAAAAAGTCATTGGAGAATATTATAAGAAGGAAAGCAAGGTTCATCTTTAGAAATCATGTATACCTTAAAAATGCATGCTGTAACTTAGTGCTGTTTTCTAAGTATGATATTAAGAGTTGAGATTCCTGCAGTAGTAACATGTGCCATAAGAAGAAACAAGTAAATGGAAAAAAGATTAACGTGTTTTAAGATAATCTGCTGGTGAGGATGGAAGGAATACATTTTATTATGCAAATAGTATTGCACTTCTAATAATCTAATAAATGAAAATTTCAAAGGTTTGGGGACTTTGAGAAGAAAAAAATGGCAAACCATAACATAGCCATGAAGTTATAATCATCACATTTATGTAAGACTACAGCTTCATACTCTACATTAATATTCAATCTCCTAGTGAACTATCATCTTAGTCTTACAATTTGATGAGATTACTTTTTTCATCAGATTCCATTAGTATGTGGAAGATATACTTGTTTTCAGAGGTACAACTGAAGTTACTCCAGCTGAAGCAAAGTCAGATTCTGGCCTGAAAAACATTTGAGAATTTTCTAAGGCTTCTTATGGAAGGCAGTTAGCTCATCTAATTTTTGCTATCTGAAAAACCAAGCTGCTTCTTTACATTAATGTTCTAGGCTCCCTTCTTAGTCAAAAGAGAGACACAAGCACCTTACAATGATGACTTCTCTTAACCTAAAATAAATGTATAAGATAGGTTAGATCACTGTCTAGGGAAAAATCTATCTCTTGAGCTACTTCTGGATACAGTAGATAGTCAACCACTTAGACAAGATTCATAACTTCAAGGCAGCTGAAGTTAGGGAAGACTAAATTCATACTGACTCATTGTGAGTACCTTATCAAGTCAGCAAGATTAAAATCTAAAAAAACTCTTCTGTTTCAGATATGTCACTCTTTTTATTCTAAGTGTGAAGATGGCTAGAGAGGGAAGAAGTTTATCCCAAGGCTGTATTTATGAAACAAACACATCCCTTATCAGCCTTTGCTTTGCTATGTTCTCCAAGCTTTTATTGATCAACCCACCCTCCCATCGCAGTCATTTGTTCCAGGCCGAATTAAATACTGATGACAAGAATTGTCAGTTGTATTCCTGGGCCTATGGTGTGACTATTTCCCTATCTTAACTGGAATAACCCTTCTCCTAACACATGCAAGAGCAGTATGGTGATTTTTTTACAGCATCGCATTAGAGGCTTCTACCTGTTCTGTTAATGTTTAGTTCTTTCTCCTTAGTTACTACCAACCAAAAGATTTGAACTTTCAGTAAAAGTTATGTTGAATGGTGATACATGCAATTATGGGTTTTAAGCTTTTGTTTCCTAAGTAAACGAGAAATACATAATCACAATCTGAGCTTTTTGTGCATCCATGATCTAACTATCTGTTTCACAGTCCTTTTCTAACTCTCACAAAACCTTCTAAAAGTAGTGGCCAAGATCAAGTCAAATACATAAGTGGGAATGAGGTTTCAGAGATATTCAGTTTCTACAAGTTTTGTGAAAACAAATGGCCAAATAGAAAGACTATATGAACTGCTTTCACAGAAGAAGGCTGTAGCATGAATTAAACTTTCTGTGGGCATCAGAAAAATCTGACCTATTCTTTGTAAAATGTTTTTGGAGATCACACCTGATTAGGCATCAGATAACTTAATTAAAATTCACATCTCTCTAGTCTCAGCCGTAAAATCTTATCTCCAGTTAGAACACATGGGCATCCACAGCTTCTCTTAAAGACTGAAGACAATATACTTTTTAACAATGACAATGACTTTGTCAATGACTTTTCAACAGAAATACGGAGATCACATGCTAATCCTTCAATTTTTCTCTCATTTTAGATTCTGAGCTGAAGTGCAATACAGGGAACCTTCGGGTTTATGTTTGTTGATAATGTTCAGTAGCAGTGGCAAAATTTAAAAGTAACCTTGATGCCTTAAAAATTACTGAGGAGATAGTGAGACTAGCTCCAGAACTACCACTTGCCTTTACAAATTCCATATCCTTAATTACCTTCTATTCATATGCTAAAATTCATATTTCCAGGTATACATAGACAATTCAAGTACTTTCATCACAAAAAAAAAAAAAAGAAAGCTGGACAAAACATATTTTTTCTATATTTGAAATAAAAACATATTGAATAAGACAAAAATACGATGCTATTTGGGGTAGGTGAGCTTCAAAGGAACAAAGGAATAAAGAGAAAAACATTGTGAGAGGCAAACCGATGCATAATTTGAGATCTGTACTTCCTATTTTTTCAAATAAAGTGTTTTATAGGAAACAAAATACACTGCAGAGAAAATGGTTTTCATCCCTAAAAAAATGTATTTTGCTCATATTTGAATTATAATTGCATAGATGATTCAAGCAAATGGTTAATGATTTAATTTAAAAACTCTTCACTATGAAATTAACAAATATAATTTAATTGCAATTTCTTGCATGATTAATAGTCTAGATTTTCTTTCTTAATTCCATCATGCAGTCTGTTAAATGTGGCCTTTTTGTTAAATTATTTTAATTTCCTGAGAGATCAAGTTGCTATTGCATGCAGATTGTGTTATCTAGCACCTCATATTATAATTTCTAATTTTCATATCTATTTGATTAATGGTTTACTTTGATCAATCTTATGCACTAGGAAGACACAAGCTGATAGTCTTTATTCCATCAGGTAGAACGGCTTGGACTGAGGGAGCATGATGATGTGATGCAGAATACAGAAGTGCACTGGTCTAAAGTAAGTGTATTATAAAATCATAACTATTACCAAAGGCTGTTCTGTTTTTCTTTTAATAGCGAAATAAAAGCCACAGACACATAATCAGCCACACACACGTATATTTGTTAGGTACATTGCAAAGTGAGAAAGTATTTTGGGGATTTAATGATTATATTTTCTTCCTTGGATACTTATTTTTATAGGTTTTAAGGTTATGGAGTCATATGCATCACCTTGCAGTCTTTTCCTCAAGATTCATTCTTATACACTATTAGGTAGTGAAGCTCTCACTGTACATAAGTCCTGCTCCAGGGAAAGGAATTTGTTGCAGCCTATGAAAAAGTGTGGAAATCAGCCGTGAAAATAAGCAAATCCCTAAGATCTTGAAGGTTCTCAGAAGCCACAAAGTGTAGATACATTGATGGGACTGCTATTATTGGTGTCACATTCATAACCATGAACCCAAGCCAAGGCTGAGATCACATCATGCCAGGCACTGTAGTTCTGCAGTTCAATTTAAACTCATAAGACAGAACAGTTCTAATATCAGCTCTATTTAGAGAGATAAGGTAGGGAACGCATGTTTCCTCTTGTCTATTGCTTCTAACGAAAAAAAACAGTGGCACAAAACTAACAGCATCCTAACATTTCTTTGGTGCCTCTTTAGCAAGACAAAGAGCTTGTAAAAATATGTAATAGCACTGAGTCATGCCTCCTGCCATACCACTATCTATATGCATGCCTTGTATACTTCAGGCAGTTCTAGGTGTATTTATGATATGGCAGTATGCACTGCTCTATTTAGCAATCTCATAATTTGCTATAGCAGAGTTTATATAGTATTTTCCCCAAACATATACATATTGTGCTCCATTTTTTCAAAAGGATTTTGAATGCTTAGGAATGGGAGATTCAGAATGACAGCTGGTCAGGAAGTTTTCTTTGAATTTTCCAGAGTTTAGAACAGAAGATAGATATAGGAGAGCTATACCTTTACCCCAGGAATAGTCTCTGCTGTGGAATTTTATCAATGTTACCACTGCTGGCACCTCACAGAAGAGTCGGAAATTGGTACACAGGAGCAAAATGCATGCAACTGGAAAAAAAGATAGGAAAGCAAATATGTATCCATAATAACAATATATAAATGATGATGCCAACACCTAACATTGGAGGAGCACTGTTCACTTTTTCCTTCTGTTTTTACTGATTTTGTTCTATATAACTCGTTTTTACTGATTTTGCAGCTAATCCCTACTAAACGAAAATCTACAAAACAAAGACTGCTTAAAAATCTTTATGCACACTCATTTTTATTTATCTGAATATAATATATAGGAGTAGATGCTTTCCATTCCTAGGCTGATTTAGAATGTATATAAATTTTAATTCATATATTAAATGCAGTTCCATACACATAGCCTTTCCCATTTTGATGCAATGTATATTTAATTGAAATTACTCATTGTGTCACTTAACAGAGACTTTTTCAGCTCTAGGAGAAATTTATAAACCCACTTGCTTACTGAAAAGATTTTAAATATTTATCCTTTTTCCACAATACCCTTTAATACCTCATCATCAAATTATTATTTAAGTGATGTAAGACTCTGAAAAAGCATTTTCTAACAAAATGTCAAATAATATGAACAGAGACTGGTAACAAACACTGCTAATCCAGGTTTATACACTTCAATATAGTGGATACGGTCTAAACAATTCTCTTTTAATTTCACTTTTCATTTACTTAAGCCTTTTCCCCACAAACGTACACAATTTCTAACTTTTATTATTGCCAGACACATACAAGCAGCTGCTCCAGATCACCTAGGTTTAGACAATTTGTAAATTTCTTATAAAGACTGTAATAATAAGCTCAATATTCAACTGTAAGAGCTTAAGCCTCATTCCATTAGCAATTTTCTAAATGCATACTGTGTACACATTCCTGAAAAATAGCTGAAAATTATACTTTATGGGCAGAGAGATAAATGGTATGTGTGTTGAACTATAAACTTCCACAGTGGTTAACTATGACAAGTGTGGCTGCCTCTACTGCCTCTGCAAAATCTGATTTCAAATTATAAGATATTTAATACTGTATGTTTATATTGTGCATTTAGTACTGGATTATAAAAGCCTCACAAAACAAGAAGATGCCCTTAAGGCAGAAACTGGTAGTGCGGCATCATGACAGTCCTTTCAGTGTTTGGTGCTGATATTCTCGAGACACACAAGCCGTGTGGGACCAATGCACATTTCGTGGGCTAAATAAAGCTTCCACTTTATAAGCAAAAATTAAAAGGAAGGTAAAGACAGTCAGTATTCTGCCAGACATTAGATTACCATACTTTATTCTGTGCTGTGAGCTCTCCACACAGATGAAAATAAATGTGCCAGACAGATGCAGAATTGAGTTTTGATGTCTGTGGTCCCTTCAGCTAGGCTGAAACAAGGCAGTCAGGTTTCCCAAAGTACTCAAAGAAAATAACTCATTCCAGTAATTCAGTTTAATTGACTGAATGTATCAACAGTTTCATAATTTCTGTATGGAGCTGGTGGTGTTTCCAAGATCTGAACAAAATGACACTTGGTCAAATCGGTTCATTCTAAATTTCTCTGCAGAAGAGCTTTCCTTGACTAGTCTGTGGTCTGTGGATTGGTAAAACTGAAGTAACTTACAGATATCTCCACATTCCGGCTGCAACTTTCTTGTTCTGGTCACCATTTACTGAGAGGCAAGTCCAGGACAAGTACATGTCAGCATAGCTCACAATGGAAAGAGAAAGACATGCAACAGAAAAAAAATATTCTGTACATTTGTGGTGAAAACTAAAAATGTATGCCTCATTGCAGAAATATTATATATATATATATATATACATACATACACACACACATATATTTTACATTTTTACTTTCATGCTTTGTATGATGCAATTGTGAATTATGCTCTTCTTTTGCAAAGRTATTTAAAGGTTATGAATGCACAGAATAATATGTCCTTTAAAATAGGATTTGCAAAATTATTGTTCACAATATACAATAGGAATTTCTTTTTTTCTGTTGAAAGACATTAGAGTTAAAAAAAGGTATCCAGGGGTTTAGAAACATTCACTGTGTCAGACAATTCAATAGAAAAGGGCTCTACTGTATTATTACTTTTTTCTCCACTGGGGAGACCACATATGCATCATATTTTTTCTCCCTAGTATTTTTCATACAAAAGGCAGTAATACGGCTTTTGAAATTTGGTAGGTATTAAGGCAAGGAATCTAATTCTAAATGTAACTCCAAGATTTCTTGATGCTAAGATATGCACTGCATGGGGGGAATTATACATTTATTAGTTTCAGTTCATCCTTTTTCCTGCACTGAAATCTTCTGCTTGGTTCTTTTCTGTGACTTGATCAAGCATAGCTAATTTTTCTTTCCTTTTTTAATTTTAATAAAGAAGCTATTTTGGAACACAACTCTTCATGACAATTAGCAAACTGACATCTGTGCCAAGATGAGCTTACAATGTGGAGACCAATAGTTAAGTCTTGACAATGTAGAATCTTGTACACTTTTGACATTGCACATGTGTGTTGGCCTTGAGCGGTGTCACAATAAGACAGCTAAATAGCAATCAGTAGTCTTACAAGTGACGCTCAGGAAAACTCCCAGTTTAAGCCTGCCATCATGCATCTAATTACAGGGTGCAATGCGCAGTTACATATTAGAGAGAACCTAGGACATTGTCTTACCACGTACCGAAATGGCTTGCCTCACGTCAAAGTTGAAAAGAAGTATCAGAAGCAATGCAGCACTGTAGAACACAGTAAATTGACTTCTGCCAAACACTTCCTCCATGTCAGGGCCTAAAAGAAAGTCATATGCACATCAGCAGCTGCAGTCAGTGGCTATATTTGTTTTAAAAATTGGTGTGATGGAGGAGGATATACCTGCGTATAAGTTTCCCTTCCGCATGGGTGGAAAACTACAGCACTGGCAAGCTAGAGTCAAAGGTTCCAGTGTATTCCATTATAGGCAACTGCTGAACACAGGCAAAGTGCAAGACTCCCCACTGAAAGGCTGTAACCGAGAAGCTAGCGAGACCAGTTTTGACCACTGAATCTAATTATCCCTTAATTAATGATCTCATTCTATGGAACACGAGTATTCTACAGACGGCTTATACTGCAACTGGATAATACTTGACAAAAAGAGAGACAGAGAACCCACACAAGAACACGAATCTTCAATTATCACTCACATAAACTTAAAAGTAAATGTTCAGTGTGAACTCTGGAGGGAATCACTGATGCAGCGATAGAACCTGGATTTCATGAACCATGCTCCAACAAAGAGTTTCATGTTTGTGCCCTAGAGCGTATTGCCCTTGAAGTTTTGGAAGTCTAACCACTGGGGACACAAGTTTGGGTCCATTTTGAATGGACTGATGAATCACAGCACCGGGTGGGAAAGGACCAGCCAAAGGGCAGGTTATGGACATAAAAAGCTTTATTGGACCTCTGAGGTGAAAATGACCTCCCTGCCTCTATCTGCCTTTTCTCAGTGTTTTCCCGTCCTCAGATCACTGGAAACCTGCAGCATCTGATTTACTCTGTTGCTTGACAGATGGGCTCTGTTGGCAAATTTCATGGTCTGAGTGCCATTCTTGGCTGTTGTGCCAAAAAAAGGCAATTATTTTCTCACCTTGGATAGTGCCTTTAATTTGTCTTCCAGATTTTCTCTATTGTTGGTATTATGTAAATAAAATTTACTCAGAAAGATGTATAAAAATATTCTGAGAATGTAAAATAACAAACAGGTGTTAATCAGAAACATCCAAGGAAAAAAGATGGTTTCTCTCTAATTCTTTATATTTGATCATTTAAAAGTTAAAAGAAGGGAAAAAAAGATCTTGGTCCTCACCTCCAGCAGCAGAGAGAAATAACTTCAAATCTCCCTTGTCTTGAGTCAGTCATCTAACATTTAGTGATTATTCTTAAAATGAACAGGTTTTACTCTTGTGGCTCTTTCTCAGTAAGGATGAGCCCAGCTTACCTAGACAGTACCATAGAGTGTACAGTGTATGCACAGTCCTCATATTCTGCTCTCAGATGGATGGAGGTAGTTAATGACAGGCCTTGTGTCAGATTCCCCAGATTTAGACAGAGGCCAGAAATCAGGTATATGCCTGTGCCTGCTTTTCCTTAATGATTTGCTCCACATCTCAGGTGGGATTTCTGGATTATTGTTCCGAGGTACTTAATGATCTTCACTGTCTGTCCTGGCACAGTGGGTGCCTCATGTAGACAGTGCGATTTTAAGGGACTGCAATAATCAAATTGGGGGAATTAATTAAAGTGCTTCAGATTTTACCCTTGGTCTGCAAACAGGCTGTGGAATTCAACAGACTGTTTAATACTGTTGCTCTTTATTAATGTGTTAAAACACATTTTGCAATCAAATAACACATCCAATACACTGCAGCATGGAAGAAAGGACATTCATTTCTTATTAAATGGGCTCTAGACTTTAGTCTTCCATTTATGAACAAATGGAAGAAAATGTCATCCATCATTTAAAATATTCTTATTATACCCTGATAGAGATATCACATCCTTTTAGAGACAAGCTACTAACATGTCCAAATTTTAGTAGAATTTATACAATAAGTTGGCAATAAATATATTTAGTCTTAGATTTATATACTGCAATATTTTTCAGCATTTTGCTTTTGCTTATCTAGTTCCTTTACATAGGTAGTTTTCTACTAACTCCTCTCATCTCCCCAGGACAAGTTGCTGGGAGATCAAAAGAATCAAATCCATCCACTTTACATGTCTTGAGGCCAAACATCTGCCTGAATGAAATGCAAAATACGTTGAAAGATTGTGTCTTGTTGCTCATGACTTGTTTTACTCCCTCTTCTGTTGCCTATGATACATTTCATTTAATGTCACTAAAATGCATTTTAAAGGATGCATCTTAGAGATGTTAAGCACACTGCTTCATTTTCAGTAAATTCTCTTAGGATCCTGTAAGTGCAAAAAGCCATGGAAAGTACAAGACTTTCTCTAAAGCAAAGGTCACATAAAGTTACAAAACCTCTCATTTTAAAAATAAATGATAATAATAAATAGCCTGTTCTGTATTTATGGAAGGTTATTATAAAGGAAAAAAGTCTTTGATTTAGCCTTCAGTTACAAATAACCTGTTGTGGCACACAGAGGAAGATTAACAGATGGAAGTGTTACAGCTAGATCTTAATAATAACAGACGTGTTCTGCGTCAGAGTCTTCAGGAAAAAGAAGTGCTTGTTGCCATTGTCTTTGGATCTTCCTTTACAATTAAATGTGAAAAAACAAACCATGAGTATTACCAGCTGATCTGTTTTTTGGGTTTTTTTTTCCACCTGAAACTACAATGGCAAGGCTTCCTATTAATTTATTTCAACCTGAATATATGTTTTGGTTTGGTTTGGATAATACACAGGGAAAACACCTCTGAAAGGAGAGATATTAGAAACTAGGTGAACAGAGTAAAAGATTGGGGAAAAGCAATTCTCCACTCAGAGCACTCACACTAACCGTAGTGACTAGTACAGCTCTGAGCTTATTTCCTCCTTGTACCACTCTGCCTGGCTCTCTGCAATGAACAAGTGTATGGTCACTCCGAATAACCAAACAGTCCATCTCCTCTTCCACCAAAACCAGCTCAGCTTAATTTCACAAGACAAGAATTAGTAAACACTCTAGACAACTATGCAAATGCCTTTGTTTTACAGACAAAAAGGTATGATATCTTCAGCTAGACCATAGACAAAAATTAACAGGGAAGTCAGACTTTAAGAAGGAATTAATATGAACAGCTTGACTTCTGATTATTTCCACTTCCCTAATATGACATACATACATATATTTATATAAAAACATGAGATTTTTTTGATGAAGTATGAATAGACTTACTGAGAAAATACAGCTAAATGTAGTAAGCATAGTAAGAAATATGATGTTTTAGTCAATCTTTAGCAGTAATTTTCCTATGCATTCACATATATCTTATCAATGAAAAAGTGACGTTAGGAAAGTGGATCAAATGAAGTGAGAAAAAGAGAAAGATTAAACAGAATCTTTACAGTACATGGGAACAGTTAAAGTAATAAAAATTTAGAAAGCATGTAGACACCATAACATATGAAAGTGTGAAGACATTCTTGAATCTTTCTGTAGAAGAAAATTTATTTTTATGTAGTGCAGTATAATTTAGGATATTATGTGACATTGAATTCTGACCCAATATTTCTTCAAACCTATTCCTTTTTGACTAGAAAGTTCAAGAGTATTTTCTGTTGATAGATGAGCTAGCTAGGAAAAATACCATAATGGTATGCATACATTTTACAACCTACATTGCTCCTTTCATTTTGGCATGGTTGCTTCACGCAATATACTTGTGAACAGCAGAATGAGATGAGATGACAAAATAGTTTACAAAAGTATTACAGGCAAGGAGAGGAAAAGGAATGAGTATAATACACCTAACTTGTGGTTTACACTGCTGCCAATCACTGCAGCAGCTCAGCACACGACCTGACTGCTTTTAAGACAAATTCACTGTCTTGAAAGTACCATACACATTGCAATTAAAATCGATTTTTCTTTCATATATATATACTTATATATAAATAGTACCAATAAACATCTGCAAAATAAGCAGCTAAAATACATAATGAAGCCTTTTTTGAACTTAGGTAGAAAAAGGCCATATCCTTCAAAGCTGCTATTCTTTTTTATTATTCAGTATTTTAATTTTCTTCAGTACTTTCCTAAATAGAATTTTAAATACATAGACTATTGATTCAATTGATTCTGTTAGCTATTTCATGTAAACCCGTATTTAGATGATGTAAGGGGGTAGTATGTCAAAGTTAATTTCATTTTCAGTCCACTTACTTTCTGGTAAATCAGCAGCAAGGGAGAATAACAGATGTTATTATAAAAATCCTTGTAACTTGGGCTTCATTTTCTTTCCTATAAGCAATGATAATTTATTCTTTTATAATACATTTTTTCCATCTTCATGAGTTTTCCTCTATTCTTCTTCCTTTTGTCCATAGGCAGTCACAAATGTTTAATGTTTCTAGCATATTTCTGATGTCATTACACTGATAACACTGTTATTTCTGAATAAAATGAAAATAATCAGTCAGACAATGAACTAATAGATTTATATTTTACTGATTTGTTTTTATTTAAATATTATTGAAATATATTACTCATAATTTATTTTATTAATATAATTAATATATAGGTTATATTTTTTTCTCTTTTCCGCACCTTCCTCAAACATGCATTAAGCCATCAGAGCAAAATTCAAGGTATGCAGAAAATAAGAATGTTAGGCACAACTGATATTGCAGATTGGTAATGGGACAGCATATAGTTAAAGACGTGATGTTTCTCTTCTTTTTCATTTTAAAAGAGGACAAAGACTCTTTAAAAATGGGAGGAAATACTGATATTGTGTTTGCCAGACTGTTAAAAAGCTTTATCAAAATTTTGCAAAAGGAGCACACAAAAATTTCCCATTGCTATCAGACAAATAAGCATTTGAATGACAGAGGCAGACAGCTGTACAAAGAAGAGTTGATGCTGTTCTTGTATATGCTAGATATAATTGAATTGAAAAGTAAATATTCATAGAAAAGAGAGAATTAAAAGCTCCAGCTCCTGAAAAATTTTAACTCAAACTTTTTTAGAAATAGTTAAGTGTTCATTCTAACTCATTGATCAGTTCCAGCACTGTTTTTGTGCAATTTTAAGTATCAGTAAAATTACAGATACAAAAACAAGTTTATGCTTAAAAAATAATTAAAGAGAACTCATCAATAAATGTATTCCAATTTCGTGGCAAAACTAGAAAATTCTAAGACAAACCTACAATTCCAAAAACCTCTGAAGATGTTAATTTATGCCTTTAGTTATGGCATAAAGTTTATGTTTATAAGTTTAAATGCCTTTAGTTAAGGCATTCTAAGTAAAGTTCAAAAACTCTGTCCCTTTCTAGCCAATTCTCATTTTATTTCAACAGCTTTGGCATGCAATACCATATGAAATAAATGAAGCATTTTAGAATGATGCCCAGATATGTATTGTTTTCATATTTTCATTTTCACTGTGCCTTTACATTATAGAACTAAGAACATTTGGATGACTTAATTGTTCATCTCTTAATATTATGTAGCCCTTCTCCTGTAGGCAGAGCACTAAGGTGTATTTCTCCAAACACATTGTCCAAACACATTTAGTCAACACAGTGTTGACTAAAACTAGGTTAGGATAAGAGTCTGAGTAAAAGAAAAAGAAAGATTGTTTCTTTCTTTTTTTTTTTTACAGTGATTTCAAATATCTCATGCAAAAAAATGTATGACAGATACTGTCTAATTGGATATATATTCAAAAAAATGGCGGTTTTAATTGAAAGTCAGAAAAACTTAGAAATCCAAAGTGAAAAAAATCAGGGAGGGAGTGAACCAAAACTCTGTGCTGCACTCTGAGTGGCAAAATGAAAAGAGGGGGCAGATACTATCAGAAACTGTAAAGTGGTGCTTCTTGATCCCAAGTTAAATCATCTGGAAAGAGCTCAGGAGCTACTAAAACATAGTTTTTACTCTATTTCTTGTGTTCTGTGATGCCAAACTGTTTTTACCAGGAAGATCAAAGTTCATGGCCAACTTGAAGTCTGTTAGCATTTCTCATACAAGCACTTTTCACATCATATGGCATGTCAGTGTTACTCTTTTTGCTAACAGGTATTACCACTTTCAGAGAGGTGCTCCTGTGTTTTCACATTCTTAAAACTGTTAGGAAGAGCTGTCTAAATTATTTTGCCTTTGACCAGAATAAGGTACACATACAAATTACTTGTATGTGCTATTTTTAATCACTTTGCATAGAGAACACAGCACATATAATACACTCACCCAGTTTTAATGTGTTGGTTAATTTCAGGTGGAAAATGTTGACATTTTCAAAATATTTCCTGTTAAGTTTATTTTAAAATTGTATTTAGTAAATGTGTAACTTACTCCTTCGGAGCAGTTACATGAAACCAAACCATCAGAGTTTGTCCCAAGTGTCTTTTGAACTTTTGCATTTAAGTAAAATGAAGGGGATAATCAAAAATATTTTGAAAGAACCAATAAATCTGGTATGGCAAATAATACAGCCAAACTGAAAAATTATTGATGTCTTTTCATCATATAGAAAGTAGTGGTTTGTCTAATAAAGTTTCTAAAAGCATAAAGTTTTAAATGACATAATTATTATAGATAAAGAACGGTCAAAGTAATTCACCAACAGTAATTCACCATTGATAACAATACACTCATAACAATATGATTCTACTTGGACATATACATAGCAGTATATGTCCAGGTAGCAGTACAGCACAACTCAGAAATAAGCTTTATTCCCATACCTGCATTATTATGGACATGTCCATACTGTTAGATCCAGAAACATCTACAAGTCAAAACTAAGAGTAGGTCTGGAAGCCGTATCCTAAAATCTGTATCTAAGTGGAAGCAGGAAAACCCCCTAACAGAATAAATAGCCCCTTTGCCATTATGGGGAGGAAACTGTGTACACAGTAGGAGCGGCTTACCTGGATCTCAGGAACTTGTAAGGTACAACCAAGCAGGTACGTAGAGCTATAGCCTATATGACATGAATGATGTGTAACACAGCTTGATCATAGGGACCATGGAAAGAAAGTAGGGTCCAATGGGACATCATTCTTCCTCATAAACAGTAATGAGAGTGAAATGTAATTGGATCTGGGCTTCTCAGATGGTTACACTGAGAAGTGAGAATAGCCATAGCTTCATCCAAGGGAGAAAGGCGGGAATAAAGAGAGTTGACCATGTATAAGGGAAGGCTGTGGGAGGGGGGGTGCTGGCTTACAAGGTCATTTGTTGGTAGCCACAAACATCACAGTTGCATTGATGCAGCTGTCTGCTGCCACGTATTCAGAGCTACAAAAAAATTTTTACTGAGTCCCTCTATCTTTAAAATGTGGATCAGGTCTGTTAGGAAAGAAAAGGTTATAAATACTTTAAAATATCATTTCAGAAATAAATTTTTATAATACAAAAATAAGTACAAATAACATTACAAAGCAAAACTTGAACAAAGGCTATGGAGAAACAAAAAAAGCCATCAGTTTCTATTTGCTGTGAGCATCTTCACCTTGTAATAAAGAATATTGGACACAATTCTAATATAACTTCATTTGAAGACAACCTCAGGCACTTTTTATCTATCTTGTTTGTGACTTCAGTCTGGTTATGGGAAATTCATCCACTTTTTACCTCAAAGCACCTGCTAATTTGGATCTAGAAAGAATATAAATTATACAATCATTCCCTTTATAACATTTACACACTGGATAGCATCCACAGAGTAAGATGGAACAATGACAAGAGCTTCCATGCTTTAAAAGTGATTTTTTTTTTGGTTCAAAACAGCAATTAAAGTGTGAACGGTAGAAAGGTGAATAAGGCCAATGACAAGAAATGGAAATTCTGTCCAAGCAGATACATTTTTACTAAGAAACTTTAAAAGTCAAACAAGGTATCTCCTAAATGTCTGGTGTTTCTGATGTAAAAATGTTTATTGTGTAACTCTCCTTCATTCTGTTTTAAATATCTGTCATGGGGTCTCAAAGCACAGGAGGGGTATTTTTTGTTCGGAGTTCACTTATCCAAATAAGTGAATAAATAAATAAATAATAGCAACCCATCCTCTAGCAAAGTTATATTTACTTTAAGCTGTCATGAGTTTTCCTTTGGTTGCACAAATCCAGAGCACCCTTGCCTAAGTCCCTGCCTTGATCCAGCCTGGTGTGACTAACTTAAATCTCTTATCATAAATTTTAAGGCACAAATGCCAATATGAAATAACATAACAAAAATTGCCATGAACATGGTACTGCTTGTGATTTCAACCATTTGACAGAAACAAGGTTAGTGCTCAAACAAAAGGTTCAAACATAGTGTTACATCCAAACCTTTGCAGCTTGAAGACCCATGCAGCATCTTCTGGTAATTTGACATTTTATAATAATAATACAACCCCTGATGATAGGATCATTCACACTTGGACCTATCTAGAGCATGCCAAAAGTCATGGTTTCCTTTTCAATGAAAATTACTATCTATAGGAGAGATGATGGTCACCCAACATGAGGCTGGGACATAAATGGTGCAAGTGCAGTGATCCAGGAGCTAGGCAATGAATGCTTCCAGGTTCTTCACTACAGATGCACTACTGACAGGTATACACTGCAGTGGAGAAGCAATGCTCCACACCCAAACTGAGCTCTTTTCTGCAAGGATATTTTTAAACGTAACGTGGACATGCTGATTCACATTACCAGGTGAATCTCAAATCTCATCAAAGGTACTGATGTGGGAGACATGCTTAACTCAATTTTAGATTTTGATCAGGTAACTTACTGTTTATAGTCATTTACAGATCAAAGGATTTTAAATACATCAGATGAAGAGCATGTTTTTCACAAAATCACACTTTTATGCAGCTAATTTTCAACATGATATATTTCTTTCTGGATTCAGTCATGACTTGAAAGCAAAAAATAACTAAACGCAGACTTTCCTGCTGAACTATATTCCATTATATATATATGTGTATAGAAGATGTTTATACTGGTATAAAAAATATTTGGTTTTGATTGGGTTAAAAATCTGTTCAAAAGTCTGTAAATAAAATCTGATTACCTGCATTTGGYAGCAGAAAACTTCAGAATCTTCTGGAAGTTCTGGATCTCACTGCCAACAGCTAATTGTTATTAGCTAGATCACAATTACTCCTTTCGATAGAAATCTATGTGAAAAGGGTCACCCATTCTCATCATCTGAAATAATTTCACAATAATTTGATGAATCTGAGAGCTATATGTTTTATTTATTTGATAACTTTAATTCTGAGTTTTGGAATATTTTTCTACCAAACAAAGTATCATGACTGTTCCATTGCATTTTTGTTTATCTAACAATGTTCTGTGTAACTTATCTTTATTTTTTTAATAGAAGCCAATCTTCTTAAATATGTACTCTGCTTCCCTTGGTCCTCCTGGTCACTCACCTACAAAATATTTCCAGTGCAGAGGTGATACAAGAGAGAGGGGGCAGCGACAAATCTTCAGCCAGCATTTATTTTCATACCTCTATGACAGGTATGCCTATAGCTGGGACATCGGAATAAGAGTGGTAAATCTGTGTTGCTATAAAGCTATTTGAAGATTCCGGAGTAGGTTTCAGACCACTGTTTAAAATGTCAGACTACAGGCTGTGTAAACTATCATAGCTCCACTGAAGTCAAATTGAGGTTACAGCACCATGATTCTAATCTTGGCATTTTGTAGCCCTGCATGTTGTTGTAGTTGCACAGAAAATCCTCATATACAATTTATCTTTTAAAATGCTCTTTTTTTTCCTGTATTTCGACTCTGACAAACAATTCCTTGCTTGCTGCATAGTCTGTTGTAGGCTGGGCTTTTCCCTTTCCACTGTGCTGACGAAAGCACACTTACTTTTATGCTACACACTGTTACCTCCACTATCTTTATGCAACACATTCTTTTCCTTTTTTTGACTGCGAGCAAACATGTCCACCCTCTTAGCAGTTCTCTGGATCAGTATTTTGTTTGCTAATGAACTGAGTGTGACGAGCTGTATGAATAGCTTCCTCCACTATCAGATCTTACTCTGGACCTTAATGACACTTCCTTATCAACAGTAGCAATAACAAATGCATCCATAACTCATTCTTCTTTGTCTGCCCACATTTCACAACACTTAGCCAGTTGTCACGAAGTCCTAACAAAAGCCTTTATTGATCACTTGCTTTTTTGACACATAATCTTGTCATGACTTTTTCACAACAGCTTATTTCTACATCTTTTCATCTTCATATATGAGAATTTGATAAATATGCTCTCTCACTGCTCCCATACTATGACATTTTCTCTATTACTGTTCCTGTTACTTTTGGAAGCTAGAACAATCATCTCCCCATGCAAGCTACAGCAAAGTCTAAACTGAAATCAAAATTTTCAAGAGACTTTTATTGAACATAAGGTACAACTGAGATTTTGCTGCTACCGAAATACTTAATGTCATGTATATAGTATGATACACACATACYGACACTTAAGGAATTGCAAACTTATCACTCGTAGTATTCAAAAATAAGAACGTTACACTTTCTCTGCTTTTCTAACCTGGCACGTGATGTCATATCTATTCCCACATATTCAACATTTGGGTTTGGCTTTTCCTTTGGGAGTTTAGCACCCCAAATTTTACAGGTAGAAGAATTATGAGGAACCAATTTGTACACTGAAATAAGGCTATCTTGGTTACATCCATTTGGATGGCCCTTGACATGTTTACCTTGGTTCCCCCTTCCCTTCCCCTGCTTCTTTTCAGGGCAGCTTTTATTCAGCAGTAAGAGCTTCCATATACTGAGGAACATAGGTATTATACATTAGTTGAACTTAATAAGGGATCTCAGTGCAGTTCCATTTACTCCAATAAAATTATTGCTGGTTTGTTTCAAATCAGAACACAGTAAGGTTCAAAGGCTTTTAAAATTTCAGAAGTAATATTTGTCTAAGGTGCTTTATGTAATGCATGCTGTGTCCTTCCTCAAAGGACTATGCCAGTATAAAACACATTCTGTTTTGTTTAAAAACAAGATTGCTACAGGTAAAGCAAGCCTCCTGTATCCCTTTCTTCCATGGAAAGCAGATGGTGAGTTAATGCATAAAACATTCAAAACTGTGTCTCAGGATGTAGCTTCAGATTATGCTCAGTATGCAGGCTCTTTAAATTAAAATGTTATTATACAAGCCTTTAGATCTTTAGTCTCTTATCTTTCCTCCATCAACAAAAGGTACACGTTAGTAAAAGACAAAACAGAAATTTAAGATCTATGCTGTCTAGCATCTCATTTTGTTTTTAGCAGCACGACCCAGACTTGAGTGATAAAAATCTAGATGAAATCATTAGGAGTCACTCCTGTGTTTTCTTAATCGAATATAAAGCAAAGTTTTAGAACAACAACAACAATTAAAACAAGAACTTAGCAAAGAGATATCACACAAAAGCACTAAGCTTCATATTTCCCATTTCAAAAAATCCACATCTATCAGCTCTTGATTCTGAATAAAAGAAGTTTATACTTCTAAATATTCATGTTGCAATAAGTACACCCATTGCTTTGCAAGCATCTCTCTAGGCAGAATTGGTATTTGCAAAACCCATGGTCTACACTAAGCCAGTACTTATGACAGTGAAGGGAGTGAAAGGACACACAGCATGTATCCTTGATGGAACACAAGAGTATTAGTACAGTTTGACTGGCTGAAGATAATGTGAATGGGGCTTTGGTGAGCCAAGACTCGGGTCAACATACCACATCCTTGGAGAAGATGGGAAAGAGAGGAGGATACATGGGTAGTGTTATGGGTGCTACAGACTGCTTGATCAGAAAGAAGAAGCAGATGAGACCTTTCTCAGACAGCTGGAAGAAGCCCCACATTTGCAGACCCTGGTCCTCATGGGGGAGTTAAACCACCCCAGTATTTGCTGGAGGGACAATACAGCAGAGCACAGCAATCCAGAAGGTTTCTGCAGTGCACTGATGATGACTTCCTAACACAGGTGACCGAGGAGCAACAAGAGGACCTGATACTTACAAAGAACTGGTTGGGGAAGTGAAGGCCAGAGTCACCCTAGGCCGCAGTTACCACGAGAGGGTGGAGTTCAGAATCCTGAGAGGAGGGAACAAGGCAGGATCACAACCCTTGACTTCAGGAGAGCAGACTTTGGCTTCTTCAAGGATCTGCTTGGAAGAATCTCATGGGATATTGTTCTGGAGAAAAGAGGGGTCCAGGAGATGAGGTCAATTTTCAAAGATCTCCTCCTCCAAGCTCAAGAATGGTTCATCCTCACATGCAAGAAGACAAGCAAAGGCGGAGGCCTGTATGCATGAACAAGGAGTTGCTGACAAAACTCAGACACAAAAAGGAAGCATACAAAAGGTGGAAGCATGGCCAGGTGACCGGGAGGAATATAGGCACTGTCTGAGCATGCAAGGGTGGGGTTAGAAAGGCCAAAGCCCGCCTTTGGGCTGAACCTGGCAAGGGACATTAAGGCCAACTAGAAAGGCTTCTACAGGTACATCAGCAGCAAAAGGGAGACTATGAAAAACATGGGTCTGCTGCTGAATGGGCTGATGGATCTCGTGACAAAGGACACAGAAAAGGCTGAGGTCCTTAATGCCTAATATATGTTCCCAGAATGGAAACAGTAATGATTAAATGCAAAATTGTGCACAATTCATGGAATACAGGTATTTCTTTTTCTTTTTTAGGGACTGGGGCTCACATCATCAGAAGTTTAATAGCTTTCAAGCCTCATGATAGAATTTTTTTTGCTAATCTCTTCATTGTCATAGCCCATCACTGAAATGTGACCTTTAAACTGAGCCTATAAACCCACTCAAGCTGTAGTTCCAAATAGATGTGGCATCCTCAAGGGCTTGAGTCAATATGAAAACAGAAAACTAAAGTTTTTCTCAGAGGAGATAGTTATTTGGGTATGAAAAGTTTTAAATATGAATATCTCCTTAAAATTGTTAAAGTTAAAAAAAATCATTTTTTACTAAAAGGAAGAATATTTGGAACCCACAGAAAGAAAACCTATCAATTTACACAATTGCACTGTAGTTGAAGTTTAAAAAAAAAGAACAATAAAACATTACCAAGCCATCAGAGCTACAGGATGACAAATCCCACTCTGCAAGTAAGGTGCATCTCAGCTGAAACCTAAATGCTTAACAAACCATTCAGCATGCTTTGCAAACAGGACATCATTGCAGCAGAGTGGCAATATCATGGACAATCACAAATAGGCACCTTCCTCTCTGTTACCTAACCCTGTGTTCAAGCCAATGTACATATACAAGATAGTTTTGAGTGGTATTTCCCCTAACCTAATACTTTTCTCCCCTTTCCTCACCTATACCCTATGTAGCACCTCTGCATAGAGCTAAGACTATGTGTTTTCTGCATATCACTTAACATAAGGCATACTAAAGTCTCAGATCTGAGCTGATGTTTCTTATACCTCTTTTCTAGTAAGAGAAGTGTAAATTTTGGTGCCCAGGAACACATCGTTTTGTTCTGTCTGGGCCCACACAGATTCATGGTCCATTACTAATAAAAATAACACATATACTCTGTGCCAGATGAATTATTCAGCTATATCAGATAGCATGACAATTCTGAGGAGATTTTGATGGTCACAGTGAAGGAAAGTTTTCCTTGCCCATTATCTTCCACTGTCTAGAATATTCTACTCTACTGAGCACCATTTAAAAGACCTGCAGAAGAATTTAGGCAGAATACAGGCACTGAAGCACTTTTGAAGTGCCTATTTGCCATACAAGCCATACGCGCCTTGGGTTTTCACACCAAGTTCCTAGGATATCTCAGTTTTGTTTATAAGACGAAGTTCTTCAGCGACCTGAACAACAGGCAGCTAACAATAGCTTATGTGGCAGTCCGCGGCCTGGCTCTGTAAGGCTGGCCTAGTATGCAAGCTCTGAAAAGGCACTGCTTTGAGAGCCAAAGAATATGCTGTGTGCTTCAGTGAGTGCAAACTTACAACCTCTCACTTTCAGGTCATAGTTCTCCCAGGAAGATAAAGTCTTTCCCACTGCTGTTTTGGACAGGATACCTGTATGAAAAAGAGCGAACTGAATACATAACAGTCAAGAATGCACAACCAAAAGACCTCTTTTTCTACTATTCAGTACTGATTTTCTGTTTCCTTGTGCAGAATGTTCTGGCTGTTAGGGTCGACTGAATAGAAATATTCAAGTGTGTGAAGCAGTGGGTCATTTCAGCAAAACCTTGATTTTTGCCTTATACTCTGTGCTGAGTCCAATGTTCTACTGTTTTAATATAGAATAATTCCATAATTAATAGTTAATATGAACAGAGGTATGATTTTAACAAGATTTGTCTATGTGAAGAAATATTTCAATGCTGACTTCATATTTATTAAACTAAAAGCTTTTTTCTTTTTTTCCTTTATGTTTTATTCATAAGATCCCCTTTTGCTTTTTCAGTTTAAATAAAGAACTGTGATTATCTGTAAAAGTGATTGCTTAAAGTAATTAATCATTTTCCTTATGAAATTTCCTGGGTAAATTAAGGATCTTATAATTGAAGGGATTTCTCTTGTGTAAATGGAACATGCTGAGAGCCTAGGCTGAGAAATAAATGTACTACCCAGACCTCTAGAGTTGTTTCTCTCTTTTACTAGGACTAATAGCTGTCTGTCTAACAGGAGTGTAAAAAAATATTATTTTGAATTAATAAAAAGATATGTTTTCCTAATAATCATTACTTTCTAAAAATTGTTTAGTCAAAAAGTTTTTGACCAAATCTAATGATAATAATAATATTACTCTGTACTGAGAGTCTATATTTGGCATGCAGGCTGAACTTAAATATGGAGGATACTGATGGTTGGTTATATGCATCTTAGCAAACCTAGTTTGCAATTGCAGTGGCTTGCTCACAGTCGCACCATTCTGCATAATACAGGCTGGAACCACAGCCAAAGCTGCAGATTCTAGGTAGTCATTTATCCACAAGATAGTTTTCTCCCAGATCAAGGCCAGTACTGAATGATATCAGATAACCATGTGTAAGGAAAGAGGGAGACCATTAGAAAACGCAAAGACATTAAAGAGACTGGGTATATGTGTGTGTATGTGTGCTTTAGCATATGAATATTGAGATCATTAAAATGAATAGGTGACCAAACTTGTCCATTTCTTGAGTGCATTAACAAACAGAATTTTCTCCGAGAAGAATGGATTTCGTTGAGAAAGAGTACTGAGAAATATTAGACTTTGAAAAACGTGGAAATGGATGAGAAGATTTTGAAAACAATGGGTAGAATCCAGAAGTAAGCAAGCAAGCAAGCAAGAAGATGTGGCAGTGATTTTATTCAATCCCCAATGAAATAAATGCTTGTAGTGGTGGTTGGATTCAATCCCTATAGGACAGAGTAAGATTATAAATTTAGCATGAGCACAACTGTAATAAATGACTGTTTGTACTGTTGTTTGACACTAATTCAGCTCTACTGTAAGTGAAAAAAAATCTCATTTTCTTATATTTGCTTATTGGAGGGTTGATTGTGACTCAGAACATTTTCTCTGTGTGAATGCGCTATTTACTTCTCATTTATAACATCATCAAAAAGCAATGTCATGGTTGTGAAAAACTGTATGCATCAGGTTCATCAGAAAACTTGCAATTAACATATTACTGATTTAGATTTTGAGGCCAAATATGCAATTCCTGTCAAACTGGCCTACAGATAACATGGGTCAGCTTCAGAAATTTACTATGAACTAGACGATAGTGCTGTAAACTAGCCCATTGCCAAGAAGGCAAATATCTGAATCCTTGGCCTATGTGAGCTTCCACTACTCTAACTTAAGTAACAGTACAAGTTATCTTGTATCCAAGAGGGAGAAGAAAATGCAAGTATTAATTCCTGCACAGGCTATCATAATCTATGTCCTTTTCGGAAGGAGGTCCTTTATCCAGATATACATATAATCTAGTATTTGGGCTATGTGCAGGAAGCTTTGGGATTGAAAATCAATATTGTCAGATTCAAGGTCATTTCCAAGGTTAATGCCAGAGTCAGAAAAAGCAGGCAAATAGGAGCAAGAACTAATTAAAACCCTCATTGCAAACTCTTTTGGATTTTATGAGATTATTAAAAAACTTAGTTTATTTTTATCACTCATACCCTATGGCACTTCCTTAGCCAAAGCGAGACACAGAAAATACTAAAATATTATAAAGCCTCCTTTCCCAGAGTGCTGAATATGAGTAAGGATCATACAGGTGTTACACAATCAGACTCAAATGATTCAGCTCCTTATCTCACAGGGCCTTTAATGAGGCCAGGACTTTCTATTTCTCTGACAGTACATGTATGACTTAGGCCCAGATGATAAGGTAATCGTATGACTGTGGTCAAGATTTTTAGGCTATGGACGACGCAAATCATGTAAAGATAGCCAGGTCAGGACTGAGTGAATTAACCTGATAACTGACTGCAGTCTATTGCAGCTATCTTCCTGGTGTAATATGCTTCTGCTCTCAGAAGAGCTAATTAAGTTACACAAAGCATAATGGTAGTGAACCTGTAGAGCCTCTACAACTTGACATAGCTTAGTGAGAGCCAACAGGAGCTTTCATTTGCTCTCTGCCACCACGCATCTTGCATTCCTTTCTGCATTGTGCCCCTGCTTCGAATGGTAGCGTGCCAGAAGCAGAACACTAAGGTACTTCCTTGGCAAATAGGTTTAAATTTCATCAGGATGAAGAGGACACAATATTATGTCTCTTATTTCCTACATTAATGAAGCTGGCAAAAATAGCTGCCAACACTCCATCTTTCAGAGGGAAAAAAAGTCCATATCCAAAATTTCAAGTTACTTCCTGGGCAATTGTAAGGCAGGGTTCTCTTCAGTCATAACCTTATGCCTGAATTTTCCTACTGGCATCATCAGACAGCTTCTTGAACTGTGAAGAGCCTCCTAAATTCTCTAGTCAGTGAGGAAAAGGTACACTGAATTAATAAGGTACCTGTGACTTTGCCTACGTAGAACACTGTAATATAATATGTAAGTATTCTGAAAATAGGACCAAAAATCTACTTTTTAGGTATTATGACCAAGTCATTTTACTATAGTGAGGGGTCTGAAGATACTCTTAAATGTGTTTGAGGATCTGGGTCTTTAGGGAAGATTTCTCAAAAGAACTTAAGCAGCTAGTAAAAATTTTAAAAGTGCTAACCAGGCTTTACTTCTATTACATTCAGTTCTCACTTGCATTTTCTGTTGTCCTTGTTGCTAAGAACCATCATCAGCTTGATTTCTTCAGTTCAAATATTCCAAGGCATATGAAAGACCCCATTTCTATTAATTGCAATGAGAATTGCATTCCTATGGGTCTTCTGGGCTCGGGTACATTTCTCCCAGTTCCCAAACTGCAAAACAGGTATAATGTATCTTGATTTTATAGGAATTTTGAGAGAATCTTAAATATCGGAATTAAATAGAGTTGCTCAGCAAAAGGCACATATATAAGCAGTAGATATAGACAGATAACTTGAAAATGCATAAATGTAAAAGTAGAAATGAACAAATTATTACTGAAATAGCATTAAAAAGATCTACTATATGATTTCATTAAAGAAAATATCTGTAAAACCCTGAGAGTTTATACATAAGACAAAGGGCCCAACATAATATCTTAACATGGGCTCAGCATTTTAAGACATGCTCTTTTGTTCTGATGAGTGTTTTTGTTTTGCAAGAAAATGAGCTGCTTGCATAATAAAGGTAGGTCTCAATAATTTAAATGGAGAAATAAGCAGAAGAATTTACCATTTAAGTTTACATTACACTGAAATATCTTTTGATTCTTAGAGAGTTAAGTATTTCCTCATACTATAAGCACCAAAACAACTTTATTAAGTGTGCACTGTTATATAAGGTACATGCTGAAACTTGTAAGAAGTCAATGTAGTGTTTTTCCTGGAATCTTATAATTAATTCATCATCAGAATAGCTTTGGGGCCTTATTCTGATCCATTTTCTAAACAGTGTTACCAGGAAATTATGTTCTGCGCTTCTGTTTATTTAAAGAATATCACTGCTGAATTTACAACAAGCAAACTAGTTAAAGGAAAGCCTTTAGGGGAATACAGTAAATTAAAAACAAAAACACAAAGAGTGGAATATAGAATTTACAACCAGAAAAATCTCATAAAGGAGTGTACATTTCAAGATTTATATAAATCAAGTACAGCTTCTGTAAATACTTACAGCATAATGAATAAATGATTGCTGAATTCAGACTAGTAAGCCATGTTACTATATCCTGCATGACTGCTCCATCCTGTTATAGTGTGAGGCTTCCTACGCAATAAGCAAGAGGATTTTGTTCACTGCTGCTATGAATTAACACAAAAAGTCAGATAGGGATTTACCTTCACTTACTGACAAAGGGCCTGGTCCAAACACACTGAATGTGATATAATCTTTCAAAAAATCTCATTGGCTTCGATTCAGAACTACATCATACTTTAGTGCAAATTACTCACAACTCCTTGATGGCTAAGTTCAGTGAAGCTGCTTTCACTTACATTTGTGAAAAATATATTTCCAAAATGAATTCAACATTATGAGGAAAATGTATATGAACAAAAAGAAGTCAATAGGAACCCAGCACATATAAATTAAGTCCCTGTCTTTCAATAACATTAGAAAGGTTATTTTAGTAGTCTTCTAAGAATGGCAAAATTCAGCACTCAGGATATTAGCCTTGATTTATGGTAATAAAATTTCTATTTGGAAAGAAGTAAATAATAAGAAAAAGAACAAAAGTAACTAGAAAAAATGCATTCTGTTTTTTCCTGTCATGTATTCTTCTTGCAAAATATTTGATTCTATTCTTTAGTATACAAATTGCTCTGCTGCTAATAGCTAAATAAGAGTAGATATTTGCTTCCAGTTCCATAGTACTCCTGTAAAAACTGAGTTGTAGTCAGGACTTGAATGAAGAYAGAATAGTAGACTGGTCAGCTGGAGGACTGTCAATGGTTGAAAGGCATCATGGATAAAAGGAACACAACTGGTATTAGGAGAAAGACACAACAGGGCAGCAGCAGGTCACCAGCTACATACTATTTAAACGTTTAGATTTATATTTCTCTTTTCTGTTGTACCAATGTCTCTGAAGTGCGCTTCCTACTGTTTTCCTCTCCTCCCTGCCACATCTCTTGCGACTTCAAGTGCACAGTGTGCTTCCCATTCTTTCCTTGCTCTGCTGAATTTAAGAAGCATCATGAGAACACCCTGTTGAGACAATGGAAGATTGAAAGGATACCAGTAGTCACTTGAATCTTCTCTCACATCTTCAGCTGTGAACAAAAGGAATTACCCGTGAATCTGATTCAGGTGACAGCCAGTAAGCAGCAGCCTCTAACTTTATACCCTAATATATGCATTAAGGACTCTGAAGGAAAAGATTAACAGCAACATACTGTAAAAGCAGTTATCGGCAGCATATCACAAGAGAGCTACTTAAAAAAGCAAGATGAGGCTTGCAATGGTAACGTAACACTTCCAAACTTTTCCATAGGAAGTCGCTGCTCCCATAAATCACTTGTACTATATTTCAGATCCAATGTTTTGCTTAACACTGGTTCAGTCTTCTCAGTGACATTTTCTTCATCTAATTCAAAAGCTATATAAGCAATAGTAAAGTTGCACCCACACACAGGAAAGATGGACAAATAAAGATGACTACAGCTCTCCATCATTCTAGATCCCACAAATCTAAACAGCCTCAGGGCTGCTCTGTTTTCCCCGGGAAACATTATGCCAAGGATTTGTAACTATTTTCTACAAGACAGAAATATGGTGCACCCACCCCATCTGTACTTATTTTCCTGAGTTGTTCTTTTTATCTGTGATAGAAAGGATAACTCTTTGACAATGCTCTGCTGTTCCAAAATTCACAGAAAATTCCATTCCCCAGGACATCCTTAACAAATCAGTGTATCAAAGTATTATTTAAAAACCCTCCAACCATTTCTGATAGGAAAGTTGTAGCCAGTTCTAAATGGATGGCTTTAAAATACTATTCTTGGTAAGTTCCACAGACAAAACTGTGCTTTGTTTCTCAGAGCTTCTCCTTGGAACATTTCAGGATTCTGGTTGCGCCTTTCCCTGAGATGTATTTGGCCCATGCACGGAGGGCACTGACAAATACAGAGCATGTATCTTGCAAAGGGAAAATTTTTTGACAGTTCCTGACTTAAGGGCAACTATGATGTCTAATTTATGACCTTTATCTTTTTGTTTTATTTGGACACTTCTTCTGTCTTTCTTGAGGGTTTTTTTTTTTCTTCTTCTTTTACTCTTCTCTTTACAGTATTGCTCTGTAGCTGCACATTTGACCTTAAAGTCACTTTGTGAAAGCTTGGATGGCCTACTGGCAGGCCATCAAAAATTAGCCATTTCTCACCAAGCTGACAAGAAATCTACCAGAGCCCAAAGAGTGTCTTTTTGGCCTTTTTATTTCCAGGGTACAAATTAATGGAACTAGAAATTATTTACATCAAATACCCTTTATCCTCTACTTAAGTCCTGGGATGGTAAGCTGTATTCATGCTATACTAATGTTAGGGGACTTTTGAGCGTTTGTGGGATGGTCCAAACCATTAGGACATGGGACTGTAAGTATTCATCAGAAAGACAGGATTTACTACTTTATATTTGGGTTAGTTCAAAAGATGTCAATAGATTCTCAGTTTCTCATCCCACACATTAGATAACTATCTGAAATAATGTCATTGCTCAACCACCTGCTAGTGATATGATGGAGGAATTTTTGGACTATGCTAAGGAATTATACTAGATTCATATTAACTCCTGACTGTGAGAAAATGTTAGTGGGGATAATGCTCTTCCAATTTCAAATACCTTACTGTTAAAGGTAAAAAGGTCATTTGGACATTGATGCCCAAAGAATTCTGTGGAAAACTGCTTTTGAATTTCATGGCAACAGAACATAATCTAGAAATTAATTAACAAAAACTAATAAAAACAAATAGCATTCTTGATGGTTATTTGATAATCAAGTGTAAAATGCTATCAAATTTTCCCCCAAGTAAAGAAAGCATCTGACATCTTGTAACAGATTTGCTTTTTTGTTGTTGCATTCTTTAAGGGGATTGTGTGACCTTGTAATTTCAGTAACTAAGCAGATAAACTAGAAGAACCACGTCGATCAGACACCTAATTCTTTAAACAATAAAAAAATATAAGTTGACTGCATAAATGTTTCTGGATTGAAGTAGAAAGCTTTAAGCATTGTCACAGCTTAAAATGTGCCTATTTTAGGTTGCAGAGTTACAGATTTCAAGAGGAAGGAGTATTGTCAAGGAAAGAAAGAAAAGACAGTAACAAGTTTTTTGCAAGACTGAAGATTTCTGAAAGAATAACATACCTAGCTAGCTATCAGTGTATATATATAACAGGAATATAAATAAAAAGTCAATTACTTTATGAATTTCTCATATTCTAACTTGCTTGAGAACTGTCAAAATGATAAGGATATTGTAATACCAGGCTATTCTGTTCATACTATTTGACAATGTATGAGATTTCTAACATTATAAACTGTGGGTTACAAGCACACATCTCTTCTTGGAGTGCAGCCTCCCCTATTTTCATACCGTTGGATACGTGGGTGCTGCAGTTTTACATGTACTCGTGTTGCTTCCTGAAATCTGTTAATCTAAACACTGCTGAAAAAGCACCCCGTGAGCTCACATAACATAACATAAACCTGAGAGGTTGATCCATTTTTACTTTTTTACTTCACCCTGCACTGTCAGTCTGGTAGCTAGATGCAGGCTACTCATAGCATCTGGCAGGGAGGCTGCTCTGTCAGGCCTGGGCAGGGTGACAATGCTTGTGGGACAACTTCTGGCAGGGTCAAACATGAATTGACTGCTGCTCAGGTGCGGTCCTCTAACTCCAAGGTCTATCTGCACTGCAATCCCAAATGTTCATGTTTCCTTTCAAGCTGTCTCCTGTTCTCAAAAGAGTTTTGGTAATCCCCTGGCTACTGCTGAATCCAGCTGGTTGTCACTGAGAACAAAGTTTGTAATTGTTATTCTTCCCACAGCATTATCAATTTTGTGGTAAACACCCTCTCAGAGCAGTTTTGGGTCTTCTACTCACACCCAGTGGTTACACTCATGTTCCTCTCAGATCAGCTGTTGTAATCCAGGACATGTTACCAAGAAAAGGCTGTGCAGATTCCCCCACAAAGGTCCAACGCAAATATCCAGCCAAAAGAGAAAGTGCGGGGATTTATAAAGAAGGCATCCAGCCACAACCACCTTTGTACAGAGGGAATGGGGAGGGCCTGGAGAAAAGGCCTGTGGGCTCCCTGTAGGAAATTCAGTTAAGGAAAAGAAGCAGCAAAACTTCTGACAGCTTAAAGTCATGTTTCACCTATTTTGAACAAATTTATATTGGCATGAGGAATTTGTATTCTATCAGTGCTTTGTATCATGAGGTTGTAGCATTTGCTATATCAAAATTAGCACCCTAAAATTGAATTGTCTTAGAGAACATTTCAAGCTATTCTTGAAAGAACAACTAAGCTGAATTCCAGTCTATTAAGGCTCAGTTTAGCATACTAACTGCTGGAATATCCTTTATCTGTTACCAGTTTTTCTTTATGACTGGATAACAAATAGTCTGATTTTACCATATTAAATAATATATATTATTTTTTTTAATCTGCCCTCCAAATAGCTGGGTTTAGACCATGAAATGAAGGATCAATACTCTGTTTTCCTGAAGATTCAATTGCTACATAATGCGTGAGTCACTGAAGATGTTACATTAAGTTTTTATTAAGTAAGTGCCCCAAGGCCAAGAATAAGGATCAGATCTTTGGAGGTTTTGGTAGCCATGTTCATGATACAAATATAGTTTAATAAAACTCATTTTAATTGATATATTTTCTCTGTAATTATTCCCTCCAGCTATAGGACAGGCAGTTTTATCTCAGTGTCAGACACTGGTATTAAAATGAAGTATTTTACTAACTAGATAAATTAATTAGTAGCAACACAGGCTACAGCCTAGCTGAAGTAAATGGCATTAGGTATAATTAAGAGTAAACAAAACTTGTCCCTAAATTCTGTGAGGCTATGTACAGTTGGATTACAGCAACTCTATTGGGCAGTAACCTATTTGCCTACTAATTGTAACTCATACAAGCAATATACCTACACTGATTAATTTTACTTACAGACCCTGTGGTAGCTTAATTAAATGATCCATTCTAAATAATGACAGCCATTTTAAAGTAGCCCTGCAGGAACTGAACTGTTGCCTCAACAGGCATGAGGCAAACAGAATATAATGAAGGTGAACCATAGAAAATCCTTTTGACAACATATTAATACATAGAACAGTTACAGTCCAGAAGATTAAATAATTTAAAGTGAATTAAAATGTTCTTTATTCACAAAGAAGCTCATTTTACTTTTTTAAAATGACATGCTATTAAGTATTTGACTGTACTGTTTACTGATATATTGTATGTTGCAGTAAAAGGACTGCTGAAAAATAAAATTCAAATAAAATATGCTTGGGATTCCATGGTAGAGCACCAAAACAAGTTACCCAAAACTCATCTCTCCACCAGCCTGTGTACCTCCTTCACAAGGTCAGTGCAAATTACTCATTCCTATCTACTCATAAAAACAGGAGCACTCATGCCTATGAACTGCACTACAGCTTCTGCTGCTAATTTTTGACCCTCCAGAGCCCAGGGACACTTTTATAAATAAGAGTTGAAAACTACTTTAATTCATCAAAACCACATACAAATACCTTGCTAACACTGCTAAGAAAGAATTAGAATGCTATATAATAGATGAGGCAATAATGTAACCATTCCACTGCAAGGGACAAAATATATTCTGGTAAGGTGTTTAGCTAACAGTAAGCAGATAAAACTGAAAATTCTATTCCCTAATCTGAGTGCATCATCGCAAAAATCAAGAGAAGGATCAAGTTTTGCAAATTCTTTTTCTTTAGCATCAGGTGAATATAAGCAAGAAAGTATATTATATACTTCAAAAACGTAGGGAGCTCCTTAGACAAAGCTAAATTAAGGTGAATGAATTAGTGGTTCATAATGAAAGCAAATGTTCTCCAGAAAATACATGCAAGAGATAAGGAATGGGTTTCTTTTTGTATTTCTTCTGTTGCCTATGAGGCTGGTAACAAGGATAAAAGAAAGCACAAAAGGAGCCCTTCACACTACATAAAATACTTAAATAGGTTGTTGGGAATTAGGTTCTGTTACTGTCATATCCCTTGATCATTACGAAAAGGATTTTCCAGATGGCTTCTCTCGTATGAGAAGTGATGGTGAGACCAGGCCTGCTGAGGGTTATTGAAGGCTCATACAGCCCACACCTCAACATTCAAGTATCTGCAAAGATCTGGGCTTATTTCTCCAGAAGTGTGGCATGGCTGTGACATAATATGGGGTAAACCAAATGTAGAGCAAGGGCATGCCATCATGCCATCCATACTTCAGCCAACACAGCTTGATTCTTATGATTTATGTGGTTGAAGTAAATTTCACCTTTATTCAATAAAATTCTTATTCAACTTGAAAACCTCATCTCTTTCAGTTTCTCAGTGACAGCTGTCAGAATCCATCAACATTCAGTGCAAGAATATAAAGCTAATAGGCTTCTTGTAATATCAAAACTAAATGGACTGGTGAAACTCAAAATGAAATACTATTACTGAAAAGATTCTTTTATCTGGTGCTTTGTGCAGTGGGGAAAATGATTTAATCCTGTCTCTTTTAAATGTTGGATTGTAAATGAATGCTGACAAGATTAAATAAGTGTACTTTTGACTTGAGCCCCTGCCTGCAATTTTTTTTTTTAAACTAGCGGAATGTATGCTACTTGATATTCTGCAGGTGTGGGTTCATAACCCAAAGCTGTTGGTAGAAGATAGGAGAGGAATAAAAGTTAGGTATTTTTAAGACTGTCCCAAAGCTACATCGTTCTGAATTTAGCCCTTGTAATGCTAATGAATTTCAGCTTGTTTTCTACTCCAGCTGGCTCCATATAAAGACAACTCACTAAAGCAAGCAAAAGTATGGAGTCTAGTGGTAAGAATGATCATGACTTCCATATTAAGTGAAGCTGAATGGGCCAAGAATCATCATCCTGGAAAGAAGACAAACAAGGGACAATGCAAGATGGGTCTGTAAAATCACAAATACTAAGAAAAGGTGAATATGGAATGGCTATTTACTCTCCTGTGAAAACAAGTCCTGCGTAGCTCTAAAAGATTTTTGCATCTATTACAGTATTTGTAATACACACCTTATTTCCTCACTAATGTTATGGAATTGTTGCAATTACTAGAAGTGAGAGATGTTGTCTTCCTCTTACTCTTGAGGAAACAAAAAGGAAATTGCTGTTTTCTCCAATACAACCAGAAAAAAGGATCATACGGCTAAGATCAAACACCACTGACTTTCTGCTATTTCTGACACAAGAAATATGAACAATTAAATGTATTTCAGGAAGGATAAGCCTATTTGTGATACGATGTGAAAGAACCCACTTCTCTCAGGCAAGCTTACAAAGTCACAAATACAGAAAATGTAGGCCTAAGGCACTAACCTATAATGAGCTTACATAGATAACACTGAGCATCACCTGCCCTAATTTGTAAGCATCTGGCTAAAAGTGTAAAGCCAAGGTGTCTTGTTCTTCCTACAGTGAATTGAAGGAGAAAAGTGCCTAAAAGTAGGATTCACAACAACCCTCGCCTTATGTGTAAAGGGTAAGGACACACAGGGGACCATTAAAGAAGCCAGTGGAAAATGCCATAAAGAACATGTCTAAAACCTCCTGAATCTAGGTACCTGCCTAAGCCCAGATTTCACCAACTCTGTGTGACTGATGGTCACAGACTGGAACCCCCCCTCCTGGATCTGGGCATCAGCTCAGGTCTTTGGGCATATCATATTAGGGATAGATTAGTTATCTTTTTGTACAATGCTGCTTATACTAGTTCTCCAGGAAGTCAGAAAAATGCAGGAATTCTTGGAACAGAAACTAGCAGCAATACCTTCTCCCCTCAGGGGCGAGTGTGGGTGGAAAGGGGCTCTCATCATTGTTTAGCAGAGAGAGGTTTGTATTTGCTTGCTTTTCTTTCACTGTCACCTTGCCCAGAGGAGTAGGGGAATGGACTCGCCTACTTCTTCCTGTTTCCAGCACAGCCCTGCCTCATGGTTAGGGCATTCTTTTGTGACAGGGGCAAAATGAGGGCTGGAAAAGATACATACTGAAACCAGTTCAGGGTGAAGAGTCCTACTGCCTGATGAGTACTTAATACCACTAAACTGTTGTCTAAAAAGTTCACCATCAAAGACCATGGTTTTGAACAAAAATGACTATAGTCTGTGCCAAATAGCGTGCTCTTGGAATACTAGGCAAGTTCCAGAAGACTTACCAGATCTGTCCTCTCAAAAATCTCAGATATGGAAAAGTTTAATTTATGTATCCCCTGAGTATTTACCATTTGAAAATTGTATAATATAGGAGCTGACACTGGAGACAATATTATGGCAAATGCAGATGAAACATTTAAAATTTAAAAAGTTTTTTCTTCAACAGCTGAGATATTACCACTCCCTCTGTGGGCACACCCAATGTGATTCCATGAAAACTAAAACAGATTAATTCATATCATTTTTAGCTATGCCCTTCCATATTGTAAGATACCCAATATTAACAAATAGGGAAAAATTTGCCTATAGGTACCTAAAGTTCTGCTACTTCCTAAGTATCTGTGCAGGTGAAAACTGATTTTCAGTCTAAGTGCTTATATGGGTTTTCTCAACAGTCTACAACAGTTGTAGCTATTCTGATTTTCTTTCTCAAGTCCTTATTTGAGGTCTATGTGTTTTACTCTTCTTTTAGATTACTAGCTGCTCAGTGAAGTTTCATTGGAGTACTTGTTTAAACCAATCTCTTTTTTCTCCTTCTTTCTCTCTTTTAATTTCATCAACACGTAATTAATTTGGACTTCCAAATTTCCTACCACCTCAGAGAGGTGATATGAAAGTGACTGCTTCCTACTCTGAACCTTATGAGGGGTATAAACTATGACATCATCTCATTTCCACCTGAGCCTGTTTTCAGAGAAAAAGAAAGGTGATCTATATCCAGAGAAGGAAAAGGGAGTGAAAAGAATTAAATTAATGAAATAGACATTTAAAGTGGCATTTGCTGTTATGGCAGCCAACATTTTAAGGTGATGTAAGAAATAAATAACATAAAATTAAGTCTCCTTATTACATTATCCAGAGACCTTTGAAAATAAACAGATATTGAATTTTCTCCATCCATTCACATAAATATACTAAAATTAGACAGTATAAGAACCAAGAACAGGTACTAGAAAGTATTCTAAAACATTACCCATGGCATGAGCTTCCACAAAGACCATGTTCGGTCCTGTAGGAAAAAAGGACGAATAACAGAATTAACATTCCTGGAAGGAAGTTAGAAACGATGGACACTATCCAACTGCTACTGCAAGTATTTTGCTGTTCTTCCTAGCTTGAAAAACAATACACACTATTTAAACTTCAGTGACAACACTCTGTTGATTTGCATGATATAATTTCTCTGATCTCACATTAGACAAAGTATATATTATGTAGTCTCAGTCTGAATTCAGTATTAGCTGAGAACACTGGGAATTCTCCGAGAGAATTTGTTCTGAGACATCAGCATCTTCATCAAATGATCACTCAGCTAAAACTAAATGAAATTATTAGTTAGTCAAAGAGAATTCTTCCTATAGGGCAAGCTTGCTGGGAAATAGGTCCCTTTCTATATATCCTTGCCACTCTAACACATGAGAGTCATAAGCTTCTCACTTCTACCACTTTCATATCCGTTTGCTTGATTGGAATAATTGTTAGTAATTCAATAAATTGAAGATTAGAACAAAATCAAGCATAATATGAATAGTGAAGATGTTTATGGCCTGGTATGATCCCCTGACTGTGCCCTACAAAACCAGGCACAGAATTAGAAAGATCCCCTCTGCAATTAAGTCTATGTCAGTGAAATAAATCTGCTGTGAGTAAATGGGACAGTGGTGACACTCCTTTTTCTGCCCCCTTTGGAGACCTACCCAGTTACAGACTGGCAAAGGAATCAAAGCTTTAGACACTACAGGAAAGACAGCAGGAAACATTTCTGAAAGGTCCAAAAATCAAGATAATGTAATTTCAGTTGTCTGTGAACATCTATGCCTCACCCATGTGTATATGAACAAAGGGATTCTGCCTAATTTTAACACCATTTGAGTTTACTGTCTTAAAAACAAAGCACTCCAGTATTACTGACATCATGCTCTGATTCACAAAAACTGTGAAAATAGAAAGCATACAGAAAACACAGAAAGAATATACTAAAAACTGAGCATAAGAAAAGGCAAAGATATAAAGAGAAACAGAACAAAAGTCAAAACCAAAAAACCACAGATTTGTTTTTTTCTAAATTGAAAATTCAAATTGCAAAATCCATGTTCCAAACAGTGGTCACCATTTTGGGCCATCTTAGATTTTAACTGAAAACCATAATATTGCCATTAGTTGGAAAAAATACTTTTTCCTTTTCATGTGTACAGAAAACAAATAATGCCCAGATATCATAGTGTCAATTAGAAAGAATTATCTAATTGTGACAAAAACTACTACTAATACAGCAATGTTGACACAGCATTGCTTTGAAGTGGCACTCATGATCACTAATGATCTGAGCTTGAGGGTGCAGGCCATATCCTTTCCAACCCTGTCTGCCCAAGGACTGTTCTGAAAAACTAGCATCCAGCTCACACCAAAGATAAGATGAGAGTCTGAAAAAGCCTGAAAACCATGCTTGGTTTTAGCTCTTCTATCAAAACAAAGCTGCACAACCTTCAGTGAAAATATGCCCCTTCACTATGCAATAGCCAAGCAATTTAGTGATTTAGAAGTCCAGCAACTAGACAAAATCTGTCAAAAATATATTGATAATGTAAACCCCTATGCCAAATTTCCTGGATGCCAGGCAGGAGAAAAATGAAACGCAGCTGTTAACCAGTTTTGCTATAGAAGTAACATCTCATTTATGTCCCCAAACTAGCCACCTGTATTGTCAACAGTAATTAGGGTAAGGGTAGAAATGAAATACAGAGCCTGCATCAATTGATCAGTGTAGACATCCTATTATCAGCCCTTCAAAATCCTCAAGCAGGCCCAGACACTGAACCCTCAGTTCCACATTCACTGACCAGTGCCAGAACAGGGCTAACGAAAGTGGCTTCACACTTTAGTCAAGGGCAGTACATGACATCTACCGTTTCTCACCTTGCAAAGTGGAACAGAAGGAGAAAGAGCAGAAAGAAATACAATTACTGAAAGCAGTATGCAGACAAAAGATGGACAGAGCAAAATGGAGAAATAGCTAATGAACAGCTTGTTGAGATTCTCCCCTTTCACAGACTTTACAAAGGATCTTCACTGTTCCCTGCCCCATGAAATTTGCACCCTAGCAATAACCTGTTTTTACTTGTATTACAAAAAGTAAATATTATGATTAAGGCTATAAAAGAAAATTTCACAAGTTTCATGTAGGCTTACAACCTTTCCCCCACAACGACAGTCTAAAAATCTGAATATGGTCTTGTTTATCTATCTTCAAATATAAGCATATAAAATGAATAATTACCATTAAGTACCCAGACAGTCCTCCAAAAAGCAGAGCTTCATCCTGCATTCTGTATTTTAATTTTCAGCACTTCTCTCAAAACAAAATAGTTTTCTTTTTCATTCTATTTGTTTCTTTGCTATTGGAAAGATTTACATGTATCTTTCCCACGGAGAAGGTCACAGAATGATGGATTAAGCATTAAAAATAACCAGAAAGCAGAGCGAAAAGACAGCAAACATACTGAAAATAATGGATGCTTTTGTGATGATATTTGAAGATGAATATTTTGTATTCATGATGAGTATTTCTTAAAAAGTATATCCAAAATCACATCATTGCACACAAAAGAGAACAGTTAAAAGAAATTTGTGGTACTCTGGTTAATGCACTAGGTTTTTGTTATTCCAGGTAAAATCAATTTTTAAATAGAAGTCTAATGTGCTTGGTAGTCTTAGTATTGTACCTCATTAATACAGTGCTTTTAAACTGAAACAGATTTACCGTATGAAGAATGAATGGAGAAAAATAAGGCTTGCAGCTGGATACAAAAATATGGGCCAATGCTAAAGACCAGATATCAATTTTGGGATGCCGCTTGTGGGGTATGTAGGTCTAAAGGCTGTAACTCATGACCTGAAGTATCTGATCAAGCAGAGGCGCAGAAGTATATATTTGGCTTTGCCCAGCTACAATAGAAACTCTACTAGTCTAACAAATGGTCCAGTTCTGACTTGGAATCACTCTTTCAGTCCAATGTTTGAACTACTTCTGAAGTTAGAGCATTTCACTTGAGTTTTAGTTTCCATAGTTCATTTCAAAGACTTATACCTCTGACACTGAAATGGAAAACTGGCTATCTGGGAAAAAAAGCAAGGCAAAGATATATATTTCATGGTATTTCCAAGTTAACTTGTAAACAAGAAACACTCAAGTAGGCCATTATTCTCTGGTTCATATTCAGCCTGTGCAAGATCAGCTTATTCAATCACTTAAGGTAGGAGAAGAATTTAATCATRTTTAGATATAAGGCAGTTTGAAAGTAGCTTGCATTTAGGTCGTTATCAAAAAGCTAGGATCTGACTTTTCAGAAGATTGGCAAAGAGCACCTTCTTTAAAAGCATTTGAGTTTCAGTATCCGGAGCGAGGCACATCTATATGTAACACAAATTTGAAATCTCATTTTGTCTCTCCCATATGCACTTTCTCTGTTTTAATTGCACTTCTCATCTTCTATGGGATTGATCCAACTATTCCTAACATGCCTGGGAGCTAGACATAGTAAGAAGAAAGGATGGGAAGAGAGGTTCTGTCCCTCCATTCAAGTATAAACATTATGAAATCCTCAAAGACAGACCTTCACTTATTCCAGTGGTTCTCTACATTAACATAATAAAAATAACAAACTGTGTATTTGGTGTTGGATCACTCTACTTATACTGCAAAATTTCTGAGAAACCATCTTCTCTCTTGCTTTCTCTTTTATTTTCTCTCTTCCCATCTTCTTCCTCCTTTCTTTACAGTTATTCAACATCCTTAAATTTTTGTGAGATAGATGCAATAAGATGTAGCTATTTATAATTCTTTAAATATGCCCTAAGATTTAAAGGCAATAGCCACAAAGCTATATGCTAACACCAAAAGAAGTAAGCAGTGCAAACTGTTCAGATTATTGCATCAGTTCTTTTAGTAACCATGACTGGTAAAATATTCGCTCTTGTTTATGCTTTGCTTTTTTAATCTGAATTTTTCTTTCTGGCCATATAGAGGTATATTCCTAAACTGTTCATGATGAACAATTGTCAGTCTATTTCACAAGCTAGCTGAAAAAAAAAAAGCTTTCAAGTATATAACAAAATATGGAAGTTTCAATAAACTTATGTCACAGGATCAGCACCTCCTAGTTTGCAAATAATTTTTTTCATTTAGGCAGAAAGATGCCATTATCCTGTTCCAACTTTGTATTTTACTATTTCTGTCTTACATATAGCTAAATTTTGCTTACTTCAAACAAGCTTACAAAGACTATAATTCATGTTTGAACTATTATCACATAAAAGTCATATGCCATGGACCTCTTTTATTAGAATGAAATTAGAACAAAGATCTTTAGAACCAGATACTTGTGTTCTGAGGACAGTGAAGCATACATACTATGTTTACATGTATAATTAAATATAAAGAAACTAAGCAGACTTTTTCAGTGTGTGCCAGTGCAGCAGACACTGGCTGACAGCTACAACCCGTCATAGAGATATGCCTAATTTTACTCAAAGGTGGTTCTACTCTTACCCTCTGGAACCATAAAATATTCAGGATTATTTCACGTCTGCGAATTTGACATTCATAGAAGTACTTGTTTTAAAATTCAATAGTTAAGTTCCATCTTTTTGATAACCCTGGTTTGCAGATGGTGCAAGTTTGAAAAAAAATCAAGTGCTTTTTTCCTTAAGAATGTTTTGTATTTAATTAAAGACATATAGAAAAAATAAGTGGCTTAGTAAAACCCTAGAGGGAGATATACAAAGACAAAAAGTAGCCTAGGTATGCAGACAAGAACCAGTGGAGAGTCCGAGCACTTAGGTCCCTGATATGCATGTTTGACAGAGACTAGAAAGATGCTGAGAGACAAGTCATGGAAAGTCAAGTAGAAGCTCAGTCACTTTTCCAGAACATGTGCTCTAAATCATGTGATGGCACAAGCCATTTAGATAAGTTGCAAGAACAGGTCGGGGGACCTTTCAACTATACTCCAAATTCTTCAGTCTTACGGTCAAGACAGGCACTGAGATAATCTGTTCTCCAATACTGAGGGACTTACAAAAGTCAGTTTCCCTGTCACCTAGGACCAGTTCCCTTGGGATATGCATCAATGTCACCATGGCAATTTTGACCAAAGGCTTCTTTCAGTCAATCACAGGGCATCGACCAGTCCAAAGCTTCCACAATCCCAGAGAAATCTCTACTGTGCAATTACATGAGCAGAATAAAATCATGGGTCTGGAACCAGACAGTGTGAGATTTCCACAAGAGAGGCCTTAATCCCAAGTTAATACAGGCAGTCAAGAGGATCTATCTAAATATTATGAAAACTACTATTAATATCATCACCTTCCCCAACTAACAATCTACATCACAATATAAGTGAGAACGAGGTCAGAAAGCGATGATTGTGTTGAAACTAATGCTAGAAGAGATCAGTCACTCATTTCACTGACATCTGCATCATGTTTCCAGGGTCTGTAAAGTGACATAATAACTGGTCTTAATCAATCTCACCTGAAGCTTCAAAAAATGGCCCTTTAGTAAATTCCTCTCCTTTCTCCTTTGGCGTATCTTATTTCTGCCTTCAGACAAACTCTCACAGCTCCTCATCTCTTATTTGGACCACTTCCAGGCTTATTGCTGGCCCTTGCATGTATTGCCATCTAATGGAACGTCCCTCACTGTCTTCCCATCTTTTCCCTCCACAAGCCTGTGTCTGCACTCCTCACACCAGTTCTTCATTTCCTCCTGAACCTCAGGCACTTGCTTGGAAGAATATCAACCAATCCTTTGCAAAACACACTCTTGATAGGATGAGCTTTTTTATTATGCCATATTAATAATCTACATCCTGGCACAAAAAGGACTGACTTTATCTTTGGTGAATGGCTACTTTCTGAGTAAAATAACCTGACACCTTCCTTTCACAGAGAACCTGGCAAAGGAGGAGGGGCAAATACCTGCAGAGGAAGAGGAAAAAAATGCAAGTGAGGATGAGGATGCAAGTAAGATACTGTCTGGGACTTGAGTATGACAGACATGCTAGAACTACCACGGATATCTCATTCATGGCAGATGTCATCCGCAGACAACTGCAGCCCGTCAACAAGAACAAGGTGCCAAAAGCCGCTCATTGTGATCACTTGCTGCTGGAACAGTTGTTGGCACAGTTCTCTAAAAACTGTACCTCATCAAAACACTTCTAGACAATATGGCACAACAGACTGGTAAGTAATAGGGAAAGGAGCAGGAAGGGTGGAAATAGTAAGAACAGTAATCAAACAGGTTTTACAATTCCTAAAATATCTCAGAAATGGAGATGTGGGGAAGCATAAAGACCAACAGTTGACAGAAGTTAGTATTTGCTCTCTAGGTAATCAATGGTTCTGATACGGTGCAGCCAATGATGCAGCTCTGTCCATACACTGAAGTGAGTAAGAGGCAGTGGCAACAGGGGTGTCAGAGGAGATTGCTTGCAGCTCCATGGACAGGGGCTAACTTGTGAATGCAAGCTGGCTAATGAGTAGGGAAACAAGATTCTGAATTCCCTTTAAGATGAAGAATGTATGCAAGGTTATTCAACTGTTAACAATCATGCCACCATAGATCTTTGATCATATCACTGTAATGTCTCAGTTCACATATGTAGTTATGATGCTATTAATGCTTTTTAAAAACACATAAATCACTTCAGTGATACATCCTCCCAATAAACGAATAACCCATGAAAAGTATCCTGTTTTCCTGTTTACTCTTCCAGGATTTTTGTTCTTTTTTCCTGACAATACCCATGCACAGCTGGAGCCCATTAAATCTAACAGCAGCACAGCCGCTTGCAGGGGCCTTAGAACTTCTCCTGCAATAAAATAACTTTTTAAAAAAAAATAAAAAGACATAAAAGCAATTGGCTTCCACATAATGAGATTATAATGTGAAATGATGAAAAGATGAATAAAAGCACTTATTTTTACTCCTCTGAATTAACCAAACTTAGTTCATTCATGAATATTTGAAAGCGATGTGATCCATCCACATACTTGAAAATAAAAAGCTTTGTTTCACTTTCCTCTAGCATCTCATGTTTAAAAGTTCCAAGGAAGTTTATGAATGCTTGTATCCCACTAATTTGAATAAAAAGGGGGCAGGCAGTTTTTTAGCATCTAGCAAGACTAACTAGACAATATCTGTCTGTTATATACCTAAATTCAGCATTCACAGTTTAAGAATGAATAAGGAGTCCCATGATAAGAGAGGGACTGATGTTCAAATCACCTATTAGTTACTTTGCCTAATTACTTTTTAAATCTGTTTTCAGTAATCTGCTAGTGTTAGGATTACTGAAAAATAAGGACATTTTGAATCTCTTTTTATAGGGAAGACCTTGGCCAATGAATGTTTGATGATCAGTGGATCTTCTGGAAAGTTACTATTAATCTGCAAATTCTTCAAAGCTTAATGTGGCGGGACTTTGAGTTGCCAGCAGCTCTCAGGTAGAATATCTTCTTTTGGAAGGAGGCATGCCAAAAGGCTTCAAAATTCTAAAACTGGTTGTTGTTTTTTCATATTACAGAAGAAAAGAAACCACATCAACACAGCCTTTTTAAACACAGAAAACTCAAATCTGATAGACAAGAGAGGGTACTAAAGAGAACTGAAAACAAATCTCTCTCCTACCAACTATTTCCTTGTAAAGTAGGTCTTTTCTTAACTCTCTGGAAGTCTGTCCTTTCTGTCCAGCTTTTGTCAGGCTTGGCATTGGGCCTGCTGGAAACAAACACCCTGCTTGACTCAGTCGTTCTGCAAGATCTCTACTTGCCATGTCTCTCTGCCAATTTTTCTGGCTGACCCCAGGGAGCTCTATAATATTTTCCACCCTGAGTTCAGTTGTTCTCAGGAGAGAATCAGCCTTACTTTCTTGTAGCCTTTTCCCTAATGCCCAGTCACAGATACTGACGCACCTGCGCAGTAAGCTGTGAACAAACAGTTCATTCTACTATTCATTCCACTACATACTACTGTTCATCACAGATAGATAGTTTCTTTATTTTTTTTCATTGTATGTGGACCATAGGCATCTAGTAAAAGATCCCTGTTAGGGAGTCCAGTTCTCAAACCTGAAAAGGTAAAGGCTGGTTCAGCTGTTTGAACACCACTTACTAAGATCAATGTTTAAGTGAGGATGGTTGGAATCTGGAAAATCTGAAAAGGTAGCCCAGTAAATAATACATGGCCACCCTGCAGGACACATCTTACAGTACTAAGTTATAGCTGAAGAAACTAAATTCTGACCAGGCACACGGATAAACTGTAGTTTAAATACAGTTTGTATAATTTCCTACTTTTTACCTCCTGTTGCAGTGTCAACAGGTTTATAGCACTTCTGATGGATGTTATTTACCAAAGCAAAATGTGATATATCAGAATGAGCTGCTCATAGACTTCCTAAACAGTCTTGTTTCTCAGGTGTTAACTTATGTCAAGAAGAGAAAAGGCCAATGAAGATAAGTAGACAGCTACAGAGCTGACAAGGAAATTCCTCCATTATAGTAGCAACTGAGGCTAGGGTTAAATACATATGGCTATAAAAACATTGTATTTCTATTAAAGATATATAATTCTCATTTATATTAGCATATGCATAATATTTAAAGTATAGAGTGCTTCTGAAAAATACTGCCAGAAAGTGTGAAGTCCTAATTTAATGCTCTGATGCTATTAGCTACAGTTACCAAGAAATGATAGTACAAAATGGGTTAGAGACTTCTGTTCATTAATCATACCAAATTTAGTCTTATTGTTTTCCAATTTGTATTTAATTTGGTCTTGGAATCTCAATTGGAATTTTCAATCTGCATTTTCATTAAAATATCAATAACAATTTTGCAAAAGCAATCCTGATGCAGATAGAAGCCAAAAAAATAAAAGTGTCAAATGTGGTTACAGGATGCATGATGTTTTATAGGTTGTTGAAAAATCATCAGCAAAATAATATTGTAGATTCTGTAATTTTCAACAGGCTCTGTGATCTTCCAGTGTCTGGCATTTCAATTATTACATCTGCCATGATTATAACAACTTTGCCTTTGTATTATCTTACACGTTGCTGAACAAGACACCCTTGCCATCTTCATGGTTATCAATTTTGATTTCATATTCAAGAAAAAAGTGGTTTTCCCTGTTCATCCTGGTTGAGAAGCCAAAACCATGAGTTTTTTAACAATTGAAAATAAAAAGGAGAAAATGAAAAAGTGAAAGAGAAGTGAAATAAAAGGAATTTTTTTTTTTTTTAATGATAGGCAATGTTAGAGAGACATGGAAACATCATTATAACAGCAGAAGAGAAAAAAAGGAAAGTTTCAGACATTAACATCCAAGATTCTTCTGCTCTCATTATTTATCATTAGTATGCTATTCCTTATGATCACACTGCCCCACAAAGAACRAACCTTGTGGTCTTGAAAGAAGTCATGTTCAAGGAAAATATAAAAAGGTCCACCATTCTTAGTAAAAAGTAAAAAAGAACTAATAATGATGTAAGTTAGTGACAGAATCTTTGGTATTCATCACTTCTTCAGTTGATTAAACAACTCATTGATTGGGCTTTCCTGCTGCATGTTGCTTCATTTAAAATCCTGAAAGCTAATCCATTCTTGTTTCTAGTTCAAAGCTGAAATCCCTTATCCCTCCAGATACCGTGTACAAAAGCTAACCTTGGGTATTTKAAGGCCCTACTAAACAATATGGAAACTTCCAAGCTGTAAAGTGGATATTAAAATTTAATTTCCAACAAAGTTTATCTAAAGGAATAACTTTTCTAGACCTACAAGACAGTTGCTAAAAGACTAATTTAGAAAATAAAATTTACATCCTAGAAAAAAGGAGACAAATACTCTCCCTGGTACAATGAATTGTCAGTTAGTCTAAAGTCAAACTTAGGTAGATAAATCTTCTGTAATCTAAGATTCATCCCAAACATTTTAGGCAGACTTAAAACATAAGGAAAATACAAAAATAACAAGAGACTTGCATACATTATTAGTAAATATGCTCATTTAAGGCTTTAGGAAAAGTAAATTTCAGTCAATGAAACATCTGTTCATTTTGCATATAGTGATTAAAATAAAACGGGCAGGAAATATAGTCAGCACTCTTTCTCATTATAAGAATACTTTAGATATGAGAAGTTTCAGAAACTGACTTCTTTCTTCCTCTGTTCTTAAATCCTTTTTTAAAAGTCTACCGATGCATATTAGAATTTAATTATACCAATTAGTACTGCCACATCAGACATATGATGTAGCTTCAATTAGGAGGTACCTAATGGATATTAGTACAATTTAGCTTTGTAATTAAAGTTCTAAGAGCAGTGCAAATTCAACATTATGATTACAAAACATTAAGACAACATTGATGGCATTGAAATTGAATATTTTAAAAATGACCTTATAAGTTAATGTCTCTAAAAGAAAGAAATACATGAAATGAATACTGGGCTCTCTACATCTGAATGCAAAAGAGGATGTTGCTGTCTCCATTGGCAAAGCCACTTTTTACATTTAAAATATTCTTTGCTAAATCATGTTTTTTCACGATTAAATCATGCCGATTGTAAGGTATCCTGTCAAGTCACACTTCTGTTGAGAGGTTTTTTAGACGCCTTTTGCAATTTCTATTATCTCCCTGCTAGGAATYAAGTGTACGATGAAGTTCCCTCCATTAGAATCAAGCAAATTTTACCCTTGATAGAACTCTGTTGTGGCAGTGAGAACAGGGAGATCCAATTCTTCCGTTTCTCTAGCTCTTTCTCCCAGCACTTGCTAGAATCCACCCCATACAATGCTCTGCGATAAAAGAGTATTATGATTTTCCTGCTGTTGGACAAGGCAGAGTGGGGTCAGCACGAGATCAGTCTTAAAGTAGTACTGTTTAACAACTTCCCTTGATAAAACTGATACTAAATTTAAACAATGCCATGAATTGATTGTATTTCCTTATAACCAAGGAGCAACTTAATTTCAATTCTGATTATTGATCATATTTCTCTTGAGACATTATAGTGCATGATGTTATTTTATATGAACAATATACACATTGTCCATTCCAAAATAACATTTTGCCAAGTGATGCCAACTCAGATGATTTGACAAAAGCATTTAGAGAAGCCGTAAATGTTACAGCAGCAATTAAAAAAAAAAAAAAAAAAACAGTGAAAAGGTGAATTATTGTCTTCATTACCAAACTTGGTTGGTGTGGTCTTAAAAACTAAAATCAAGTGGTAAACTGCAAAGGTGCTGCTAAACATTCAGTCTACCAAAGGTGTAGACACTGGTGATGCTGGTCTGGGATTGGTGTTTCTGTGCTCCCAGCTTCCACTGTCACCCAATATATGACAAAAAAAACAGTAGCATGAGGGAAGGCATGATGGTACAAAGAAGCTAAGCACGAGTAACAAAGTGTCATCCTGGATGTGACATTCAGAGAGGCTAAGTTTAGATAACTTGATGGGGTAACACCTAGTAGCTTAGTCACCCATATAAAAATCTGTTAGGTAGCGCTGCAGCTCCCCTCTAGCCCACTTGCCTACAGATTTCTTGTGTGTGAAAACAAACTTACGGAGGAAAAAGTGAGGGATACTTGTCACCATGCTTCAGTATAACATGGAGTTGGGATATGCTGGGTACTGGTGCATGTAACACCATACTCTTTAGAGACATAGCCAAATGGTAGTATCACAGTGATGCACCTCATATAATCTAGAGGATTTTAGGAATCTTAGGTTTCTTCTTGTTACCTTAAGAGCTCTTCTGTATCTCCCCTGGTTGAAGAGTAGAGGAAAGATACTCTCCTTAGCTCCATCAGTCATAAATTAGGTTCAGGAGAAAACTGAGATCAAAGAGCTTGAAGTGCAAGAAAACCCTTCTGCAGTATGAAATGTAATAAGGAAAAGTTCATGATCTCTGTTCACTTAAGAACAGAAAAGATTCTCTAGGCTGATGTGCTGCAACACTTATTAATGAAAGCATGGAACCACAATTTTTATAATGGCAACCTATTCTTGTGGTTCAGAGTTAAGCTGTGCTTCCTAATTATTATATAATTTAAGTTTTTTCACTCAGATCTTGCATGATAAGCATATTAAATTGCCATGATGGGCTACAATTTATCATGATCATTAAAAATGAGAAATTCAGACTGTGGTTGGTCATTAATCATGGTCAGTAGTACAACAAATAAATGGAGTGTAGTGCATCTTGGGAATCTATGAAACATAATTAATTTGAATTGCCAGAAAAATAGAATAAATGAATACTTATATAGGACAGCAGAACATAAACAGATAAATACCATGCACCCTCTCAAATACAATTTTGGAATATTTTCTTTGCTGTCAGTGTTCCCTTATCTCTCCCCAGAACATTTATAGATATGCTATTAACAGCTCTCCCAGTAGAAGAATACCAACTATGGTAGTTATCATTTTGCAAGGAGGCATTTTTACTTCAAGTCATTGTGCAAATTTTATTCATGATTAGTTTTCTCTTCTTCAAAATAGGAATAATATGTGGCATGTTCTGCAGTTTAATTAATACTTATCAAAGTACTTTAAGATCTTCTGAAAATGGCAATAAATTGTACATGAAAACACTGAGACTTTAGGCTGGTAGGATAGCTAAATTAGGATTTTACAGGTTCATTAACTTCAAACTACACTTTAACAAGAGTGAAAAACTTTCCATGACATTGGGCAAGCCCATTGCATTGAGAATGTTTGGAAGGTTTCTTTGAAAAATTCCCAAACTCCTCCTCCTCCGCTAATGCAATGTGGAGAGAATTTAGATATAGAAAGACAAACTTGCACAACTAATTATTGGGAATACTGGGGAAATCAATAATGGAGACCGGATTTAGTCCATTTTGGCCAAGAATTGTCATGTTAAAAATGAGATTAAAAATATCAGTAAAAAAAAAATCTTTAACAGCTCCCAAGGCATCCAGGTTGTGTCTGCAATAAAAAGAGAAGCTACCACAATCCATGCCTAAGACAGTCATTCCACTGTCTGACGCATAAGTGCTAGGGACCTTAACATTTCTGGTGTCCTTTAAATAGACCTTATACCACAGAGGCCTGAAGTACATCCAAGATCTAGCAACCTACTGATTATTGTAATAGGCTATCGTCAGAACGAGGAGGAGTAGTTTGGTTGAAAAATCATACTTGTTTTTTTTGTTTGTTTTAATGTTAGGTATGCTGTTGGGTTGGGAAGTGGGGGCTGGTACAAGAAGGTTCTCATGTTGGAATGTTCTGAAGTTCCTCCTCTTTCTCAAATTTAGGTAATTATTGTCCAATTTTCAGAAAAAGATGCTGCTCTAATTTAAACTTTATAAGGTACTAGCCACTACTCTCTTTTACCCACGTATTCATACGTAGAACCCATTCTTAGATTAACCTTACATTTAATTACAATATTTTTAAAAGTATATCCTCTGATAACCTGAAAAAATCAGAGGAGAAATGGTTACTAAAAGAAAGGGGTCTTCTTACAAATTTTCACTTCATATTCCTTACCATGCAATATATGGTATGTTCCAGCAAAATGAATTTCTATTTTTCTTAAAAGTAATGTGTGGGATATAGGGGGAAGAGAAGGGGCAGGGAAAGGTGTTGCTCTATGTTGAAGAGAAAATAACTTTCACATGCAGAATTTGCCACCTAACCTGCAAGCTTGTGCATCCAAGACAAATGAATTGGACTGTACATAACTGTTTACCTAATGCTAATTCACTGTCCAGTTCAGGACTGTGATGTTTGTTCAAGCCCAAACCAGACTATTCTTTTGTAATAGAGAATTATCAAAAAACATATAGTTCTTATTTGTATATATCACAGAGCCACCACATACTGAGACTCAGCTTTTCAAAAATGATCATCTTGGGATATGCAAATCATGGCAGGCAGGTTGCAGGCATGCAGCACGTGGAAACGTTAACTATAAATAGAATTCTTCACTGTGCCAGTTAAAAAACTAGTTACTTTCACAAACATGAAAACCACTCACCCCCAAAAACCTGTAATTACCTTTCAATCAGTTATTGAAACCTTGTTCAAGAGGCAATGTTGAAGGTTGACAGCTGCCGTTTTTTAAAAAAATCAAACTTTGTTGTTGTTTTACAGATCAGGGTTATTTTTTGATACACAAAGATTCTTACTGCTAATTGAAAGAAAACATAGCTGGTACTCTAAAAAAACAAAGTATTTGAGGTATTTTTTGAAACATTCTATGAATTGTTATGGGCTGTGCTCTTTTGACCAACCTAAGAGAATGCAGCTACTGTTAGAAGTTGAAGGCTTAGTTTATAAGATAGCATAATAATGACCGAGAGTACAAGTTCATACAAAAGGAGTCCGTTCTATTGTCCTTTCCTTTGAGAATAAAAATTGCTTCAGACTTTTGTTAAGGAGACATAGTAATGAATCATATATTTGCAGGTATTATATAAGCATGAATAAAAGGTTGTTTTCTAAATGATGATGTGACATCTTTTTAAAGCACATGTCTCTTTGTCTCTTTGATTTGCACCCAATGCAAAACGATGTCATGTAGAAGTAAACAGAAGTGAGCATCAGCCACATTTCAGATGTGAATACATGGTGTTCTAAAGTAACAGCTGTTCCTTGATGAAAAAATTGATGAAAAAATGGCCAGCATTTGCAAAGGAAAAAACAACATTATCACCCCTGCAAGAATTGCTGGAGACCAGATGTTAAAATCCAGCACAGTCTGTTTATTTCAGAAGAGAGTGCTATAAAAAATGTTAATCAGGTATTTTTATGTGGTTTAGGTTGTTCTGCTTGACTGTTTTATAGACTGATGTTATCGGTATTAAATCATTACACCATAGCTAGTCAGGGTGTTACAGATCAATACAGAAGTAACAGGTACTAATACAGGATAAAATCATTAAATAAAGTATGAAGGTACAAATACTTTCATTTATAAATAGCATGTTGTAAATACAGACACAACACACAAGAAAATAGTAAAGAGAAAGTAAAAAAAAGTAAAGAGAAAAACTCTAATGAGGAATCAATATGAAATTATCCCTCCCCCAGTAATGATTCTTTGAAAAGCCTAGCAGAAGCTAATAGGGTAAAAACATCCTGGCAGAAACAAGCAGCATCCTAAACTGCATTCTTAACATTCTGATCAAGTGAAAATATGCAAAGTACAATATCATACCACACAGCTGTACCAACGTAAAACTAAAGTTATTCCAATTAAATTAGTGACATACCTCTGCAACTGCAAACATAACTTGGGACAAGATTCAGGCTTCCTAAGTTATAGCTGGACTGGAGAGAGAGACAAACTAGCTGCCACACAAGGAATTATCATTTCTCTTAAGAAGAAAAATACTTTGGGGAATAACTGACTGGACTGGTGACTCATAATGAGATATTTTTGGAAAACAAGAACGTGTCAAATCAAAACTCAGGCAAGAGATTACAAATATACAAAATCTATGTTCAGAAAATGTGGGCCTGGAAGACTTTGTCCCAGGTGTTAAAGGGGACAGAGAGCCTCTGACCATGTTGCCTGTGCGTGCTTCATGATCAAGCTCCAAAAGTCAAGCAAGCTGGGAAGACACACCCCACAGAAATTTGTAAGACACAGGCCCCCTACTCTGAGACATAATTCTGTGGGTTTTGTGTTTAATAACAGAACCCCAGCTTTCCTATGGTTAAACACCATTTCAGTTCAACTATATCTTTACCTTATTCATAAGAGTACTGATAATAAAACCATGAAATGTCAGAATCTTTGACTGCTAGCAGCAGCCAGAATCTGAAGTAAATCTGTGTTAAAATTGAAAGCAAAACACAGTAAGCYGACTGGACCATCTATTCAAAACATCAGAGAGAGTAAATAGTGAATGAACACATTTCTAGATGTTTTTCATTCAACAAGATCAAAGGACTTCACAAATAAAGAGGTCTGACATTTTTGCTTTAGGATTGGTAACAGAACTTTACAAACACAAGCATGTGGAGACATAGGGTCAAAAGCTACTGCCTTTTACAGCAGGGCAAATCCTAATGTTACTCTGGATATATGAACAATGTCAGAAATGAGAGAGCAGAGCCATGATGAGCTCTGAGTGACTTACGCTGGGTCCCTCAGCAAACAGTGGGGTTACAGAGAGAGAGATGGTCCCAGGGAGTTGATGCAAGCACTGGATCATACTATATGCAAGCAGACAGTTAGTGCTAAAGGTAGAGCAATGTCCTAAGAGAAATCCCTTGGTGGGTTAATTTAAGGAAGAAGGCAACACTATATTTTTATCTTTTAAAATCTTGTTTATCTTTTATCTTTCTTTGGACTTCAGAAAAACAGAGAATTTTGTGACTGCCAAGTCAGTAGTTTACATCTCCTGCCCCTAGGTGTTTTCCCCTTTAACTTTGTGTTGATACTTTCAAAAGATATTCAAAGCAGATGATTTTATAGATTCTCCTGACTGAGCACAGCTTAACAAATTTACCTTACCACAATATAATACAGTTTACTGAACCCACAAGCAGATACAGACATCTGTGATACACTGGACATTTTTCCTATAAGATTTTGCCAATGGTAAACCTGAAATATTCATTTTCAGTAACATTCACTTATGCCCCTTCACATTTTGAAACCTTCAAGATGCTAGCAGCTGTTAAATATTATTTAAAATGATTTTTCATTAGGTTTTCAGTGCAAACATTCCAAAGAGAAAATTAGTACTGCGATGGTAAATGAGGAGGTATTGGGTATTGAAAGTAGTTTTTCATTTCCAGTGAGATCATATGGATAGTGATTCTGCATCCAGAAGAGCACATATGTGCATATGTGTGCAAGTACATGACGTGGGTGTCAGCGTATCACCAGCAGTCTCCCCACCATTTTTTTTTTAATAATTAAAATGTCTTAAGGACAAAGCTATTTGCAATGGTCTAACTTCCCTTAATGCTTTAAGAACTTCTCTAGTAGGTAGATTCTTGTTCCTGGTTTTATCTCTACTGAACTCTAGAGCAGGTCTAGTGTATGGCCCCTATGTGGAAATGGTTAATATGTTACAGATTCAATGATCTTGCACTTGATGACCAGTGTAACTGGTAAGATATTGTGTGACATCTCCAGTGACACCAGACATCAGAAACCACAACATAACACAAGATAGTTCTGGTCAGTATATTAGGAAACAACTGTGTGGTAATATCAGCATGCCTCTGTTAGCTTTGTCCTTGAACTCACAGATTTGTTTGATAAGAGACCTTTCCTTTTACAAACTGATTTTTGCTATTAACACTGTGAGAATAAAATGCTGGTGAATGAACAGCAACAACAGAAAAAAATCCCAGCTGAATTAAATTATTATTTGTAAGACATTCAGAGATATTGATCTGCCTCACCTATAAGTAATTCATGCAGCTTACTGCTGAACAAAAGATACAATTTTAAGAAAATGTGCTGTAGGGCACAACTCGTAGAATAATTAAAAACTTAAAATTACTTCTTTTGACTTAACACCTTCACTTTCACTTCAAAATAATGTTACATGACTCAACAGTATAATGGCAAGAAGTTTACAGAGAAAAATTAGGAACTGTTTTTTTGCATTAGGCCTGTGAGATTTTCTGTTATATAATCTGATTGATACTTTACCTCTCCCTTTGACTTTGATATACTGCAGATCATTTAAAATAAGTAGAAAAAAAGAAAAGACTGGCCATTTAAATATTCAAATATAGCCATGCTTAAAAAATGTAGATTCAGTTATTGCTCTCATCAAACCTAAGTTTTTTCTTCAAAAATATAAGAGTGACAAAGCAGTCTGCTAAATGTCTCCCTTTCTGTAATACCGGCATCCAAATTCTTGTGTTGGATTTAAATATATTTGTATACGACATAAATATGGGCTAGAGAGGAGGAGTGGTGAAAGAGGAGGATTGATAGGAAATGTCCTTAATAAGCTTTATGGATTGTTTAGTCTCATAAAAAACAAGTTAGAAGGCTAAAGATCCATTAGAAATATGTGTAATTTGTGGTTTAACCCTGTGCTTGACATTTAACTTGGTTTTACCGAAACCTTAATCCTTCTGGCCTTCGAGCCAAAATATCTTTTAATTAAAAAGCTATAAATGTGCCCCTTTGGCCATCTCTTAAATCTGCAATCCTCTTAAATTTCCCCTTAAAAGTATAATCACCTTATTTCCTTAGAGAAAAATCCTGGCAGGGCGACATGATGGCACAGCGCCCAGCAGAGCTGAACAGCCGTGCAGGACGCTGCACTGAGATTCTTCCTGTGCAGTATTGGGATGGTGGAAGCTGGAGCAGAGGAAATGCTCTGCTCCTCACTTCACTGAAGCTCAGTCAAGGACCCTTTCCTAACAAAACAGTAAGTCAGGAACAGCATAAAACAATATATAAAGRTCCTTCTCTGACTGACTAGTAATCACGCATAATGCCACTACTTTTGCTCAAAATCAGGACAAATCAGGGGCACTCTCTGGGGCTCTACTGAAATCAGTGGCAGATCTCCAATGATATGCCTGGATTTCACCTGAGATGTTTTCAGAAGCATGAACAGAATTAGACTGCTGCTCTTTGTGCAGCTAGACAAGTGCTGTAGCTCTCTGTCCCTCAGCCTGAACCCTGGTGTGATTAATAAACATCAGTATGAACTCAGTCAGGGGAATGGGATGCACAAAGGTAAAATTCTGGTGTATACAACAATGAATCCTTTCTATCCATCATCATCTTTTTAGTAACAATTATACCAGCCAGGTCCTATTCAACTGATAAACCTTGCATAGCTGAGTCTTTGGATTTAATTTCCATCACACATTTTAGTATTAATACGAAATAAAAACAACCACATTAATTTCAAATTGTAGTTCAGAAGAACTGAGACAAAAAGTAATAYCCATTAGATATGCAAAGTAAAACTAGATCTTTCTGAAAGGAGATTTTTTTTACGTCTTTCAAGAAAAAACATTTGTACTTAACAGGAAAGAAAGGTTTATATGCTGTGCCAAATTATTGTTCTGTCACAAAATTAAAAATCAAGATTAGAAGCCAACCATATTTCTCAAACATGACATGTTCTCTACACCATATGCTCTGAAAAGAGATTCATTTAACTGTTTGGAACAAATCCATATAGTTGTCAAATTCCAGGACTCCACCCAAAGTCATGTAATAGGTTTCTTCAAGGTGCATGGCATCACATTGTGCTGTTTTCCAGACTTGAATTATATTGCTTTACATAAAAGACATTGACAGCATCTCAGTCTGATAATATACACCTAACCTCAAAAGGCAATGAGATCAGTGCTTCAATGCTAAAAATGACAATGCAGAATAAGCTCCTTAAACCAACTATATTAAATGCAAAGAATTAGAAACCTAAGAGTGGTGTTCACAACAGCCAGCCAGATGGGACACCACAATGAGCCAGACTAAGGCAAATTGTGATTCAAAAGGCAATAACTAAATTGCCTAATACAGAACCCAAATAATCCCCTTGGGGGGCAGTTATCCACATCGAAGCAGGTGACCACTGGCTGCTGATACCCAAAACTAGAAAAACAAAGTCTGAGCAAAACACCAGCTGTATGCAGCAAAAGTTTATCTAATACAGGCATCTTTGCACTCTTAGAAGCATCCTAGCCTGAGCTCTTTGTTCCCAGATAATTTATATTTGGGACAGGCAAGYGCACATGTAAACACTGGCCAAAGGGGCCTGAAGAGGCTAGAGTTTTTAAATATGCACAAAATGAGTCGCCGCTTAAATTGAACTTTGTTATCCAGCAGGACAGGTTACAAAAACTCAAATCTTGCTATGAGTTAGCCTTACTACATGAGAGCAAAGCAAGCAGCTGTTCTAGCATTTGCCTCAATGAAGAAAAAGGCTACACAATAGTTATACTTTAGGAATTAAGTACCTATATCACTCTATCTATCTAGTTTGCTGTGGTTTTATTTTCCCCTTTAACAAACGTTATCTATTAATCAAATTTGCATTTGTATGTGGGGCTGTGTCTATATTAAACAAGTAGTTTGGAGCAATAGCAGAACTGTAGAGTGAAGCAGTTGATGCTGAGGACCCAGTGTCTACGTGATACATGTATGGTTCAGGGATTTTGGCTTGATCAAGCTGTAGTCTGGTTCTATGGGCTCGGCATTAATTATTGGGGCACACAGGTGCATGCCTGGAGCACAGCTTTGAGTTTACATTCTTCAATGTAAAACACAGGGCAGTAAGTGGAGGGGAGATTCACTTCCAAATTCATGTCTGTTTTGAGCTAAATTGTTAATGCTTCTCATCCTGAGTACTACAAAGTATAATGTTATTTTTTCCAGTGTTTCTGGGTGAGGGGGTTCCTACCAGAGTTACACTAACATTCCTTTTAAAATTTAAAACCGCTATTCTTGCCACCCATTAAGGCCTAGTGGAATAGCAACACTCGCAACAATAACATTCAGATTGTTCATATTATAGAATATTAGCAAAAAGTATTTGTGAGGGATGAAAAAAGACCTGTGCATATTCAGCCAGTCTGCTCACCAACTAAAGGACAGCATCTGGCTGAAACCAGAGCTTTCCAAGCCCCATAAAAGGGCTAATCACCATTTTCTCTTTTTTCATAGCTTGTTCTTCCTCTAACTCGTAAGCCCTTACCTTTCTAGGCACAAGATACTTACATGGTGCAACAGAGGCTCTTGCTGCTGCAGTCATGTCCTCTTGGGCAGAGGAGGGTCCAGAACCCAGTTCCAGGCCTTGGAAAGTACTCGGTGCCAGACTACTATTCAAATAGCGGGCTGCAGTTGGTGAACTCAGTGCTGTCGGTAGGTTAGCTGTGCTCTGACTGCACCTTGAAGGTTACCAGACCTAGACAATGGGAAACACAGTTCGTTAATCCTATAAGGAGGCCGTAGAAAGGATAGCTGAGCAGAAGAGACAGCACAGCTTTAGGTGCCTATAGCTTCTCTGGCATGTTTTGTTTGTTTTATTTCTTTGAACTGCTCTGCTGAACACTAATGCCTAAATTCCACATAAATTGTTTTAGACGACTACATACCATTTCAGATTTGCCCTAAAAGTCATTGCCCAAAAGTTCTAACTGCCTGAGAGAAAAACATATGTTTGAGAGGCAGCCAATCAATCTCAGTCCAGAYAGGAATGGGGAATCACTACACACAGCTAAGATACTGAGCTCACTGTAGACCCTAGTCCAAAGACACTCATTCTGTTTAGCGAGATTTGAGTTTTTCACTCTTGATTGAGCATCTATCAATCTGTAAATCTCATATTGAAGCCACTTTAGACTTCTTCATTTATACCATGATAATGCTCTACTTTGCACACCTCCCTGTTCCAGGACCGACAGGCGGCCAAATCGAAGGAATTTTAAAACAATCTTACACTCAGAATTTTGTCATGAGCAAAAGGGGATATTATATTCCATATATAAGGACATAAGAATTTGTTGTTAGTCCAATAATGTTTTTACAGTCTAATAGTCCAAATTATCTAATTAATAAAAAGCTGCATCAATTAGCTAAAATTCCTACATAAAAAATCCTCCCTTGTATCTACCCTTCCTTCAAGTGCTCTAGTAATACCAACAATCATATTTACAGGGCTACAGCAAATGAGTTTCTATAAATTTCTGAGAATTTCCATTTTTATAAAATTACTTTAAGTACTGTGTTGATTAAGATTAGAACCTGGTGAATAGTCTTCTTTCATTATGTGAAGACTTAACTATATGCAATCTTTTGTTCCAGGTTACTCTACTACAATTTACTTTCATGGATCAAAATTAATATTTTAGTTTGTCTATCTGAACATCAACAGAGGAAAAATGCATTATATCATACTGCTAATTTCAGCCATATAAGATAGAAATTTTACTATAAAAACTAGAATTTCCATTAGGGAGCTAAAGAATGTTTTTGATAATCTCTTTGACTGACTTACCCTAAGATTTGAGGAAAGCAGTTGAAGAAAAAGGTTGAATCAATACAAGGAAGGAACTTGGTGACAGAGGGCTTGTKGCAGAGTAACTGGTGGGATTTTCTGCAGGGTGCACAAGCAGRACAGAGGAGCAGCAGAGTGGTGTCTGCTAGTGCTAAAATGGTGTTGGCCTGAGGTTTGTAGAGGTGACGGTTGTGTATCATGGGGATATTGAAAGAGGGAGATGCAAAATATGAAAAAAAAAGAGTAAGATTCTATCCTCTTTATGCTATACAGAGTCTTTCAGAGGCCTCCAAACTTCGTTAACACCTGTTAGCCTTATCATCAAAAGGCCCCTCAAAGCTCCACTCCCCTCTCCCATCAGCCTCTCATTCTCTCTGCCCCGCAAGGTCCATGTCACACCTCTCTGTTGAGCTTGCTGTGAGGGCAGGATTTCCTCAACAGCTGTAGTTACGCTCACCTGGTAACAAACACGTAGGCTACCTTTGTAGTTTATTCTAGTTCTCCGTTTAATTGTTAGTAAGAAAACCCCACAAAAGTTGGGCAGTTTTCTGTAATTCCATAAGAGACTCTGCATAGTACCCATACACAACCACTAATAGCAATATTGCAATTGAATGTGCTCTGATGATCCTTTTCTCCCATTACTTGTAGATAATGACATCATTTGGGTGCAAGGATAGTGTTTAAAGAAAATAATAGTATTTACAAAGCCTAATATCAGTCCCGAGTGCATATGCTTCCCTTACCAAAGATTATTATATATTAAGCTTTGTTCTCAGTTAGATTGAAGAGAGATACATTGGTTTCAGTTTTAGACTTCTCTTTATATATTTGTGCATATTTTTGTTCTTTTGAAAGTTAACAATGCATGTACTATGTTAATTTACTTTACATTAGGCTTAATTTGATAGCACTAGGTGCTAATGAAAAAAAATCTCAAAAGAAAGCCGTGAGTCATTCTAAACGTGAGTCTCTGCACATCAACACACTGATTTAGACCTAGACCTGTGCTGATATTTTTGCTGAAAGGAAAGCACAGAATTTAACTGTGTATCTTCCATAATTTCCTTTGATCAAATCTCTATTTGTGTTATAAAGAGTTTACAGATAAACACCTTAGAGAATACTTTCTCTACGCCTAAATAGGAACAACCTTCTCTGAATTACAGACCGATACCTTTCCTCTTTTCTTTGCTCATTGTATGGAAGCTCTTAAAAGAATTATAAATAGTTAAAAGCTAATGGCTCCCATCTAGCTTTTTACCTTCAACAAAGCTCTGAAAAGAAAGTTAAATTATATTTTCTACTTATGATTGTCAGTTGAACTGCATTCATCTCTTTTTGCTTCTTCTTTTGTAGTGCTTCCAATAATTGCCACATCCAACTTTCACTACCTTCAATATTTCTCTAACGTAATACATACATATTTATATTTATCTTAAAAGACTATGATTTGGAATGCTCCAGACATTACCGCAAATATCTTATTCACTGTAAAATATCATACTAGTACCTAGCACAGATCAAAGTAAAATCTACATGGATCCTTAAAAAGAAAGTTATTACTAAAAGAACTGTAGGTCATTGAATTACAGGTGAATAAGAAGGGCTCTTTATAACTGTAGAAAAAGAGCTTGATGAGGTCTGAAATGAAGTAAGGGACAAATCCATGGTGTTACAGAGAAATTTTACATTAAACACCACTGAAAAATTAATGTTTCTTCACTACCATAAAAGATTTTCCCACTCCTCTTAACTTCTTGATATTTAGTACTTAATAAAATCACAGATTAATGCTGAGATTAATGATATGTTTTTCAAGAAAGGACTGTATTCTGTTTAATGTCTGCACAAAGTCTTTTTCAAACAGCATCCAAAGAGTAGCTTATTATAGAGCTGGTACTGTCGTGTACATACTGTTGAGCATATAAATTACTAGAATATATGTACTTATGTATATGCACATAAAACCTAGAAGTAAGTGTGTAGATACACACAAACAATCACACTGGTCATTTATATTTGCATCTACATTTGTATGTATTCAGTGGCATAATCAACCCTAACACATCACTTTTCACTAAATGAAGTCACTCTTTTATGTCACAGAAATATAGGATTCTGTTCCCTAACCAAACCAGCACCTTTTTCATAGACACTTCTTGGACAAATTCTACATCTATATGCACTGAAATCCTGTGACATCACAGAGAACGAATATAACCGAAACCATCATTTGGCCCATTTTGCTAATTCACTTACCATGACAACATCAAGACAGAAAAGGAAGCTGGAGGAGAGGTGTACATCTTCAGATGCTTATCTACACAGACATATTTCTCTTTAGTGTCTTAATACTTTGACCACATGCATGGATTTGTGTTTAAACTCAAACATGAAAAAAGACAAAAACATTTTTGGCAGATTTAGTTTCTTGCCTCAGGGAGAAGACAGTTGCTGTAATTTCTTGCTTGTAATTTCTGTGAATCACTGGGTAGGGGACTGATGTTACAATCTTGCTCTGAACTTAGCTAAAATTATCCATTTTTTTAAAAAAGTATGAAGTAGTAGATCTGAATGAACTTGTCAGCACATTATCAGGAGATAAGGGATGTAAACTGCCATGACCTCCATAAACTGCAGTGGTTTTGATGTTACACAATTTGAATGTTTTCCCTCCGCTCTAACTGTCCTAGAAATCCTCTTATTGAAACTGTATTTTTAGAACAAAATACATTAAAAATCTAAAATACATTAATCACATAACATCCTATGTCACAAATACTGATTCTAAAGAAACTGAGATAGTGCAAGGGATTTGAGATGTAGCTCTCTGACATCAGTAGAGTAGGAGTGTGTACTAGCAGGTTCTCATACATGACCAAAATCTTCCATTTTAAGCTATTGGTCTGAGAAATACAGCATGCCTAAGGCATAAAAAGCTTCTGCCACTCTATGAATGCCACCAAAACCTGATAAAAATATCTAATACTTAGAACCACCCATTTCTTGCAAGAAGAATTACAAATCTCTTTGACCAAGAATGTCCATAAGAAGTATACCATAGGAGCATGTGTTGACAGACTATGTCCTCTTCAACTTAAATATGTTTTCATGTTCTGAGCTCTGGGAAACATACATGCTCATTTTGTGGTACACTGGACAATTGAAAAGATTCAAGGCTTAGAGGATATGACAAAGGAAGAACAAGCAATGGAACTTAATTTATGCAGCTTACAGAAAAACAGGTTAAGGGGATATAAAACTGTATAATCTTTAAGGATTCAAGGAAATAATGTCAAGGCAGGTGAGGGATTTTGTATGTTTTAACCTAAAAAAGGTTTAAAAAAATTAGTATCCTAAACCTATAAATGGAAAGTTTTGGTTAGATATCAGAAAAAAAATGGCTAAAGAGATTAATAAACAGAACATTCAAACACAGAAAATAAGTGAGGTGGCTGCACGACAAGTATAAGAAAATAGAATAATGTAAAGATTATTCTTAACACTATAAAACATAGAATGGGAACAGATACTTATAGCCAGTTTTCATTCTATTAAGATGCTTATGAGCAAGGCCTTTGTAACACTAGAAAGCTTTTCTGGCTTGCTGTGGGATTGTTTTTGTTTACTTGATAGATGGAGAAGCCCAAAACTGCCAACTGTCACAGTTTCAATCTTGTTTTGCAATATCATCTGGCATTTCTTCTTAAAGTTTATGTATGTGAAGAGCTGACAGACTCTTTTTCCACTTCACCTTTTTGAGCAAAAGGAGGAAAATATGGCCTAAGTGCTTCGGATGGACTTGCAGAACTGAAATAAAACAAACCCCACATTTATTATTCAAGGTCTGTCTGCAATATGATTATTGAACGCTTCAAGATTTGGCAATATCGGGAAACTAAAGTGAACAATCCTAAAAAACAAATTTATTTCAATGTAAATCCATGAAAAAAGTGTTAATGAAAATAACAGTGTTCTTAACAAAAGGGATATACTGCAGCTAGACTTAAGTCAGCTTGCTAAAGAAATAAGGTACATGTGTCTATGCTTTTTTACCCCTACCCCACCATTATCCTATTAATTTTTGAAACCATGTTATAATTTCAAGGGAATTTGATGAAGAGTTAGTTCTTCAACAGAAACTAAATTTCAGCTAGTTTAGTGATAATCAGCAGCCAACTAGAGAAGAGGGACTAAAAGAAGCACCCTCACTGTACAAAAGGCCACAAACTAAACACAACCATTAACCGTTCTGCTTAGGTTGCCCGAAAGCCAACCACTGGCGACGAGGTTGCCTGTTACCCACACAGGGCTCTGAACTGGGCGCACCATGAGCTGCCAGGCAGCAATCCTGGGATTTGAGAGGCAGCTGAGAGAACAGTCTAATGTGGAAAGAGTGAAGATATTTAGTGGAAAATATTTTGGAGGAATGTGGTAGGAAGCTGGATGTATTGCAGCTGAGGACAGAAAGGATATAAACGTATAGGGAACAAGACTTGAAAAGTTTCACCGGCCATAGAACTAATTTTTTATGTGCAAACTGGGTTATATATAAAATAAAAGTTAGTCTCATTTGTTTCTCTTATGTACTAAGCCTCCTAAGTGAACCCTCTGGAACCTATCTCCTTTAATCTAAAACCTTCTAACCCACCTTAAAAAATTAAGGACCTGTATTATATTGATCTTTCTGTTTAATTCCATGTTTTGAATAATACATCACTGAAGTGGCAATGCTTTTGTGATATGTTAGTGTCATACATCATAACTAGCACCACTGCTCTAGTGATGTATTATCCACACAGTGGCACTAACCAGCAAGATAAATGCTGGTATATGGACATCTGCGTACATCTCTTGAGAAATAGGGATAAAGACAGATTAATTTATTCACACTCTAAAATCTAGAAATAAATAAAAAGTGTACCCAGTATAGATTGCATACTACTTTCAGCAGGATGTATATACATCTTTACAAAGAAGAAGTTGGAAAGCCATATATTTGTTTTCAAGTCAAATATTCTGTGTATAAATCTTTATTCTCTGCCTGAAAGGAGCTCAGACAGGAAGGTATATTGAACGTCTTTCCCTAACTGACAGTAGAATCCAAATCAAGGATGGATCGTTCCACACTTTATTCCTTTTCTCAACCTTTTTTCAAGAATATCCCCTTATCCTTGAAAGAGTTTTCTGGATCATAATATCCATGATACCCAAAGAATACCCTTTCTGCTAGTAATCTTATATGTTGCGCCAGTGCTATATGTGCTGTTCTGTCTTTGATTTTCTGTTTCTCTAGCAGGAAGAGCAGAATTATGTGATTCTCTCACTCATGTTACAAAAGCTAAAGGCTGTTATTTGCCTGCAAACATACTATTTTGTTCCACCTGCATGCTGCCTTTACTGAGATTCTTGAAAATCCTGCGCAGAAGGGTGTTTTGCAAAAGGGTTACTAATTCAAGAGCACTCACAGGCCAGTTTGTTTCTCCATTAAATAGCCTGTGCCCACACCCTCAATAGCCACAATTTCTGAAGGCGTTTGTACACAAAACAGCAACCACTCATACCAGGATAATTTAAAAGATTCCTAAGCCTTATTGCCTACCTCACCTGTCAGCTAGAAGAGAGACACCGGGAGAACTGAATGTACATCTGCTTCTCAGTGACAACAGCTTACAGTCCAGTCTTTTAGTTTATATTAAGACCAGTGGCAGTTTTACTAACGTGCCAGGTTGCCGGGTGAAGCAGTCTGAGGAACAGGCACGCATTTGCTTTTACCACTCTAACAGAGACATAGTAATCTCTCACAAAAGGTTGGAGCAAATTAATAGGAGGACGTCTTCTGAAATTATTTCAGTGATTATGGCCTTAGGTACACTTTTCTGAGCAGCGATGTCAGCTTACAGCATTGCTGCTCCTCTTGCTCACAGGCACGCAATTCCCAAGCCAAAGCAGCCCCCTTTACTGTGCCAATAGAGGTGTCCGTTGATCATTCTAACACAATCACAAACTTGCAACTGAGAAGGAAGTGCAGAGGGATGGGCAGGCATGAAGACTCTCAAGGTGGAATTGCCACTGAGGAAAAATTCATGAAAAACCACAGCCTGAGAGATATTTTAAACTAGCCCCGTTGTTTATCAGTTCCTTTTCATTTTTCCAAAACAAACACAAACAGAAGAACAGGACATGAGAAAAGAAAGACTTGTCTTTACAACATTTGAGACATATTTGTCAGATAAAATAACTGCAATATATTTTTGTCACTAATACATGTTTATGTAGTAAACATTTTAAGCATTTTTCCACTGACACATCAGCTTCCAAAATTTCAACCTGTAACAAGAGAATCAAAACTACAACTTTAAGTTTCCTTTTCATACCTGTATAAATATACTTGAAGAACTAAGCACGTGCTGTAGTAGATAATATTTAATTAGCTCATAAACCAAAATGCTTATTCCAGGTTCTATGGTCTATGAATGAATCATATTAATTAGGGCAGAATGAATTAGCTTAGAACTAATGGACTTGAAATGATGCCTATCCTTTCAGCAGAATCAAACCCAAAGTGTTTCTGAAGCTTAAAATGTTTTGTTTGCTTTCATTAAGTGATTCAGGACTAGACATGAAGATATGTCAAGAAAGATTTAATTTTCCTAACTTAGTCAAAACTTAGTCACTACCATAATAATAGTGGTTACAGGACAAGAACATCAGTTCTTATGAGATTTCTAGCCTGATTTTCTGTATTTGTGTCTCAGGACAAGGTTATTCTCTTTGCTTTTAGCTTGACATCTTACTGTGATGTCATAAATTCTTAGGAAATGCAAAAGACAACCAGATATAGAGAGGAAAAATAAAAAAAAAGTGATTGCACAATGATATTCTTCAGCAAACATTTGACTACTGAAATATCACCATGTTTGAGTAAAATTAGTGGTAACAATTGATTTATCAATCGCTACTGTGCAGTGTGTAGTCAAGTCTCTTAGCAACATTAAATCAGCCAGTCAGATGATATGAATGATAAGATGAGGCATATGATAATGGAATTTTCCAGATTTGTCACACTTGCTAAGTTTTATCTTGCTTTGTAGAACAACACTGCTTCTTGCATGATTAAAAACTATACATCCCCTCACTATCTCAGTCTGTAGAAGATTCCTTAACTACTTTTGTTACCTGACAAGTGGGAAGCGAATATACGTTGGAATACTCTAGATCAATTAAACAAATAACAATGTCAGTCTTTAGCACCTGGGCTCCTCTGTTGTGGTTTTCATAGTGCATGTACTGGCAAATTTGCCAAGTGCTTTGTATAAAACAATCAGCACGCACAAGTTGTAAGACCATATTCTCATGCTTAATTACAGCTACTGTAGCATCAGCACAGGTTAAACACAGTGGCTTTCAATTTCCAGTATTAATCAGAAGAAAACAATGAAATTCAGTCCAGTAGGCTTTCAATTCCCTGTCCTCATATTGTGTCATCATCATTCTCTTCTCTGAAAAGGTTTTATTCAGCTTCTGGCTTTTATATCAAGCTCTGTGAATCATCTGAAATAAAATACAAGCCTGATAATTTGTTATAAAGCTGAGACTGCATGTACATCATCAGTCCTATTGCAAAATTATTTTGTAAAAATGGCTGCTGATGTTGGTTAGTTTTGTATTTGTTATTTTTTGCTTCTCTTTATGCTTTTGTATATCTGTCCCCAGAAGATCATAAAATTATTTTAATTAGGGATGTCAACTTCTGCCTGAGAAGCTGAGGGGGTAATTACATCTTTTATATGCAAAATGGGTAATTTTCTCCCTGCTCTTCACCATTCTCTTCTTTCCATTTATTTTCCTGTATCTCCACTCTTCAGAGTTGAACTATTTAATTTCATTTTGGTCCATCTGGAATATCTCTGCCACTCTTCCATTCAGCCTTAGCCACAAAAGTAGGAGTTACCTTCACTCAAAATCTCCACAGCTCTATTCTCTAATGTACTCCTGACTCTATTTAATATCTACAGGGAGATTAAGGTCCATCACAGTCACACAGAAGTGGTTTCTGACCTCTTGTACCAATCATCAGTAACGTTTTACTTAGTCTTATTAAAAGAAAAGAAAATTGCAGAGAAACTGAAACTGAAGATGAGAAAGTTTCTAAAAAGGAAGAAGTAGAATGTGGAAAGGAAATATAATTTAGAAAGAACAGATCTAATATATTCCAAAATGTCTGTAACAGGGGGGGAAAAAAAAAAAAAGAACAAATAGCTCAAGATTGCACAGCTACTAAAATCACTGTTGACTGGAAAAGCAGGGTAGCAAAGAGTGAAGTGAATCAAGCTGGAATCAACTGTTCATTATAAAGAGGCAAGGCAATGTTAAACAGTTAGCATATAGATTCTGAATGAAGCTGAGAGCTCACTGAGATTTCCTAGCTCTAAGTGATTGCTGAACCACAAGTGAAATGTATTTAAAAGGTATTTTCAGGAAAAGAATGTGTAGAACTAAAAGCCCACAGATTTGTGATCAGTACATTAGGAAGCTTCAAACAATGCTTGCCTCTGTTCTTGAAACAGATGCTGGCCAGAAAGACAGCAGGTCAGAGGAAGACTTTTCTCTGACACTAGGTCATTCTGAAGTTCTTGATTTCCTTTTACTCTTTTCAGTTGATTGTGGTAGCAGAGCTAAGCTTTGAAATTCATCACTGAAATTTAAGAGATAAAATAATGTATATTAAAAAGGCACATATGAAAATGTGCCACTTAAATGTAAAACATACAGAAATGTGAAATCATTGAATTTCTCAGATTTAAGAACAGGTCTTTGAATTTGGGGGGGGGGGGGCATTTAGTTCCTAGTAAGAAACCAAAGAATCACTGGTGTCTGGGACAAAAYACTTAGAAAAAGACTATTGAAAGATTCATAATTAATATCTGAATGAAAACTGAGTTTACCATAGTATCACCTAATCCAAATTGGCAATGCTTTCATATTGGTCATATTACAGGGAAACTTAATATGACACAAAAAGAGACCAGAGTCATTAAGAAATGCAGACAACTTCTAGCATGTAAGAAGAATAAAACTCCCCAAAATTCAAGAGCTTCAATGAACTATTAGTTTGCAAAAGATTGCAAAGGTCAGCATAACATAATGTGGACAAAAAGTGTAATCGTTAATTCAGAGGAATTTTTCATAGGAGCAATGGATGTGGTCATAACAGAAATGATCAAACTATTAGTCTGGAAGCAAATGTACATTTAATATCTTCAAGTTAGACAGACTCTAGGGCTTAAGCCAAAGTAGTAGCAGAAACCATGGTAAGCCACAAGTAGGAGACAGTAAATGGTGACATTCAGGACTATATATATGTTTATGTATATATATGGCAGCTGTGTTAATTTCTTATCTGCATGGGAATTTCCTCTCCCTCCATGGGAAGGAAAGATCAGGAAACCAGCATCACAAAATATACATAGAACAGAACTACACCACTATTTAGGTGAATTGAAAGTGCTAATTCCCAGTAAAGGAAGATGAAAATAAAATGTTAACTAAACAAACAGCACAAGATACAGAGGAAAAGTACTCTTGGATTAAAAATATACCCCATATGCTTGGTTTCATAAGAAGTATACCCTTAATGAACACAGGACCAGAACAGAGACAGGAAAACTGGAGAACATCTTTTCAAGCATAAGGTATTTCTTCACAGAGTTTCTCAGCTATCCCTCTGTTTGTGCCTCCTGAAAAACTGTCCACATGCTAACCCAGAGGCTCCAAAAGCTCTTTGCTCTAGAAGTCATAAAGGAAGTAGAACAACCAGCAGGTGGGGTTAATGCTTGTACTGGTCATTTCAGAAAGGAAAAAAGAAACTAACTTCTCATTTATGTGCCTAYGAGGGGCACCTGGGAGAGATGGCAGACAAGTTACTTGTGTTGAATGTTTTTTTGTATCAGAGGGGTTCCAAGAGGTGCCCCCATAAGTTACATTACTGCACATTCAACAACACTTGAAGGACATAATTTTTTCTCAGACTGCAACTTGAGTTATTGTTGATATCCAAGTTGTTTCACTAAACATTTTAGTAGCATATCACAGAGCTGTTCAGGTGGTGGATTTTGACCCAGATCTAGACTGTACTTGTGAGTGAATCTTACCTGGAGTTTTTCTGTGCTAATGCAGGAATTCTGCATCATATAGTTTCTCGATTCTCTTGAAGAAATCACTATTACAAGCAAGAGGTGAAGAAGATAAAATCAGTTGTCTATTGAGTACCTAGGACAATTACTCAGCAGATACTGGTAAAAATTGAATGTAAAATCTACATGGGAAGTATCTTGAGAAACAACAGAAAAGCTTTAATGGAAGTTTTAACAAGTTCTGGAGAAAGGCAGACTGCAAATCTAAGGTTTTTTTTTTAAACACAGTGATAAATTTTAATTTTGTTAAAAAGCAAAACTACACTTGGAAGAGTTTAATAGAATCAAGTTGACTACTGATATAAAATCATCATAAATATACCTACCTCTGACAAGGAAAATATGCAAAAATCTTTGAAACAGTGAAATACATAACCAAATAAGAATTTAATCCAGCAACTCAAACCAAAACTCATAAAGAGGTCCTGTACTGCTATTTCCAGGTTAGTAAAGATTCTCAGTATTCCTTATTCATGAAAACATTGCTCATTGCCAATGGAGGCCCTTCACTGTCATTTACTGGATTTACCCCCTCCAGGAGTGGGGCAGATATCCCAAAATGTCTCAACCTTCCTACAACCTAATAAAAATCTTTGTTAAGCCACTGATCATAAATATGAAGTTCTTGTTTGCTAATTTTTGTAACATTGCCTCAGAAAAATAATGCAAACAACCTTGGAGATACCCTGCTGTGAAGCTGCTGGGGCTGGTTGTCTTGTCACGTCTGACAAGCCTGTTGTCACCTAACTGTTACACAAGGCCAACCAGTTAGAACACAGAAAATGGATGCAACAGTCCTTTATCAGGTTGCTTTTTTTCTAGATGATTTCTGAATACTTCCGGTATAGATGTTGTGACTGCCTTAACAATAAATGATGGAGATCCCTCTCCAATGACCTCTCTCAGTTTTATGTTCTGATTATTTATAAGACAATGATTATCAATAATAATTTCATTAAACTGCTCTCCACTGAAATTAAAGCAAGATGTTGTTGTTGTTTTGTGAGATTCAAGTTTATTTAAACTTGAATTTAAACTACTTCTGTGTTCCAGCTGGCTGCTCTTATGGAGTCATAACCAAGATTTGTACTCTTTGTAACACACAGACCAGGGGACCAGAGTATTCTGTTGATTTGCTGTTGTTTAAAAGAAAATACGGTATCACTATCTGCAAACCTCTCAGAAATTTTCTGATATGGGTATCTCTGAACTGATCTGGGCAACTGATGTAAGGCGTTCCTAAAAAAAAAACAGTCTAAAAAAATCTGGAATTCTTAAAAGGTAGCACCAGAATCAAACGAAGCAGCTTTCTTCTATTTCTGTTGTCACTAGGAAACCTTCCCACAGAAACATGTTGAAATGCAGTGTGCTAGTACTTCAAGAATTGTCCTAGTAGGAAAAGATCAAACTACCTGATTATCCTCACCAACAGGAGAAGCTAGCAGGAATACAGTTGTTAAAAATTTCCAGTTTAGATGAAGCATAGAGCAGGAAAGTGCTAGCCTGTTTTTCAGATCAGCTTTATTGCTTTGCTTTGAGGTCAGCACTTACTTTAGCAATCATAAGAGACTATTCTGTTGCTCTGTCTTCAGAGACCATTCCCCTCTACTGAAATTGTTATGTTACACCCATTACCATGGTATCTGAGGCTGCTGGAACCAGCTGGTATATTAACAGAACAATTATTTGTGCAAGTCCGACACTGCAAACACAATCAGCGATTATGCAAATGACGGCTGTAATTCAGCAAAGCACTTCAGCGTACACTCCTAGGTGCAGAAAATTCTGGCACATTTGTGCAGGCAATATTGTGAGAATCTGGTCTGTTGTATGAAACCGAAAGCTTACAATTCATTTGTGCCTGTTCAAACATTTCAGTGCAACCTCACCTACATATGTGCTATGCATGCCCCAGAAAAATCAAAAAATAAACATGCCAAAAAAAGAAATAAATGGGAAAAATCAAAATCTCTCTCTACCTTATTTCCAACTATTTGCATATGTTCAAAATATTTTGTTCAGTCTCAAAGCCATAAAAATCCAATCTGTCATTAGGAAAAATATTTATAAAAAGCACACAGAAAATGAAGCAATACAAGTATCCATTTAAGCTGAATTAGAACTTTCTTAGCATTATATCCTGAACCAATGATCAATCAAATGCAATTGTCTTTTTCAGAAAGAAAAGTCTATAAATTCCATAAAGGCTTATAATCCAAATTAATTTATATTTTCCTTTGCTGTACTCAGATAAATTAAAACTAAACAGTATCAGGAATATGAATCTTTTGTCAAGTTCATGTTGTTTCTCTTTAATAGGTTTCCTAGCCTTCAGAATTGGAGGTTATATGTCTAATATTTCTAGCGCCTCTACCCTGAGTAAGAAGAAACTGCTCTGCTACTCAGCTCAGATTCTAATTATCCAGTCTCCAAGGTTAATTTCAATGGGGAGCTGCAAATAGATTGATACACTGTGTTCAGAAAAAGAAAACATTTACAGAAAAATCACCATATGGACCCTATTTAGACAGATGATCTAATTATCATAATGCCCAATGAACTGATGCAGGAAAGGTTTTAGAGCAGGATGCTTCTTTCTGGACTTTGCCCTCCCATCTTGTACAACAGTAGAGGTGATGTTGTTCTATGAAACCCTGCGACCAGTATGTTCTCATTTACATGATAAAATTTGTCATTTGTAATATGTAAGGGATGTCCTTCAACTATAAATGAGCTTTAAGTCTCAAGGAATGTTGCATTAAATAATGAGAAAAATAAGACTATTAGTGAAGACTGAAGAGGCAATTCTGTGAAAGAAGCTGTTTTAAGAGACAAAGGAGAATGATTATAATATTGCAAGTGACAGCCAGATGTACATGAATATGCCTGTTTTTGAACTAAACACTTTAAAATCTGGGCCTAAATTGTGTTTGTACTTCTTTTCTGTTTTTTCCCCCCCTCTTCATATTCTCATAGAATTTAATCATGGCTTAGCCTTCTTACATGGACAACAGTAAATGTATGATAGATAGTTAGTTATTTTTAGTGTCAGGCTAAATCATACAGATCTCTGAGAAGCATGATTCTTTGCAATTTTTTATAAGTCAGAAGCTATTTTTATCACCACAATATATTAAGCTCTAACAAAACCTCCCAGTTCAGCCAATCACATAACCTTAATGCACAGAAAATTAATACGTAAACATCCACAGCACTCTTATCCCAATAATACTTGTTCACAAACCCCCACAACATCAGTGCAGTAGCACCTTAATCGTTTTTAAAGTGTTTGTGGCATATCATGGCAAATAGAGAACTAAGACAGGATTTAAATAATAATAATGAGTTGATTTTGCAGAGCTTCCCATATATAAAGGACAGAGACTACTTACTCAACAATGTATGTAAGCAGATCAGCAGTGTAGACCTGGAAGCTTTCTGGAGGCTTGTTTTGAAAGGTAATGATGGGGTAAACACTGAGGTATCCTGCTGAAGTTACTGAGCTTGGAATTCAGTTTATTCCATCTAAAGTCAGTTAGTGATTGTTGAACCATTGAAGCATTTCCGTTGGAACAAACAAAATATGGGTGCAATAATATTAGGTGATGAAGAGAAATATCTGTTCAATTCAACATCTACCTTAAGTTACTCCTATATGCCAATGACTGAAGTCTGTGGCTGATTCTATGTTCAAGTACTCAGCCATCCTATTTCTTGTCTTTTGGCTCCAAATTCTTTATTTGTATTGTGGATCATAATCTTAAGCCTAACTACAGCCATGCCCCAAAATACACTGTCATACAGAATACATTGCACTAAAAAGCCTGGGAGCTTTTAAGAGCTATAAAATAGCTTTCATTAACGACTGACACATATCCTCTTAATCACTGTATACTCTCCTTTTTAACAACCCATATTACCCGAACAACTATATAAGGTATCCATCTTAGCAGTAATAAACAAGGAGAGTTTCACTCAGAAACAGAATCTCCTTGACTTCAGTAGGAGTATTTCTGAGTATGAGTGGAGATCTGTGGGTGGAAAGATCTATCCTCATTAGAACAAGCTTTTAAGTTAAAGATACTTCAGAGGTAATTAAATGAATCATCAAGAACAATATGCTCACCACTCATTTGTAATTGTGAACATATAGGTGTAAAGTAAATACCCATTTTTGTTTATTGCAATTTTTTCTCAGTATCATCAGCAACCTTATGAGATAACCTAGGACCACATATGAAGAAGATGATACGTTTTAGTAATGACTTCAATTGTTTAAAAAACAGGGGGTACTGCAATCAGCCATTTAAACAATGTCAATGGTTAAAAAAAGAAGTACGTAAAAGTAGAGCTGTCTTCAGGTTAATGGAGCATACAGCTTGGATCTTTGAGGTTACTTCAATTCTTTCATAGTGAATGTTACCTGTGTCATTGACTTCCATATTTCACTAGTCACTAGTTCACTAGACCCTAGTCATTTGCTTAATGTTAAGCACATGCTCAAGTGATTTGTTAGATTAATGCCTGTGGGCAGTGTGGCTCTATATGAGCTGTAACTATCAAAAGTGAATAAAAGAAAGCAAGTTAAATAACTGGTGGGAAAGGCACAGATGCCTGCTTTATATACGAGAACTATCTGAATGTCCAAGAAAGACACTAAGATTAATGTACATGACAAAGAGCTAAATTTCCATCACAGAGCAAAAGTGACCAATGTAATACAATAAAACTTGTATTACAGAAGAAAGGCTTTCCCCACCACTGAGAAATTTTAAAAGTGACTATACAACCTTTGCCATTGGTCTTATCAAATGGCATGGGCAGGGGGACACTATGAAGGACAAAATTCTGCTTTCACTATGTCAACATATTGTTCCATTTCTTAAGAGATTTTCCTACAGCATATGTTTATGGAAGAAAAATATAACATCTCTACAATTTTGTAACAGTCTTGTTTTACATACACAGCTGTTTTTTGAAACATGCAAATATTAATGCTGCAGTAAAAGCAGGTAGTATTAGTGGAAGAAAATATGTACAAGAAATATTGTTAAATATGGTCAGTATATTATATTCTTTTGCTTAACTTATAGCCCTAGCTAGTGATTTTGTAAGGAGAATAGTTTATTGGCTGAACTACTAATTTGTTTTTAAACTAACATACAGAGGTGCTTTGAGATGTTCAGATTTTATATAATAACTAAAAAGAGAATAAAACATTAGCAAAAGATGCACAAAGTTGCTTTCATCTTTTGCTTCCACATTTGCCAGCTTGCTGTGCCCTTTGCAGAGATCATTGTACCAAAATGCTATTTCACAAGTTGAGATGATTCACAGTAGGGAAGCACTTTCTTATATTATTTTCATCAAAAGGAGCTTATATCTCTTTTGCCTGTCTGAATATTACCATTAGACTGCTAATTTACACTTTGGTAAAAGGGTCAGGAGTATTCAGTTTTTGATGACTTGATATTAGCTTGAAAGAGAATTTTTAATAACTCCTGTAATTTGCCACCGTAGTTTCACCATTCAGTGCCTTTTGAATTATGTATGTTTTATAAAACAAAACTCCAGGAGAATGAGTATTTCAAGGTGTTATGTCTTTCAGATTTAGGAATAGTCTCTGTTACTGTCATCAGAAAGGAGGGTCTTTTATATCTCAGTGATAAAAACCTTGGCATACTTGGTATTCAGTACTACTTTCAAATAAAAATGAAGACAATAATGCCTTTCACATTAAGTATATGTAATTTTAAGTAATTAATTATACATATCCTGCTTAGGGTAAGCTATCCTTCATGACCGTTTCCTTCACCAAAAATAAACTGAAACTCTTAATGGGGTGAGTAGCTGCAAGAAATAAGACAAAAATGTTTTTTCAAGAAACTGTAAAAAAGTACTGTCAAGGACTATAAGTAACAAAAGAATCCATTTGTTCAATGTCTCTTTTAGGTAGTGTCTCAGGAAGAAATCTGTTTGATCAGAGGCTCTTAGAAAGTAAGGATCAAATCATATCGGTTGATGAATTAATTTGTAACACTTCGACGATGACAGTCACCTGTGGTCCAGCTCAAGCAAACAGTGGAGCTTTGCAAATACTTACTGTGTGTTGAGGGAAATGTATCACATAAAAGTGCTGTACGTATTGACAGTGAGGATAATGATGAGAATAAAATACCATTTTTTCTATTGTATTGACATTAGGTTAGATCTTTCACCCATGTAAATTGTCCTAGTTACATTGACCATAACGAAGTCATGGGCAATTTGCAACTACTGCAGATGATATGACCCATTAATTAGTTAATTCTGAAGATGTTTATTATCCAAATGGGACAGTATCATAACCGGGAATTGACAGGCCTTCTGTTTGCTTTATTCAGGTAATTATAGAAGAGGTGTAAGATAACATTACCTTTTGCCCTCTTCAGTGTTCTTCCCACATGTAAAGTGCTCTATGATACAGTTAAATGTAATTTTTATTTCATCTAATGCTCATTTATATTGCTAGGTGACATAAAATATTCTCTGTTCATTGCATTTTTACAAGGCTGGGGGGGGGAGGGCAGGGATATTCTTCCACAAACTTTCCTCTGTCTCTTCCAAAAACAGGACTGAAGGAGAATGACAATGAAAAAAACCAAGTGATTCTAAATCAAACCACAGGATGAATTCATGGACAGATATCTTACTAGCTGAGAGATAATTATATGAAGACAAACACAGCCAAACATGTGAAGGAGGCTCCTAAGGTACCCAAAAAGTATTTCTATAATCAGTACTATTTCTATATACAGTAAAAGTAGTAGGAATTCAGCACAATTTGAAGTGCAAAGAATGTGTCTGTTAGCACCATGCCAGCTCCTTACCTGTATAGACTGTGACTAAGTTAAGGAACCCAGGGCTATTTCTATGTTTGGATAAGAGTCTTTTCTCCTTCCATACCTGGTTATTGTAAGAAGAAATCCCAAATATGCAAGATACAAGAGAACGGAACCGCAAAGTACTCTCACCACATCCTAACCTGGGTAGCCAAGCCAAGGAAGCATATGACAACAAACATGCTGTTTGCAGGCAAGATGTATTATTTGCACAGGTTAAATCCAACCCTGTGGTAACACAGATAATGGTCATTCTGAAGAGGAACCCACCCATCTCTCTGTGTTTAATATGGCCTCCCTGGCAACAGCTCCAATTCTCAATATACTGCTGTACACGTTGTGATTTTACAGTATCTCTGGCCAGCGGTCAAAGCAGGGAGGATTTCTTTCCACCCCATGTCTAAGTGCTTTTAGAACTGGATCAGCTGAAATGCTTTTTCCTCTTGTAAATCATTCATTATAAAAGACAAAGACTGCCAAAGCCTCTATGCTAGACTACCTGTTCATTTTAAATCTGGTTTAGCTCACTTAAAGGAAAGTGAAAAAAAGAAAAAGAAGCAGGAGCGGGGAGAACAGGGTTAGCTTTTCCTGTGTATATCTGCCCAGCATGATCATCATTCTTCTGTTTCTGCTTCTCCCTTGGTTCATTTAAAGGACCCATTCAGYTCCATCCCAGTGGCTCATTTCTCACAGTCGCTACTTTTCCTTCCTGATTTACCTGTCAATATGTTCAGCGCTTCTTGCTGTAGCCTTGACCAAGTCTCTGCTATTCTTCTTCCCTCACCACCCACTCACCCTGATACACAGATTAACTCTCTGACCCTAATTCTACTGTTTGGCCCATGGAGAAACAATGACACATATTGACTGTTGGATATGAGTCACTCCTTTAATCTTGCCTTCAGGTCTTTACTTCTATCATGTTGATGACTAAATCCCTCTGCTAAGACATTATATGCAATTAAAAGGRGACAGCATTATTTGGATTATCCAGACAGTGACTGCAGATGCCTTGGTTTCTTTTTTTAGACCAGACTGTTCAGTGCTGAAGCGGGTCAAATCAACCAAGAAAAAGTGTACTTGACTGACCTGCCACTGTCGATAACATTACAGCTCAAGAGGAAATCTTACTGGTGAGTATGATGGTACTCAAAAAGACAAATGCTTTCTGGAAAGAGTACTAGACCGTATCTGGAGCTTAAATTGATGCATTAAAGGAGATGCACAGGCAAATTCCACCCCCCTTCTCAGCTTACATTGTGTGCATAAAGCCATATTTGCACTCCATGCACTCAATGTATCAAAACTGCCCATCTGTGTACCTCCTGAGGCATAGGGAGTAGGAAATTGTGAGGAGCCACTCAGAAGTTATTCTCTGATAGTGTAAATGATGAAGAGAATGAAGACATATACCTAACATACCTAAAGCTGTTAATATCTTGTCCTTGATTCCTGATAAATGGCAATTCACCAGACTCTCACATGTAGGACAAATAATCTTATAAATGTGTCCTGCCCATCCCAGATAACGTATAGAGATGTTCAYTATGACCGTATTAGGGACACCACAAAAGCTTTTGTTTGGAAATGACAATCCCAAAGCTCAAATCACTCTAAAAAAACCTCCTCATAAATATTGAGCTCAGTATACAGTGTATTATCTATTTAAATAAGAAGTTTAGTGATTATTTTGGAAGAAATCAGGAATGCCTATGCTTGAAGGCATGCATTAACAAAGTTATTTGCATTTATCTATTGAGATAAATGGCAGAACATCAGGTGAAAGATTGACAGGAATTTATACCCAGTGGTTTACTTTGAATTTGAGATGGTATTATAGAATCAAAGACAACTAGAGACAGAARGACATTAGTCTATCTGATAGAGGTTGATTAGAAAAAGAGTTATATTTAAAATGTTATGTCTGAAAAATACTCTTGTTCAAAAGACTTTGTTAAAATTTCATCTCAGACTGCTGAAATCACTCAAAATAAATATTGCTGGATAAGGGTTAATATTAAACTGCAGCTTACCTGGCATAGAGTAAACCCTTTTTTACTATTGCTTCTATTTAACACTTTACAACTTTTCTGACCCTGTACTCCACAATTTTTCCACATTTTATAAGAAAGGCAGCACTGCGGTAATCAAAGATCTATTTCAAATCTCTAACGGTCCCATTCATTTCCTCTATTGCATATTATGCCTGTTTCTTTACAGTGTGAATTTAACAGGGGATAATCTTGTTATCCTGTAGATAATCCTATTTCCTGGATATGTTCTCTTCAGTACAATCTTACCAATAACCCTGTTAAGGATCACCTCACACTCACCTTTGGTCCATTTTGTTAAGTGAATCATATAAAGTCTATAGCTCCCCTCTCCTGAGAGCTATAATGGCTGTACTAGTCAGTAGCTGAAATATTTCACTAAACTTCTCTCAAGCCTTTGAACCCCATCTTACAATAAGCCATTGTTATAAATACTAATTAAGTAATATATTTTGAGAAAAGGAGTTGGAAATAGGTACTAGTAAAACTCGAATTACCACAAAAGCAAAAGATGAATGGTCAATTTTCCTGCAGCAGGAGGCAATGCTAGATGTTCCATTAAGAGACATTAAACTTGTTGGCTAATTACAAGAAGCAGRTGAAGGAGGAAATTTCTTAGTGAGCTCAATGGGACACTGATTAAGCCAAAATCCTAAGAACTTCATCCTCAGTGCAGGTAAAGTATTTAATTTTAAGGAAGAAGAGTGATCTGTTTTATTAAGCTGGACTCAACAGAATCTTTAATGGATTAGAGTAAAAGTATTCATACCTTTAGAAGTGCAGGTTGGAATATGACTTCTTTTTATTTCAGTCTTGTGTTTCTCTTAAACGTGAAAAAAGTCAAAAGTAGATTTCTGTTACAAACTATGACATCAAACTCCTCTGTACATGCAGAGAGACACCATGCTTCTTTGTTTAATCTTAAAAATTCTCATTACTTATTGTTTGGATTTATACACACTATCGACACTGTATTTTACTCTGAAGGAATTAAACAGGCCTCTTTTCTTTATATTTGGCCACTGTATAAATACTAAAAACTAATCTAGTAGATAGCACTAGAGGGGTCCCCTGAAATCCTGATTTCCTATGACATTTTGTTTAACTATGCTACATGAAATCAGTATTATGACCTTCAGAAACAGAATAATTGAATGAAAGCAAGATCAGGCATTATATCTTTAAGTTACACAAAAATATTTATGGAGTCATTAAACTTATCTATCATAAATTATATACAAATTTCAGGAAAAAAATCACATTTTGTCTCCTAAATTTGAAATAATCATTTCCATTGAAGACCTTACATTCTTCTTCTATTGTGAACTGTAGTAGAGGTAGAGGATGAAAGTTTCATCTACTTTAGAGCGACTTTCTTTCTCACACCTCAAATTGCAGGAAAAAAAAAAAGTGTTATAGATATATACCTTGCCTAAAGTATGAGTGGAAAGCTTTTAGGATTGAAAACAAATGAGTACATGTTCATTTTGCTTGATAAAATGTCAAAGAATTGAATTCTATTTTGTAGAAGCAAGAGGGCACACAAGAAAAAGGAGTGCATACTTTCAACAGTTTTTTGCCCAAATGGATTCCTAAATGCTACATTAGTATCAATAAACGAAGATAGCCAAAAAATAATAAATGCATATCAACATGAATGGTGTCCATTTTAGTTTATGTTGCACATATTTTTGTCTTCTTGACTGCTCTTAAATCATGTGTAAGTTTTTAACTCAAATGTTTGAGTATGAAAAAGGCATACAGATGTCATCTTCCTCTGTTAAATACATGTAGACAGATTCTCTCCTGGGCCACTAATTCTGCTCTAGTTCAGAAGACACAAAGACAGACAAGCACTCTACAAACCAACACTGGTTTGCTTCCTCCTCACCCACTTTAGCAAATGTTCCTGTTATTTTTTAGATGCCTGATTAAGTGCTCCTTCACCTCTTCCAGTCAAAATGAGCTGGGTTAGCTGAAACAGTTTAACTGGTAAGTCTGTTTTTAAGCCATTTCATTCTAAGTTAAACAGCTTAGAGGGCATTCATACCTGAGCAGCTTGCCAGCACATCTGAAGAAATGATATTCTCTGGCAGGGAAATGGGAAGTAACCTCCTGACTGGACCAGCTGCAGCTCGATGAGGATATGTCTGCTCCCAACCTTAGGTGTGCTCTCAGCCTTCTGAGACTACTMAGAAGTTTACTGTTGGCTTTGAATACACTATATTTACAGACACCATTGTGCTAGGCACTATAAAAACATAGTCCCTGCCACAGGTCCCATGAGATAAACCCTCATAACTAAGCCTTACTACACATCTGGCATTCCAAATGGTTGTACAACAAAGAAGTCCGATCTTGCTGTCTGYGGCAAAAATCCCATAAACAAGATATGAGGAATGATGTAATACTTCAAAGACATCCCAGAGACAGAACACCTTTTTATTATGATCTTAGGCTTAATTCCTCCCTGATAACTGTCAGCATTAATCCATTCATTGCATTTATGTTACGAAAAAAAACTCAAGTCACTTAAACTTTATCTATTTCAAGTTATTCTATTTAAAACTTTTCAGTTACATAATGGGAAAGCATTGCTGCTGATGTCAGTATTATGAGCTATTAAAATTAAGAGATTGTGAGTAAAATAGTATGAAAGACTAACCACTGCACAAAAGCATGAGAAAAAGTGAATGGGTATTTATCCCTTCTTGTGTCTCAGCTGCCGGCAAAAACTGTTGGAAAATGGGAAACGCTAGTCTTACTAGTACAATGCAAGTTCTAGTTGCTTGAAATCAGGCAGAAAGAAAGGGCGCAGTCACCATTTCTGGTACAGCAAATAGGCTACACCCCTTTATTCCTAATAATACAATACAACCACTGCACAAATAACAAGACAGGAGAGCTCTGCATAGACTGTACTTTTATTTCAGTGTCAGTTCTTGTGAAGAGCAAAACTGGATGACTTCTTTCAAATTAGACAACTCTTTTCTGCTGAGAATGCTATGCTCATTAAACTGTTCTGGTAAGCCACATGCTCTCAAATTTTTCTGTTTTACCAGTTCCAGTTATTTGCTACAATAAATGTTGTAAGAACTCTTTTTTAATGTGAGATATTTTTCAGCTTGAATACATTGCATAATCCTGTCAAGAATCTCATGAAGACCCAAATTAGACACCTCRAAGATGCACAGCTTCCTTTAATTAAGTGAATATGCTGACCATGAAAAAAATCATATTCAGGCAAACTATTAACTTGACAGAAATACTCATATTTTTTGAGGGAGACTTCCAAAAATGGAATGACGTTGATGGTTTTTGTTTGGCCTTCTTATATGAAAACAATACATATTTCTCTGAGAGACGCGTATCAGTTTTATACTTCTCTCCTGCTAATCATACAGAATTACAGGTTACACTGTCTGCAGAAATGTAAATAGTGGAAAGCTTTGTTGCTGGCAAAAGCAAGGATCCACCATTTGACATTCATTTCATTTTACCTTGAAAAACTCCTGGACTGCGACTTAGCAACACCAGCTTTTAAATGCTCAATTTCTGAAACTTCCTAGTTAGAAAATATAGACCAAAGACAGCCGTTTACAGACTCACAGACTGAAGCAAGTTATGATCATGCCTTACTGAAATAAGGACAGATGAATAAGGTAAAAATGACATATACTGGATATCAAGCTGATACAGAAAACAAGAACAAATACTTAAAGACCCTGGGTGCTAGTTCTGATGGTGATCGTAATTATTGGTATGAGTTGAGAGATGAAAATAAAGGCTACCATTAATAAAGAAATGCAGTAGATTTGAACACTACAACACTGTTATTTTATTAAATTGACTTGAATGTTGAGGTTTTTTATAGAATGAAAACATACTGATAGCAATAACCCATTGGAAGATAGCAAGGTACTGTCACTTACTACGTCATTTGCTCTTGTTGGTGATATTATTTGTTATAGCAGCTTTGTCTAAAATGTCTTTCTGCTAAGGACTGACTGATCCATAAAGATACCCAAAGCGTGTTAGCTTCTCTCTTTCCGCTGGTAAATTGTTCATCGTGGACATCATATCCATTAGAGGAGATGTAACTTTCATAGAATTCTTCTCTRTTGAGGATGTTATTCTCCTTACAGAAAACTGTTCTGATAAACCATGTGCTTTAGTATTTTCATGTTTTACAAATTCCAACTATCTGCTACCATAAACGTTGTGGTAACTTTTTTTTATTTCCCATTTTTTTCAGCTTGAACACATGTGGATAATCCTGTCAAGAGTCTGATTTAAGTAGCCTATCAAATCTCACTAAAGTCCTTGTTGTGCCCAGTTTATATGCCAATAATGTGTCTATGGATCATATTTGCAATGGTTCATTAAGCAAGTATCAGATTACTTATGTCATATATGCTGTTGTTAATCTACTTTTATTTCTTTCTCATCTACTGCTGTTTTAATTAGTGGAGTGARGACAAATTTAAAAACATCCAAAGTTGGATGCAAAACACATTCCAACTTATAATCAAGTTTTCATAAACTCACTACAGAAAGACAGCAGATATGGTGAGAGGTACATTAAGAGGAATTGGAAGCAATAAGGCTACTCATACCACTGGAGTACTGTGGCTGATGATGGGAAATACGAGCTAAACTAGGAGCCAAAGTCCTGACAGTTACCACTGACTTATAAATGGATTCTGCTACAGACTAAAATACTCTAAGCATAAAACAGAGGTCTAGCACAGATAGTGAGAATATCACATCATGCCAGTATAACTTATCACTAGCTTGCCAGGGATTTGCTGCCTACGGGAGGTAGTCAAGACTTCATGGCAGCTGCAAAATGGTTGCACCAGCAGTGAAGGTTAGTCGCATGTAACATGGTACTTCAGGAATGTATGTATAAGCAAATAGGGGTAAAGATAACCAAACTAATAGTTGCAAGAACTATTATCTATCTAGGTATCTACCTGCATCTCTTCAATCTCTGACACCAAAGAAGAAAAAAAAAAAATCTTTACTTGTGAGCATGCCTGACAAACTAGGGCGTCAAAAACCACACATGGCTGACAAATGAGTTTATGGCAGATTAATAAATAACAGAGAAAAGATCAAGCTTGTAATACCATCTGTTTCTCCTGTTACCTTTCAAACACACTGACTTTTTTGTGTTGTTTGTTGCTTTTTAAACAATTTGGCACATCATAAAATAACATCAAGGAAATGGCAACTCCATTAACTGAAGTAAAATAGTATTAACCTTATAGATATGTAATGAATTTTAAATGAATGGTGTATAAGATATGTAGAATAGTAGTAAGTATTTGTATTTTGAATCTAACATAGATAAAGGGTTTGTTCATGTGGAAATTCTACATTGCAGCTTCCTTCTGAATGAAAAAGAGCAGTATTGCTTTTTTTTTTTTTTTAATCTGTGGGACTCTAGAACCAGTAAATTACCATTACACAAGCAATTCAATTAAAGTAATCTTTTGAGATTTAATAACTATTTTCTGTAATGATCATAACTGTGAGAGAAGAAGATACAAAGTGTTCAGTTTTATTGCAATATTTTACACTCTGTTTCACTCTGCTGCCCCACTAATTTATAAGCTATATGTTCAAGACTGAAAAAGGAAGCAAACTCAATTATAAACTATGCAGCACAAGGGATATTCTGTTTTATATTTATTCTGGTCTAATTCCAAATTTAGAAAATGGGTTTTATATTCTTAAACATACCACACTAATCATTTAGGGCCAGACAATGCTATTCTGTGTAAAGACACAGAATACATTTAGTCCCCTATCGTAAATATCTGTAATGGAAGCAGTTGCAAGACCGGACACCTAAGAAGGCAGACTGAAAAGAGCCCATGCATAGAAAATCGGCATGACTGCTGTGAGAATGAACAAGTCCCTAATACAGATGTGTGGAGTCTTTATTACAGTCAAAGGTGGACTCTGGACTGGCAGAGTCCTGTTTCTTTCTCCAGAAGGAAAGGTATAATATATTCACCTCAGCTGCATCTGTCTCAAGTCAGTGGCCACTTCATTTATCATCCAGCCCAGGAGCAACCATCTTCTGTACACTCAGGAGATATTCTTCCTCACAACTAGGTATTTGGCACTAGAATGACTATACAATTAATACTTGCTTATACAGAATATGAAATAATATTGCCTAGCTACCATTCTCAGCTGCCTATCAAACACCGCTCCCTAACATTTATTCCTCCTCCTCTCTCCTACTTTGTACCAACCCTTCTACCCTCAGGCTCTTACTTTATCTCCTCATCACTCTACTTCTCTACTGTTTTGCTCTTCAACCTTCACTTTCCTTCATTCCCTTGTGCAGTATCTTCTTTCTCTTCCTTCTTCAGCCCTTTGTCCAGATGTCGGAATGGTGCTGATTAGCTGACTGACCACTTAGGCTAACTGGCCACCCAACCAGACCAGTCAGCATATACTTCCTCATTGATTTGTTTCTTTTACCACCAGGTAGGATCAAAAAAATTGCTTAACATGATAGGTAATCAGTGATCTGTCCTAGGTATTCCTGGAAGCAAATGAAGCTGCGTAATGGGACAAGAGCATCCCACAGACTATCAAATAGTCACCTTTGAGGTAGTCTCACCTTATGTTTAATAAACACCATAATAGTAGCTACACAGAGTGTTTGCTGCTCTGAGATCTCAGAAACAGTATCTTCCAGCTGGTTAATATTCAAACATCACTTCCTCYAGGCTCAAGAGCGGTGCATGCCTATGAGTAGGAAGTCAAGCAAAGGAGGCAGGAGACCTGCATGGATGAGCAAGGAGCTCCTGGCAAAACTCAACCAGAAGAAGGAAGTATACAGAAAGTGGAAAGGGGGACAGGCCACTTGGGAGGAATATAGGAAC
>NW_020447497.1:382700-413694 GCF_003343035.1 Apteryx rowi | reverse complement strand
TGAAACACAGACACTTCCATCTGAACATGAGGAAAAACTTTTTCACTGTGAGGGTGACAGAGCACTGGAAGAGGTTGCCCAGAGAGGTGGTGGAGTCTCCTTCTCTGGAGGTATTCAAAACCCGCCTGGACGCGATCCTGTGCAATGTGCTCTAGGTGACCCTGCTTGAGCAGGGGGGTTGGACTAGATGATCTCCAGAGGTCCCTTCCAACCTCAGCGATTCTGTGATTCTGTGATTCCATCCCCAGAGTAGGGTTTCCTAACCACTGTATAGAAGATAGGGAGGAAGACTAAAGAGAAGAATTCAGAATTCATTCAAGCAGAAAAAAATTCCAAAGGGTATACGTTTTGGCTTTGTAGCAATTTGGACACTTGACAAAGGTGATTCCTGAATTCTGTAAAATATTTCAGAGCCAGTTCCTATCTATTGGTCTGGGCAGCTGTGAGCAGGAGCAGAGRGTATGAAGCATGATACATTCAGCAACTCCCTTCTGTGAACGGTAATATAAAACAGTTTTGTAAGGGATTACCAATAAAAGCCTTTGATGTAATCCCTGCAGCCAAAAGACCACTTAAGTGACTCACTTYCACTCACAACATCTCAAAAAGGGTAGATTAGAACTAGCACGAGGTACAAGAAAGGACAACAGATATTCAAAAGCTTCAAATGGCTGCCACACAAGAAATAACTGTAACTCAGAAAGAAGACAGCTGAGAAGAGATCGGAAAAAAGGGTTGTTCACTGTGTTTTCTACTAGAAAAATAGGAGGCATGAAATAAATTAACAAGAGGTAGGTTCAAAACAAACAAAAAGAGGTATTTCATCAGGCAGTTATGTATTACACCGTGGAACTCACTTCCACAAAACATTTAGATATTAGAACTTGGCATACATTCAAAAAGCAATTAGGCAATCTGATGGAATAAAAATCTAGCAAAGGCTATTTAACACCTCTGATTCAAGAAGTCTGGAAGATGAGAGAGAGTATTCTACAAGCATCACTACTTGCTTGCCTTGTCCTTATAGTCTCCCTAAGCATCTGTTTTTAGTTACTGTAAGAAACAGACTGGCCTAAAAGGGCCACTGATTCCATGGGGCTGTTCTCATGCTTTGAAATTCAGTGAAATTAACTCATTCTGTTTTACACATTTGAGAGTGATGACCTTCCTRCATAGCAAAACAAGTGCCCTGAATAGTTAAGCTCTGACTTACCTCCCTATATCACATTTTCTAACGGGAAATTTTGGAACACAGAGATATCCTATGCGCAAATCACCCAGCTCAGCATCGGAGCAAAACAAGTGTATAATACGCAGTCAGGGTTGGCTTGGAGACTGCTTYGGGACTATACATGAGACTGCTGATTGTTACTTTTCACTTCAGAAACACAATGGTGCACATTCTGTAAAGAAGTTATATTTGAGACACCTCATGCTTACTCCCAACAGAACAGTGATGTGCAAAAATACAAAAATAATAATCCTACCATCCAGAAGATGGCAATGGTATCAAAGAAGCTCATAAAAAGGCTGTGGATATAATCTCCTATCACTAGGAAATTAGACTCATATAATCCATATGATTTCTATGCCATTTCCAGACCAAAACCCAAACCAAACAACACCAAGGAAATCTGAGGACTGTAAATCCTGCTAAAGTTGTTTTTTCCTCTAGAGAGTTATCAGAACAGGTTGGTAAATAGCAAACAGTCCTTTTGAAAGGATGCCTTCCTCTCAAATGGGAGGAACTGGCAACCTCCCAAAACTAGGCTTACTACTATTGTACTGACTTTCTTCACTTATAAGTGAGAAAAATACAGCCTGCAAATTGTGTTAAGAATTTAAAGGGCACTGAAAACCACAGAGAATCATCCTAGCTGAATGGAGAACAACAAACATAGCATTTTGCCTCCTCAAAGAACGACAGAGATCTTACTCTTCTGATCCAGCAGTAAAGAATGTTGATTTTTATCAGAAGTTTCCCTGGTCACTCAGCTATTCTTGTAAGCATGTCTTCACAGGCTCATGTGCCACATCATGAAAACAGACAACAAAAGGAAAAAAAAAAAAAAAAAGAACAAGAGAGCAACCCCCTCCCAAAACTCTACTAAGTACTAAATCAAGGATGCATGCTATTTCTCTTAATCAAGTTTGTCAAATTCAGGTTCTGACAACTCCATATAGGTATAGAATGAAACGGTGCTCATGATAATATCAATGGAAGTAAACATTGCCAGATTGCAAGGTCTTGGGTCTTCACAATTGTTGTGCCACTGAGAATATCAGCAGCTCTAAAGGATCAGATCTTCAAACTTTTTAGCTTTCTTTAATGATTCACCTAAATAATGTATGTCATTTAATATTTCATTTACTTCTGTGATCAAGTTACATAATGCACATGTCAAGTTGCTCAGTCTGATTTCTCACTGACTTATGTACATATTTTTCTAGTCAAATTGTTATTCATATAGTGGATCAATTTGCATATTTTAATAATCAGGATGCATAATTTACAACTTTGTTTTGCATATTTTAGAAACAAAGATCCGTGTTTTGTTGATCCGTTTCTTCTTTTAGAGTTTCAACTGACTGCACCTTCCAGATTGAACTACTGTATACACATTAACTGTTAAAATTTTGCAAAGCTTTATTTAACAGAATGCATATTTCAGAAGTTGAATTGCCACTTACATGCTCGCTGAGCTGCATACCTGATCCATAGAACATGCTCCACCAATGGAAATGTCCAGTCATCACAGAAGTTTCACACTCTTTACCATCTCAAATGCWTATTACAGATTAATTTACACCTGTTTCTAGTGTGAATATATATTTTACAAAACAGGATTGAATAAAAAATTCAAGAGCTGTCTCAGAGATTTATAAGATCACAAAATAGTTCTCATTACTGCTGTTTCATTTTGCTTATTATAAATGGATTCTACCATCCATAACCCTATAAAAATCAATATACATTTTACTTTTTTTTTTTTTTAATTTATGGATGAGCATTTTCTTTTAAGTTCTAGTAGTTAATATACTTTTCTCTCACAGACCATATAGTGCACACTAACTTGATAACATCACCCAGCAAAACTTCAAACATTTTCTTGCAACATACCTCTGGAAACATGCTCTCACTCTCACACACACCTTTCACTTTTATGTAGTGGAATACCTTTTCTCCAAACATGAAAAATGTAAAGAAATCTGAAGCCACTATCCTTTATCATCTCAAGGTGACCCACCCAACAGAAATGCCTTAACTCCCAACACTCACAGAAAAGAAAAGCTCCTAGTTGTGATCCAGTCTCTTCCCAGGACAACCGATGTCTTCTAAATCTTTAAGTCCAGTACAAAGAAGCACTACAATAGGAAATTGGATTGAAAAATACATGGCTTAAGAAAACTAATTTCATATATAACTTCAAATATCAGTGTATGTTTTAGTTAGCAATGTTTAGACTAGATCAATAAATTTTTGTGTGTTTTGTGATTTCAAAAACATCTTCCACAAGAAAGTAATTATTATTACACCTTGATTGCCAAAACAGAATGTGTTGAACTTCATGACAAGCAAATATTTAAAGCTGCTATTTTTGCAGAATAGTCCTGTCTCTTTGAAATTCAAAACCAAGTGTAATTGAGAGACAAAGTCCAAGACCAAAAAGCATTGTTTCAGTATGACTTCTTTAAATGCTATTTCAAACAAGCCAATCAACAGKTTGCAGCAACAGCAGTGGAGCTTTCAAATTTCTGAATAGCTTATTAGTTTGGCTAAAACCCTTATTATTCACCATGTCTACATGACAATTCCTATATTGTTTAATGTGCATGACAGAAAATCGTATTTCTTAGCACAAACAGCAACAGCCCAATATGAAGACATGTGTGTATACACACAGAGCAATATCAGCAGCTAGTCAATAGCGTTTTCCATAGCCCCCTCAACTGGTTGTTTGGAAAAGAAAGATTCCTCACAAGGTAGCAGTGAATGTAACTCCTCACTGTGTGACAATGGCCTCCTTAGCATACCTTGATCGAATATATAATTTTAGAGTATGTGACAGATTCCATCCCTCAAAAGACATTTGCAACCTGAATTAATACTTCTTGAAATCAGGGAAAAGGCTCTCATTTCCTTCTGTATCTCATTCTGAAATGTCTCTTTTTTTCATGTTTTAAATACACAACATAGAAGCCTCTCAGTCCTTTTACTCTGGGACCAAACAGAGACTACTGAGAACAGCACCTATTTTCTGTACTTTGTAAGTACAATGTCCTGCATGATAGCATAAAGAAAAGACAAATTGAAAAGTAAGTCTTTGAATATTTTTCCATATTCCTCAATATCAGATGAACTCTTTCATGCTCCAAACAGTCCTTGCTCCAAACAAATCTTTTATTTGCTCAAAGCCTTGGCAAGTGGCTGCAGCTGGTTTAGGGATTTTTTAGATGCCAGTTTCAGAACTCACAGCACATCAGATCAGTATATTTTCAGTCTGAGCTGAACTCAGCTAAAATGTTCATACAGGTTCATTTATATTTTGTAATTGTTTGTAAGATTAGATCTGGGCTTTGGTAAATTCGTCAGGCCAAAATCAATCAAAAATGGAGTACAGTGATATAAAGTTGTGCAAATTATCTTCACAACAAAGTTCTAGTTTACTACATTCATTCCATTATTCTTTAGACTAAATTGACACTTTTATTTTACTGTGTGCAATAACTCTTGGGGTCATCAGTATTTTCCAAAGAAAGGGCTAAATTTTTTTTAGAAAGTTGATTCCCAYGTCCCTCCCCCACAATTGCGGAATACAAGATAACTGTTCTGATAAGAAAATCACAGCACATGATTACCCAAAAAAAGGGACTGAATGCTGATCTTAAAACAAAATTTTCCTATTTTTTTTAACAGGGTGGAATGCTACCTATCATGACAAAAGAAAAACAGGAGCTCAGAAACATATACCAATAAACAGAGAATAACTAGGTATTCTTTYCAATTTCACAGAATCTAAGATTCAGTCATGTATTATTGCTGCAGTAGTCTAAAAGGTATACAGTCCAGGACTAAGCCTGAACAAGTGAACAGGGGGTAGCATCTAACCCCACTTCAGTCTGTGTTGCAGATTTTTTTAGCTATCTCTATTCCCAAACTTGCTAAACAAGTAGGAGTACTATTGCTAAACAAGTAGGAGTACTAACACTCAGTGTTGTTCATCTTCATAATTAAACATAAGTAGGTCTAAAAAGTCTCTTGCCAGGTAAATTGTTTCTGGCTTAGAACATAAACTCCTTGCAAAACTGAACATGCTAGTATGTCAGTTACCCCCCATATCCACTATTTGACTAAATCTTAACTGTTTTAAGTGTAAATACTCATTGTTCATTACAGTAGACAAATATAAGTTTATAGGTAAAATTAACTTTCTGAGAGACAGCTCCTGACAGAATGCAAAGTATTGCATTCCTGTCTATGGTTATCATATGCTATCAKTCATTAGCCTAAGAAACAGCTAAGTCCCAGTAATGGTCCATAAGATAAAACTCTAATAACCCATATCCAGTAACCCATATTGATATGCACATAGAAATTAGAAAAGAAAAATAAGAGTGAACCAGCTAAAAGTTTGTCAATACTCTCATGACTACGTCTTCAAAACTAATGCAATTTTTTAAGGTATCATATTTTTTTCTTTCTTTTATGCTTGCCACACCAACTTCAACTAGAGAAACAGAACTCTGTGTGCCAACATCAAAATCTTCCAGACTAGACAGAATAGGTGGCATCACAATTCATGCATTTTTGTGTTATTTTTAATTGGATGATGCTCAGATGATACATGATGCTGAAGTGCCAGCCTTTTATTAATCAGGCAGATATATCTTTCTCTAAAGTATTTCTCTGCACACTGAGAGGGCTATTAAGTCTCTTCAACATAATTATACAGAGAGGGAAAAGAAAAAGAAAAGTGTTCCATCAAGAATTAAGTCAGTGCTTTTAAAATGCACCCCAAGCCAAAAAAGGAGGCATGCTAGGAAGAGACGGATATGATCCTAGCAAGCCTTCCAGAAAAAAGAAATGGGATGAAGATATATTAAATGTAAATGGAATTCCATTTTTTAGCATGTGGTCAGTGATGTATGAGCTCTGAACTAAACTCACAGTGTGTGAAAAACAGGAATGGCTGGCTCAAAATCAGCTGCACTACCAAATAGAAAACCTTGAAAGAAAGCAACACTATTGCTCAGCTCAGCTGATTCACACAAGCAAGAAAACACCTCTTCTTTCAGGAATTTGCATCTATTTTGCTCAGCCTAGCAGTCCGTATGAAATATTTCAACCTGGGTGCCAAAATCACTAGCAATAGAAAATGTGGAACCTAAAACAACAAAAAGAGATGGGAAGACTTGAAGTCAAAGTAGGTGCTTAAGGCATTTAAATAAATCAAGCCACTATCCAGAAATGTATATTTTACTATCTCCATTAAAAAAAAAAAGCTTGATTYTAAAAAAACCTCTAAGGATAACACATCTCGCTTGGAAGATTTTAACCTAGATGTTGACCTTTAAGTACTTAAGCCTAAAAGCCTTAATCTAACTTCATATAGAAGTTTAATAATTCATCTATTTGGAGTAAAAACAAAACAAAATAAAAAAAACAACAAAATCAGTAGTATGATCTGATTAAAAGTAATACTGGTAACTTTTATAGCATGTATGTTTATTGCAATCTTTGTTTTAAATGGGCTGAACTCATTTCATGTTCTTACAGCAACTATTTTTGTCAGAAATTAATATTACTTTAAACATTTATTTAAAAGGATGTGTATAATTCTTTATAAAAATACTCAGTATTAAGCATTCCTTATTACCATTTGTCATTCTAATCTATGAAAGCTAATTATAATGCCTAGTTTTCTCCTATCTTCAAAGGTTACCAAACACAACGTCTAATAAATCCTCCCTGCCGTTTCATGTTCTACTCTATCTACATTTACCCCTCTTTCAATACTAAACTTGAAAGGTTCAACACAGGAATCTACAGACTCTCTCTCAAAAATCAATTTTAAACTGAATTGCTATCTTGTTTTTTTTTGACCCAACACCAAACTCGCATCTTCCCTTCTCTTTGGAAGCCAAAGTTGAGAACTGACATCATCCTCTTTAGAAAAACTCCTTATTTCAACAATATTTATTTTTCTGGTTGAAGGCAGAGCTCTCAAACGAGGTTCAGTATTCCAGGCTATGTGGAGTATGTCTAAAATATCCTGCATACCCACCTATACCAGAGTGGACACAATGTATGCACTTTAAGTTAAAGAATGTAAAACGTGTTTATATTTAATCATATAAATCACTATCTACTCCTGGGCTTCTAATAGAATCTGGCCTCTAAATCAAGCTTTATGTCCTTCAGATTGCCCTGTCATAAGCCTTACTGTCCTATTTTATCACCACAATGTTCAATTACATCATGACTCTTAGCAAAGAGTGTTGGGAAGTCACACTGCACTTGAACGAGTATGAGTAAAGGGTTTACTTTAGCACTTTGGAAATGCAGAAGCTACCAAAATGCTTAGCAGATGTAGTATATATGTCCTTGTGTAGCTCACCAAAAGYAGGGGTTCATCACTTCCACACCTTTGCAGTAACCATACTCTCCTCATATATATTATACACCATAACAATATAACTGTTCCTTCCTACAAACAGATGAATAAGAATTATTTCCTGTGAACAGATTATAAGCAAAACTAACTCTATGGAAAGTTTATTACTGACTTATTTGGGATCAAGATCAGAAACAGCACAGATTATTGTTACTGTGAACAAGCTGTGGACCAGAGTACATGGGTCTTAGAGGGACAAAAGATTATTCTCAAGAATATGAAAAAAAACAGAACAATTCTCCCCTCAGGTGTGCCTGCAGAATCTCTGTCTGACTGTACAAACTATTGCAAAATTAGTGTATGACGTATAACACCTTAGTGCATCACTTCGCCATGCAGCTATTTAAAATTGCTGCAAAAACATTCCAATCCCAAGAACAATAATGCTCACAAATGCACACCTTTGTCTCATCCACTGTGTAACATATTTAAAACATGGTTAATTGGTATTCACATAGTCTATTCCCTTCAGCTTCTTAAATAGTAATTAGTTTTGGTGTTTGTCTTCCTCTTGGCCAAACTGTGTCCTAAGCTAGGTCGCACAGTTAGCATAGATAAGATCAATTAACTTGTTTTTATGCTTGTCTATAATCATGYATTTTACTGTTCTTCCATTTTTATGCATTGTTATTATTGTTGAATGTATGTACCATACTGGTATGCAATAAATAAAAAGGTACTATTTTACTTTTCTGAGTGCTCTGGTAGCAGATGTTCTCCCATCCATCCCCATCTCCCCAAAACACCCCACTTCTTTATTGTATTAAACAGCTTAGTTATTCCCTACAAACAAAATCACGTTTTATGAAAATGAGTTTCATAACTTATAACATCATTTGGGAAATTCAGTAGATAAAAGAACTAACTTGGGTCATCAGTTTGGTTCATAAGAACCAGACCCTCCTTTTTTTTCCTCATGATTTTAAAAGTGCAAAGTGACCTTGTTAAAGTGAACAGAAAACATGATATCTGTGAACAAAGTGGCTGGAATAAAACTATTACCAGTGCATTTACAGGACCAAGGAGTCCTGCCGTAATTGATAATCTTTTACATAAAATGAGTCTGATCTTCAACTTGCTGCCACAAATGATTCATACATTCTCCAGTTCTTTACAAGAAAAGACAGTTTGATTTTAGGGCTGATTCCAGCTTGTAAAATCAGTGACCTCAACCATGGAGTATTCAGGTCTCTTCAGAACTGCATGCAACTTTCAGTTGCTTTAACCAACACATTAGGTCAATCTGTCTGTGCCAGAACTATATCAAAAAAAGATATCGTCTTGTTACATTTCTGACTGTTGTTTCTTCACAAAATAAAACTCATTCAGCCAAAGCTGTGACAACAGGAGTAACCAGCCTCAGGGTCATGGAAACTTTACTGAACACTTTCACTCCGCACTTTTGCTGCGCTATGTCACAGAGTCGTCTTTGGCACCGAACGTGTAACAAGGTCTGTTTGTTTTACAGGCTCTCTTCCTGTTGGACTTTTCTCAAGCCTCTCTCTGCCGTTTTTGYTTGTCGCTTGGTGCAATCAAATTGCCCCCACCCCGCCACAGCCAGCCAGTTACATTAACACTGCTTGCGCTAAGCTCATCACATTGTTTATTTTTTCCTCTAAAAACCTATGCACAAGAAAACTGTAAAGGCTTTGGCTAGTCTGTAACATCGGCTTGTGTGCTACCACAGGCTCGAAAAAAGATATACAAATACGGAATCAGTTTTCTTGTGTATATTTGCTTTGGTCAGTGTTCTTTTAAACTTCTGGTTACTGACAGAGTACCTTTCTGCTGACTCTTTCCTGCCATTCACTTCAGCTCTGAGGAAAACTATGGAAACAGGGGTAAATGCTCATAAGCATCAGGAGGACCAGAAGTTCACTCTTACAGAATTACTGGGAGAATCTGATTGCCTGCAGTTTGATATACCATGGCCCCATCCACTGCTCAGACTCTCACTTTATTACTCTGCCTGCGATACTTCCACTGAAGCTTGTGAGCCAGACAAGAGACAGTAGGCAGGCAATTATGCTGCCAAAGCGCTGAGAGAGGCTGTTTCTTCAGCCTTGCTCTGAGCCTGAATACTTTCTAGGAATGCAGAACAGATGATGGGGAAAACATAAAGGACGGGCCACCTGAATCCAGTGCCTATTCCACAGTGGGACCTACTGTCAGATTCAGACAACACTCCTTCCATTTCATTCCCTTGGACCTAGAGTTCCCCGCCAGCTTACTCCTTCGCCTTCAGGACCATCTAGCCAGCCTGACGGCAGCACATAAACATGGCCTAAGGAATTTTGCAGATTTTACTGTGGGTCCAAGATTAGTCAAACATTTAAATTCCTGCCTCATTTTAAAATGTAAAGTCCAGATTATTGGCAAGTTTAATCTTGGGAGCTCTCTCCTGTCTAAAGAATTATCTCTAAGGAAACGACAACCTCCCTTGCAGAGGAGAAGAAACCCCAAACTCCCCTTTGGATTCCAAATCCAGAAATATTTTGCTAAGCAGCATAGAACAACTTCTTTCTAACCTTTCCCTTCCTGATTCTTTTTCCAGTCTTTTACTTCTTTTTTCCTCTATGAAGCATCAAGCTGCAATCTTTTGTAATTCCAGCAGAGGGCAACATAATTAAAGCAGCTATAAAAGGCTTTTTAAAAGCAGTTGCTGTACGTGCTCACCAGCATGCCTCGGGTTTTGTTGTTGTGGGCTGGGGGTATTTTCTTCCTCCTCTATTTTTTTTTAAATTAAAACCTCTTTTGGTCCTCAAAAGGTTCATGCTATTTATTTCTCTTCTACTGCCCAAAATGCACAGGTACATTCCCAATGCCTGAAAACATATCTTTGGAAAATCAAATCACAGCACTATTCACTACCATTTTTTCTTGCCCTCAGCCACCCATCTGAATGTAAATGTACTTCCAGTATGCCTCATATCCATAAGAAATCTGCACATTAATATGTAGTTTTAAAAGATATTCTCAGAGGTACCTCTCAAAATGGATTAATGGGCAAATTGGAAGCAAATCAGTTGAAAAGTACATGATAAATGTTATTTAATTCATTCTATGGCCTCGCTATTCACACACATTCATCTGTGCAGGGAAACACTCACATACATATGAAGTGAAACCTCACTTTCAAAATATAACTGCAGGGAAACTTGCACTGAGAAAGAATACTAAAGCATTATTTTACAGTATCTAAGTTCATGGGTCATGAGAGATCATGCAACATTTGTAAAGATTATCCCAATGATAGAGCTGTGTTTTTATTTACTGAGTTCTAGCCACATTTAGACACTTAGGAGTTCTTAGAAAGATAGCGAAAGCTCTAAGACAAGAACAGAACATCCACCGGGCAGATTTTATAAAATCTCACAACACCACAATGAACTGTATTAGAGTTTCATAATTCATGAAGGAACAAAATCCCCTACTGAGCATTTTAACTAGTCAAGATAACACCAAGAACAGCTGGTAAGTCTGTCAGTGTGCTTTCCCTCTCCTCAAGTGTAAAGAGACAAAAGTATGAAACAGCTGGAAAATATATTCAAAGTATGACTAGCACAGTGTCACAATAAAAGTGTCAGGTAAGCTGACTGCAAAACAGTAGCTTTACTTATTTCTTATCTAATTTGTAACAAGATTTGTATGTAGACAGAAATGGTAAACAAAGTGAGTGCATCTCTCTCTGTATGTTTACATAGACTCCGTACAAACAGAAAGAGTGGTCTTGTGCTAAAAGTACTTCATTGCAGTGTAGAAACAKTGTTTGATTCTTCTCTTCACTGCTTATGGCAAGTCATTTGGCATATTCGGTTCCCTGTGTATAAAATGGTAACTGTATTTCCTGTATGCCTTGTCTGTTCACAGTTTGTGCAGCAATAGGAGACTGCAAGTTCTGCCATGGATCAAATATTCACAATAAAAAGACTGTTCGTGGCTGTGTGTTCTTTAGAAAAAGAAGTGGCTTATGTTCTATAAATATATATTTATATAAATAAATAAATAAATAAGTGTACCCAACAATTCCAAGGTCAGCTGATAGCTTTCAATGGTACTGTGAATACAGCAATATATGCCAAGAAACTGAAGTTGTTAAAAGACAGAAAATCCTTTGTACAAAATGTTCTGGCTTTCCAGTAAATCACAAAAATGTATCGGTGAGTGACTTTACTGGTATGACACAGGATATACAATACCATACAGGAAACTACATGCTCTTTATCTTTGCACTTCCAGTTCATTTCTTCATCAGGCTGAGAGGAAAGGCTTGTGAAGAGCTCATGATCTTCCCTGCTTCTATCTCATCCCTTTCCAGAGTACAGAATCCAGCACCCAGTTGCAAATACAAAATGGCTTCCTTATTTTCATGGAGATGGATATAATGGAAGCACAAGTTTCTTCTATACCCATTTATCTGTAGTGTTCTGCTAGTTTTTGTTCACACAAAGAAGCCAGAAAGGATTAGATGACTCTATACAGTAGAGGTACATAGTGGAAAAAATGCTGACTTCATTGTATCAGAGTGTGACTGACAAGAAGATAAAATTACCAAAATGCTTATCAGCGTACCTCTATAAGCAATAGAAGTAATGGAGCCTGACAGCTAAGAGGTTTTTGACATTGTAGAAATAGCAAAGCACTGAGAGAACAGTGAAGTTTCTATCCTTGCAGGTCTTTTAAAGGTTTAGCAGGTTAAACAAACATCTGCCAAAAAAAGAAAAAAAGCTAACATTGATTTAAATTATCATGCTGTTGGGCAGGAAGATGGATTTGATCTCTAGAGATCCAGTTCTATTTCTGTAATTCCCCTTGATCTGCCTCTTATAGTTGGATTCTCCTTCTTGGGTAACACACAAACAGAATGAAAAAAGTTTTTTTTTTTTCCTGTTATTGCGATTCTCATTGCATCTCCCTTCCATATAGATAGATATTCCAGTATATGTGGGTATTAAGCTCACAGATTGGCCTGAATCATAACTTTTTTCATGAATCTTGTGGAAACTTAGTATCCTTGAGACCACTACCCTTTTTAAGTACGATTACAATCAGTTAGCAGAACCGCATGTTTTTAAGACAGTCTATTAGTGTCACTCCCTTAGGAAGCATGACTAATTAATTTTAGATAAAATACTTTCAACTTCAGTTGAGTTTGACCCTGTGTTTCTAATGTTTACTCTAGGCTACTGGACCCAGWAAAGCCACTGCTAGATTTGGTTGCATATACAAAGCATCACATAGGGATGATTAATGGTTTCTGTTCACATGGTGTTGCCAAAACTCCACTTTCCTGTGCACTGCACAGCAAAAAGATGATATACTGCAATGAGTTCAGAGTTCAGAGAATGCCATCTAAATTAATTACCAGTCTGAAGGGACTGATTCATCAAGCAAGCTTGAAATAAGCACAGCTTCACCTAAACAAAACATACAAGAGGAGGATAAATGAATAATCAAACACGTATAAATATTTTAACATTGATAAAGTGGTCCCAATTAAAAAAATCAATATTTGCATATCTTAATCACACTGCAGCATCACAGGTCATGGCCTTTGCTTAGAATGAGATCTAACTGCACTATAAAGGGTAGAACTGTATAGAAACGGACTGAAAAACACCAGCTTAGCATTAACAAAATGGTAATAAACTTCTGATTGGTAGTATCTTGCAGCTGTTCAGAACTAATGGCTTCACAGCAATGCCCCATGCTTGCAGGAACATTGCAAAAAGCAATGGCTCCAACTGAATTTCAGAAGCATTAAGAATGAAGCTTTACACTCCTCCTCAGAAAGCAGCAGGGTGTAGACCTTCAAAGGCCATCCCATTTTGAACACTTCAAAAAACATTCTGTATAACAAGGCAGAAAATTCACTGGCAATTCAACAATGGTTGAGACACAGAACCAAGGGAAATCTCTAAAGGCTGAATAACCCCCCCACCAAACAACAAAAAAAACCCACCCAACAACACCCCCCCCAGCCCCAAATCCTAAAGAGTTAGTTAAAAGCTGAAAGACTTTCTTTTCTCCAGCTATAAAGTGCTGCTCTGAACTCATACACATGTGAAACTGGTGCAGTTCTATTCACTATTACGTTCAATGATTTGATTGCTGTTTTCTGAGTTTCATACATTTGTGCTACAGTTTACTTATTTTTATTTATTAGCCTTAAAACTGTCAAGTATTTGTAAACTGAACAGAAATGATATCATATGTCTGATAGCAATCATCAACAATAATGGTAACAATTAAATATATGCCCGAGTATATCCTTTTGGTACCATGGGAAACCATACATCAATATTCAAGAYGACTGAATGTTTATCTGATTTGCGGCTTCAGTGCAGATGTTGTTGCCTTGTTCAGAGGCAGAAYGTTCATTTAAGTGATTCAGAAAATATCTTTTTCTCCCCCCTCTCAAAATGGCCTAGGAATCTACTGATTCTGTTTCATCGAACACATTTAATTTAGAGCAGTAGATTCAGTATAGTTTCTGTTTGAACTCATCACTGCATATCATTTCCATACATTTTCATTTTAGAGAAAAGTAATTTGAACATTCTTTCATGTTATAACTCATTAATATAACTTGCTGAAGTTTTATGGTTTGTGGCTTTTTGCAAAAAGCTGTTTCTTCTGAAAAAAGGCCTACTCTTACTGCTATAAAGATGCACAGAAAAAAGGAAAGAATTCTACTAACATTTTAAATAAAAAAATGCATTATATTTTAAGTGTTGGAATTATCAAATTTACCTCTTACAGAGGTATGCAGTAATATCAATATACTCAACTGGGAACATTACATGTATTATGAACATAAACTCTGTAACTACTGTTGTATAAAAACAGTTTATTAGTGTCTGGATAGAGAGATTCCCATTTTGGTACATACCCCAGCTGCTGAATATGGGTCTCACAAACTAGGCTTCTCTTGACCAGTACAGAATCTAATACTGTATCTTCTCTTGGCCATGTTGGAACATTTCTTTTGTCCCGAGTCTCTGATAACCATCCACTAGAAAGGGCAGCCCTGGTACTGAAGACCTCACCCACCTGCCCACTCCTTTCCTAAGACTATTGCTGTCTCCTCAGAGGTTTAAAAAACCACGTTTCTCATGTCTCTGTTTCCTACTGTACAATACCACATGAAGACTGCGTGGGAGAAGGAGATGTAAACAAGAAAATAAACAGAAGCATGACCTTCCACATGTCTGAACACATCATTTCTTTTTAGATAGTATAAAAATGAACACCTCAGGAAAAAAATAAAAAGATCTAAACAGAGTTACCTGATTAGTTTCCTCAAATGCTGGGAGTCTAATTCCCTCCATGTGTTTTCCTGAGAACCTGCTCTAGGTAAACCTGCTTGACCAGAGAGGCGTCCGACTAGATGGTCTCCAAAGGTCCCTTCCAACCTCAGCCATTCTGTGATTCTGTGTGGTCATGACTTCTCCAAACTACTCAGTCAGGCAGAGTCTCATATGACGTGTAGCCCTGTAAATACAATTTTTGCCCTTAGTAGTAGAAGCTTTGCACTGACCTGACCTGACAGGTCTCAGGCCTGGGTTGCTCTTGCCATGGCCCCAGTGGGCTTAAGTAGTGATACCAGCTGCCAAGTGGACAAGCAACCATTGCCTCCCCTGCAGGCACTTGGCTCCAGCAGTGCCATGGAGGGGGAAAGGCTCAGCACCCCTGGGCTGTCCCTGTGTCCCAACAGCAGCCCTGGGGGTGCCCTGGGGCTGAGGAGGCTCTGGTGCAGCTTGCAGAGTCCTTGGGTAGTCCTCCCAGTGAAAACCTCAGGATGCTAACAACTTTTAAAAACTCCCTGTCCCATGAATCCTGAAGAAGACTGAAGCATCAACCTTACGACCCAGAGGAACACTGGAAGGTGAACCTAACACCAGAGAAAATGGGTAGACACTAGGAAGGGGTTTTTTTTGTTGTTTTTTTCCTGGTATAACAATTTTAACTGCATTATTCTTGAGGCTTTTTCTGTATTAACTTAGATTATCAGATTGTTAAAACATTATCTGGATGGACAAAAAACTGTGAGCTCTGCATATACGCATGTATGGAATGTTGCCTTTTTCTAGAGAGCAAGAGTTTGAATGTACACAGACTTCTCAATCTTAAACCTTAGTACCTTTTACTCTTTTGCAAATGTTCTTTAAAATGTCTTATAACAGACACCTTTTAAATAACATTCAACCCCCTCCTATAATAATAAAGTATTGTTTTCCTCCTCAAACAATTTTGATGTTTCTAGCAAGGAGTTTGTGCCATGAATTTCCCTCCTGCATCAATTATTCACTGGAATGAAAGATCTACTCGAAGGAGAGAATTCTTCCATCCTTCCATCCTTAGAGTATTCTTCCACCATCTGCTGTTTCATAGAGATGGCTGTCAAATCACCTGCACTGAAGTATTGAATTGCACAGCAAAAGTGTCATTCATTTTTTTAATCTTCACTTGAGATTAGAATGGGGAAATCACAGAAGGTTCATCTGTAGATAACTTGTCTCATGGGATTCTTCTAAATTTATGCCTTTTCCTTTCCTTTACAAAATTACACGTAGTGCTGAAGAAAAGAACATTTGCTGTGATCATTGTCCTTCTGACAGTTACACGACTGAAGCTGGTAATATCGTGTTAATAATATCAATAGTGCTTTTGCAGTAACTCTTTAAACAGCCAAAATACAGAGAACTGGGCCAGAGTAGGCAAAGTGAAAGTTGTTCTTAAAGATTAAGATTACAGTATATTACTCTTGTGCTGTGTTTCAAAATGGATAGTTAATAAAGCATACCACATGAAGACACGAAAAAGAGTGTGAAGAGGCAGAAATTTTGAGGAAGAAAAACTGCCAACAACATAAAACCAATCAGAATATCTAAGACTAGGCAGTATTATATGAAACACTCTGAGACTATGACATGGTGTAAACTGAAGGAACAACATTATATAAAACGTAGTACACAAAAGCATAAGGCAAGGAATACTTGCAGAACTATCTCAAGTATTTAAACACATTAAGTAAGCTGAAGCAATTGCCTATGGCACCTAGAACAAAATGCTACTTCCATAAGAACTAGGGAGTGTTACCTGCTGACTAAGATCAGAATTCTACATAATGGTCAAATTCATATCTGAATTATAACTGTGTAAAACTGAAGTAACACTGCTAAACCCAAATACTGTGATTATGTCTTTATAACTGAGTAGTAACTGACCTTAAGTATTCAATTAGCAGTGATAGTTAATCGAAGATATCTGCCAACATACAGCAAAAGTCAAAATATAAAATAAAATGGTTCAGATGTTAGATCTACTGAGAAAAGATTAGGGAACGATATGAATGCACTAGTTTAATGCATTTCATGGGCCAAATCCATTCATTACAATAACTGAAAATAGAGTTACATAAGATACAAATGTATGTCTATTTATAGCTGTTATTTCTTGAATTCCAATAGCATGGTTATTGCTGCCATTCACAAGAAGGCCTGTTAGCAAATACATTAGCATGCACAATATAATTTTCAAGGGGAGGACAGAAGAGGAAGAGTTCAAGGAAATTTTCCTAGCCAAAAAAGAAATTTTTTAGTTCCCCACTACTAGATTTGACAGTAGTCAAATCTAACATTCTGCCCTTTCCATTGTTGCTTGTTTGATTGCCATTCTTCTTTTCTGTTAGTTTGGAGAACCTGTAAGTACATTCTGGACCTTACAGATCAAATTTCAATAACTTAGTTGCACAGTCAATTATGGTTTCACAGACTGCACTGGCATTAAAATTCCATTCTTATTTTCTGGCAGAGATTGTAACAAGAGTAGGGTTGGTAAACCAGGAAACTGTTAGGAGGGTGATTGTAATAGGGAACAGAAAAAATGTAATTTTCACCTATTCTTAGGCTGTAAAGATTGCACTCATGCTCCTTGAATGATACGCAAGGAAATCAGTGATGCTGGTAAGAAACAGAAAYGTCGAAGAATAGTAATTTATAAAGATATCAGACTCCTCTTGAACATATATACATACATAACCAAACTGTATCAGAACATACTATATCAGAGTTCATATACAGTCAAAGTGTTAGCAATATTAAATTTTTTCCACGCAAATTCAAAGCAAAGCATCATTTGTGAAACTGTTGCAATGGAGCAGAAACAGGCTGGGTATTTTTCCCAAGTGCAATTTTCTGCATTAATGGAGAACTTTATATTACAAGTTGGTTTAGAGCATTCCAAGACCCACTGTAATATCATGAGATTTATTAAAGATGATGTGGTATTTCTTATGCCTTTTGTTCCAATTTTAATGGAAATAATTTTCAGCCAAACAAGTAATTGGATATTATCTCTATCTTGTAGAATTTTACTTGGACTAATGTACTGAGACACCACTCTTGAACCAAAAACTTTGATTCTGATAGAATCAAAGAMTATACAATAGACAGCTTTGTTGAGCCAAGTCATGTAGCTGTAGCAGTAAATTTTACCTCTGTTAATGAGCAATAAATGAACATTTTTCATTGTACACATTTGATTTCTTTAGTGTTTCTTGCTTACTTTTTTCATCTTCTAGAACTTTATACACTGCAGATCCCCACCTGAAAAACAGCAGTGAATCAAATCAAGCATGACTGGATAACTGTCTTCCAAATTTTAGAATCATATCATAAGCATTTGAATTAGCAGCAAACCAGTTTCTTTCCTTTATACTGAAGTTAGCACCATCCATTCTCTATTGGGTAATTTGTGGTAAGAGTATCACAGAGGCATCAGCTGTTTGTAAAATTTAAAAATGTAATGACTCCTACAAGCATCTACCACAGGCTGCGATCCTGATGAAATGTAAGAGGCGCATAAACATTTAACAAAACACCATCTTCAGTGAACATTTTTTAATTAAAGTACCTTTTTTTTTTTTTTGGTCTTCTGTTGATGGATTCCTTAAAAAGCTTCAAAACAGCGGGAGTCATCACAGAATCAAACTCATCATCATATGGCAAATATCACGATGCATCTTTCATGTTTTTAAATTCTMCATCCTGAAGCAGAATGCCTAAAATTTTGCTTTTGTGCACGACTAAAAGTCACTAACTCTAATTTATGTCTAAATCGTGCTGGAATTCCCAAATTAGAAACTGCTCTTCCTGTAACTCTTGAGAACTCTTAGAGCTTGATCCRGTAAGTATTTTCAAAATACACCTCCACAACTCAGCTCTACAGAGGCAGTTAGCATATCATCTAAATAGGTGGCTGATAAGAGTTTTCGAGCAATTGTCTTCCCACGTGCCTGCATATATAGTCTTGCTCAGGACTACTCAAATGGTGGCTATTAGTATAGTCTCAGACCTAGATATACCAAGATCCCAGACATACAAGATCTCCTACTTTTCTGCAGGAGGTATCATGTTCTTCATATTTTTTAAGGTCTTCTGGGAAGAAGATGAAATTTTCTAAAGTTCCTAGCTCTCCCAGTGGCTGCTTTTGGTGATGCTTACATTACTTATGCATTGTGTAGGAAACCTTGATATCTGACACATACTTTAGCAGTTCTTATTGGTGGGCAGATGCTAAAAGGTAAATGCTCTAATGCCAAGCTTTGCAATGCTCCAACTACCTTCTTGGATGGTGCCAAYTGATCTGAAATGGGAGTTAAAGAAAAAAAATGCACTGGTTATTTCTGCTAAAGAATTCCTTGTTCCAAATCCTCTTTTCCAAAGACTGAGCCATTGTACACAATATAACTAGAAATCCATATACTCGAAAGTACTGTTTTGCAATAATATGTTTAATCAGTTGTCTTAAAAGTTTACAAACTTACTGCAATGAACATAATTTCATATTATCAAATAAAAATTAACATACCCTTTCTAATAATAATCTTAACAACCTTTAAGTGTGGAACCATTATTTTCATTCTGCGTATAATGGCAAGGTCAGGACACAAAATACTACATAATGAGCCTGTAGGTAGATCCTGTATATGGTTACCAAAACGAAATGAAATTAAGCACTGTTTTTGATAGTTTTTAGGTGACAAAATAGAATTTGCTAACAAAACTGCAGACAAGATGCATATAAAGATGGGGATATAATCATATAAAAAGAACAGCTGGATTTTGCATCAATACCACCTTATGAAATTAATTTGGCTTTGTAGTATTACAAATTTGAAGATCAAATATACCTATTTTTTTGGTTAAAATTGAAATCATCCTTCAAAAGTCACTTAAAGCTAAAAAATCTGCTATATAAATTACTTGCAAATTTGCTTTTTTCAGAGCCACAATGAATAATCCTCCTTGCTACAATAGATGGGAAAAAAATTACATGGTGACCTTCAAAACACCAGCCCTGAAGAACCCTCAAATATATTTGACTTTCTATCACCTCCTACCACTTGTCCAGAACAATGAATTGTGAACATGGGACCTGTAATAAGAGGGAGAGGAAACAGAATGGACTTGACTCACCATGGTGATCTTATTTGGCAACTACAGTAACACAGCACAAGAGAAGCTCTGAAACTGATATAAACTATATTTAGGATGAATGATCATATTTTAACCCTCTTTGTCCCTTGCTTTTCCATTTTTCTCAGGTGTATTCACTAGACCTTTTTCCAAAGTCTAGACAGCACGTAATATTTCATTGCAATATCTATCATAAAAATGAATATATATTTTGATTCTATTATACATTATTATCTGTCATGTGTCCCATATGAAAGTCTTCTAGGATATATTTTCCCTCTCCTGAAGTTAAATATTACCTCTCTTAACCTTAGTAGAAGTTATATGCATGTATCAGAGAGCAAGTCAGAACATATGACTTTGGAAGCTCTGTAGTTAGAAAATTACAGTATTTTAAAACCCAGAGGCACCATAATTAATTACTGTACTGTGTATCTTTGAAAGTTTTATTAATTTTTTGGTTCAAACTGAAAAATAATCATGTTTTTTACTACTTCAAAGCTTTGCAAGAGCATCTTAACTTTTTAAATAACTACAGTTATATCACACAGGAATGACAAATTTATCTAGGGCAAACAATTTATGCAGAAGTGTGATAATATTGATGTTGCACCTCGCACATTTCAGTGCACACACAGAAGTGGGGACAAGACATTTGAAATAAAGTATTCATTCTTGAGTTGGAATATCAGTAATACTTTTCAGTGCTTTCTTATTCTTGAACAGTATTTCAGTGATAGAGTTCCAGCAAGGTTGATAACTGGTTTATTATATCTGGATTTTATCTGGACATTTTTCGTTACACTGTGACTTTCATATCTTAGTAGGAAAACATTAGTCTTGCAGAAATCATACTGAACTCTGAATTGTACTAAAACAAGAAACAAGGAGAAAACGAATGGCCAAATGTAGACTTCTTACCCTTCTCTCTATAATTTGGTTTTCATTAACAAGACAACTTTCCACTGAATGAAACAAATAACAGATTGATGAAGATGGACCATTGGAATAATTCCGCATGTTCACAAATACTGTTTCACACTAGTCTGTAAATTTTGTTCTCTTTGTACTCTTTGATCATATAAATCTAAAAAAAATTATGTAATGGACACTTACTACTTCAGTGAATGAGATAACTGAAACACTAAGGAGCCGGACATCTGTATGCATAACAGTATAAGTAGTCCTTTGGAGCTGTGAAGAACAGTAGCATCTTGCCACATCTACTGACAGGGTAATGGAGAGAACAGAATAAGGTAATTCATGTATTATCACAAGAGCTTGTCTCCAATACAAGATTTACTAAACCAGAATGTATTATTTATGCTATTTTTGTGGATTAAAGGTCAGTGCTTTCTGTTTATATTACCATCAATTTAGAGAGATGCATGATACACTGTGAAAAGAAATAAAACTGTCAGACCACTTGCTTCTAAGACTTTTTAACCAATATCAAACATCAAGCTTGCAAATACTGCTCCCCTAAATACCATTTCTTTCTTATTATGCTGCGCAATCGAATAAACCCAGGCTTTGATTCTTCTCTTCTCAGGAGAGGTAGAAAATTGAAACATCAGAAATTTAAATCAGATGTCTTTTAGGTTTATGCTGGCATTTTAATAATCACCTCACTGTATCTTTAATATGTCACCACAAGGGGCAATTTTTCACCTACTACACCACCTACTCTATTTTAACATAAACAGTTTCCCTTTCCCTTATATTCCTCATCCTTGTACATTCACATCACAAGTATATGCTAATGTATTCAACAGATTATCCAGCCTACTCTTCCTCTCTGCAAGATTATTAGCGAGCTGTTCTCCTTATTCGCCTGCAATTTATCCATCTCTTCTAACACAATTCAGGGGTTAATGCTGACAGCCTTGGTGAACCTAATCGGTACTTAGGGAACTATGTAAATCTAAAATTAAGCAGCAGCAATAATACAGATAGAACACCCCGGTTTATCTACAGAGAAATTCTAACTTTGCATCAAACAGGGAATAACACTTGAGCTTTAGGTTTCTAATAAAAACTTAAACATATAACGAATAATTGCATCAACAATATCAGAAATTCTGGATGATCTCCGTTTCTTTCCTTTTTTTGGTGGGGCAGTGGGATGGGGCAGGGGGGGATTTACTTTTCCATTGAAATAGGAAGATACAACTTTTTCTCTCCAAGCATCTGGTAGTTTAGAGCTATTGGAAATATGATGCTAATTGTTTCCAATATTGCTTTTCTAGAACCTTCTGTTCTGCTATTTTTCCATAATTTTGGCCCTAGGTTTTCATCTGTGTAGATTTAACCAATGAAATACTGACTAGATCCCAGGCCAGTTCCTCTCCTGTAAGAAGCCACAACACAAGCTTGTTCATAGTGTGACCAAGGGTTACCCTTTTTATTAYCTTCAAGTGGTGGCTTCTACGTGGGATCAATGGTAAGAAGAAAGTCCTTTTCCCCTGCAGGACCCTCTGTTATAACTTGCACAAACCCTCCATTAAGGTTACTGTTTTCTTCACACATCCAGAAATGCTGTTCTCAAGTAATCTTATATGGACACTTGTGTAAAGCTGTAAGCATAGGACTCCATACCCTTTCTCACAAAGTCCATATGGGCTACACCAGCTGTGCTGGAAGCTCTACTGGAAGAACCTGAACCCTCAGAGAAGAGCACAGCCCTACCCCTCTCATGGGGCACACAAACTCTTAGCTGGGCAAAGGGAGTTTGCCAGTGGCATGAACTATAGCCGCTTTTCTCACAGAAACTGTAAGCTTCCCTGACACATTTCACATAGGTTAAAACTTCAGCAAGACTTCACATGGTGAGATACTGAAGGAAAAAAAATGAAGTAAGCAGGGACAAGATTTTACTGACTTTGCTCAGTTGGTTAAAGCTCCTAATCCAAAACTACTCTGTAAATGTAAGAAACTCTTCCTGCTAAAATGAAGTGTTTATTACTGCAAAAATGTGCAATATAGACAACTTTACCTTTTCTGATGCAGAAACATTTTGTTAGAAGATGTCTAGTTGACCTGAATCTCTTCCAGCCTCCACTTACCTGTGTGAAGAAGAGTTCAAGGAAAATTAGTAAAAAGTAGAAGAAATTCTTGTAAAGTAATTAGCTTAATCTTGTAAAATGTGTAGCATGGCCTTTTTGCAAATAATTTAGAATGAGAATAAAGATTTTTTTCAAGGCAGGGCATGAAAGAAAATTACATAGAGGTCTTCAAGTGATGTCTAACGGAAATCACAAATAGGAGCACAAATGGGACAAGGCTTATTTCAGAAAGGGCTGCAGGGCAAAACAGTGGGATTCTCAAAAAAACATGTATGGGAGGTAGGCTTTATACATTTCTTGTTTTAAGTCCTAAGAAACACTGTCATTAAAATACTTTTTCTGCAGAAGAGATGAACAGTCATAAGAACAGCCTATTGACACCAACTCTTACAACAGCAAATCTAGATATTTTTCCCTTTATTGTGGGCATTTTTTCAATATCTGTTTTGCAACCTGCTTTGGTTAGAGAGAGGTGATTATTCCGTGTGTTTATCAAAGTTTAAAAAGAACCAACCAATACCCTCAGATAGTTCTAAAGAACACATAGCAGTTCAATCAACAGTATTTTTCTCCTAACATGCTAAGTAAACACAAAAATTTGTCAAAATAGACAATAAGATACAAGCTCTTATTCTGAGAATGAAGCTTTTACTTGACAAGGAAACAAGAAATGCTTCCATTAGTTACTAGTTTAGCTTCTCTATGAAGGATATTGGTTTAACAGAAGATTTACCCACAAAGTACTTTTAATGAGCTACTCAAAACATTTTTGTAGAAAAAAAAGTTTAATGCAAAGGCAATTTGTCTTAGTAATTTACATATGCTTTCTATAGAYCCAAGCTGGATTCACTTAAATATTTATTCAGCCTTTATGTTTCCTTTTGGCTACAAATAAAGTGGATTAACCTTATCTAAAAAACAACTTCAAAATCTGTATATAAATTTCTTGTTATCTCTCATATCTGTTCACAAATAGTTCTCCCACTTAGAGTTAAATACTGCAGGGGAGTATGTGTGGGGAAAAAAAGAAAAAAAGAGTAAGAATAGATTTGAGACAGAAAGAAAAGAACTGCAGTATTGAAATCAGCCCAGAGGAAACATTCCTGACTCCCAGGATAATGTTCAGCTGATTCTCTAAGAAAACACTTAAATTTTTAATATTAATGCAGATGCACAAATTAGGCCATCTGGAATAAAAGCACTAACTTAATCAGCCCTTGGTTGCAACAGCTTTTTATCATAAACCATATGGAAACAGTTACACAAATCTCAGAGTGAAACACCTTATACTTCAGTCATTTCTGTATTTTATAAAATACAGGTGTTTTAACATTCAGAACATACTACACGTCCAGTAGCACATGTGGGAGGTCAAACAGGAACATGGTTTATGTAACACCTAAAAAACCACAGTTGAAATCCAAAGCATTCAAAAATACTGTGTAGCATGCTCTTGCAAACATTTTAGTTTTTTCCTTATACAGATGTGATGAACTGTTGATACAGTACAAGAAGAGTTCATATTTGTTCTGCATTATCACTATAATCATACAACTATGAAATGTAAGAATACCGTAATAATGGTATTCTTACCATTGTAATACTGTTATTAATGAAATTGCATTTCATTAACACACAGGAGTATTCAAAGAAAAAAGTAAAGGAATGTAGAGAATGGTCAGGTATTATTATGCATTACTTATATAAAAAAGCTTCTGCGTCGTGCCTCAAATGCTGGCAGAATGATATTACAGTTGTCACCATGATTCTGTGTCGAGTTTTCCTCTTTCACTGGCCCCAACTGAAGTGTTCATTGCAAGACCATGATGTAGCATAAAAACAGAAGCATATCATTTGCTTCTATAAGTAGGTTAATCACATTTTAAGCAGTATCAGAGTACACAGAACACCATGATCTTTATTTTTTTCACTATATGGATTTTAATAGACACAAAGTAAAAATAAATATACTGATCAACATGGAAACTCTCTATTTTATCTTGTTCTTCCGCCGAAAAATTTCAGAAGAGTCAGCCATACAATACTGAGACAATTCAACATCTTAGTATTGTCCTGGATGGAGCCTTACTGAGATCAACTGTCTAAAATACTATGCATTCAGATTCAGATGCATTCAGCAGGCATTTCAGATAAGCATAGRAGACAGCCAAACTTTTTTCTCCTTAAGCAAAGGACAATTCATAGGAGCCTGACCAATAAAATGAGATAAACTTTGCCTAAATGTTGTTTGAAAAGAAGCACTTTCAGGTGAGGAAGGGGGTCTTCTGCACAGACAGTAAAGACATTTAGCCTATATTAGTAGAAGAACATTTTTGAAGCAATATTTATTAAACCACAAAATTAATTTTAAGCAACATTACCAAGCTCTAAAAATTAAGAAAACCCACAAATCATGCTTAACCATTGAGCCTTGTGTATATGTATGATAATTTAATTACAACAGATCATACAACTAATAATACTAAGGCTTTTCAAAATAACAAAATTCAAGAACAGCAAGAGAAACTACTTGGTTTTGGAGTTCACCAGACTCAAACAAAACAAAAGTATCAAAAAAAAAATTTGCTAGCAGGTTAGCACGTATAAACATGTTTGTAATTTAAGATACAGCTCCATTCGGCTTCAAGTTTGCTCAAGGGAGATTCTTGAGACTTTACAGCTCAAAGAGAAGATAATAGATTTCCATGCTTGAGCACTGTGAAATCTTAGGATATAAAGGTTTGGTTGTGGTTTAAGCTTTACTTTGTGTTTTGGAATTTTAAAAAACAAAAGTAATTTGTCTTTAAAATTCAGCAATCTAGTCACCTAAATGGCCTAGTGTTATGTTAGGCAGAAATAGTCTCCTGTTCAGTGTTTAACACAACCCATAATAACAGTCAATCAGCAGGATTAGTTTTACATTCAGCATTATCTTAGGAAACTAATAAACTGCAATTAACATTCTYAAACTGTGCCAGATAGAAATGGTGGCAATACTGGGGAATAATCAAGATACATGGTTTAATAAAGAGCCAACAGTAAGTGCAAATTCATCTGATGTTTTAACAAAGCAGTTTGTTTTAATAATTTTGCTTCTGAAGATCTTCAAGTTTAGAAAATTTGGATGTCATAAAAAGTAGAAATAAAATTAATCTTTAGATGCTGGATTCACTTAGTAAATAAAAAGAATCAGAAAGGGGCCATTTAATCCTGTATTTCTGTTCTAACAAAGTCTTCAGTATTTCATTTTAGTAGTATGTAGCTGAAACTGCTCCTAAGATATTCTACAGTCTAACACATGCCTTATTGTTATAAACAGCGATTTTGGGGAGTACACTTGTATGAGGCAAAATATTTAAAACTTCTCTTAAAATTGCAAAGAGATGATTRCTAACCAGCAGATTACATACTCCAGCCAGAGAAGAGAGAACAAGGGAGACCTGGAATACCAGCTGAGGTAAAGAGAGGACTAGCAACATTTGCATACACAAGCATGTTAGAAATCAATCATTTGGCAAGAAGCTCATTAATATGAAGAATGAAATTAAGTCAACCTACTGCTGATCTTTGAAGTACTCCAACTATGTAATAAAAACACCTCTCGAAAGCAGATCTTGTAATGAAATCCTTTGAAAAATGATGTACAGATAAAGACTAGAGCTTGCACAAGAAAGCATATTTGACCACTTGTTTGAGATTAGATAATGAGGGTCAAGAGATCAAAGAATCTAAATGGTTTTAATGCAATTATAAAAGATTTGTTTTAAAAGCCCCTGAAAAGGCCCACTTTCAAGCTGTCCATAACCTACCTGTGATTGTTAAGGGGTTTGCAGACATGTAAAAGCTCCACCTGTGTGCCTATGCCTACACATTAATCTGAGCATCCAAATATAATTCTTGCAAAGTCTGTCCGAAAGCTGACATTTGATATTTAGACTGCCAAAGCTAATCTTAAAAAATGAATATATATGTATAATCTAGAGATATTTACTTACATAAAATAATAAAATACTTTCCTTAAACTAAGTATAATTAATTAATTAAATCACTGCAAATTAGTGCTAAAGATGTCAGTTATCATCTCTGGAGAGATACTAATTCATTTATGACATTTAAAATACAACTGGCAATGTAATCAAGTACCCTCCAAAAATCTCATCAAGCTGCTCTACCACTGTTTTTTCATCTTCAGTAAGGCTTGCTTCAGGGAATTGATTCCACGTCCTTAAAAATTATTGGGCACCATTACACTACTTTTATCATGATGGTTATCCACCAGCAGTTCCAGCTACCTCGGGTCAGGCGATAATCCAGTTTCAACAAAATCTGAAAGTAACTAGACTTTATAACTAGAGTTGAGTATATTGTTGGACTTAAACTTTGAAAGTCATATTAATTAGCTTTGCTTTATATATATATATATTTTTACATACAACTGGAAATGGTTTGCCTAAGTTTTGTTCACATCTTTGGCTTCTAGCACCAAATTCCAGCCTACCCTGGATTTGAGGCTATGTATTCCACGTATCACCTTGACTGGCTGAGCTTTTCCTATATGCTTAAGATTTACCACAGTTTAACTCCAGGAAAGACTTTTTCTTGTTTCGTTTCTCATCACAGACAGACAACAGTACGAATAAGCTATCTGATCCAATTTTCTACTAATAGTAGATAGCACAGTATTTTCTATTTCCCCCATTATTTAAAACTGTTGCTGTTGTGCATTGTTTTTTTGTATACACAAAGAATGAAAGAGCTATGCAAAGGGGAATTTGTTTCTGTAAAATCAGAGTTGTATTATTACAGTCCCATTTTCAGTTCCATTCTATATTTCATACAGTAAGCAGACAAGAAGACAAAGCACCTGAAGCCTGATCTGTTTTTACAGATATATCGACCATGATAAAATCAGATTCATCTGAGTTTATTTTAAAATTGTAGGTCTTGTATACCTATCAAAACAAACCTGAAAGGCTTCTCAGAGAACTACATATCAGCTTTAAAATACATAACATTGTGCTTCATCCATAAAAACCTTTTCAGTGATTCATTGCTAAATTATGTAATCCCCTTAGCTATACAATCTAATTGTTTTTTGTTTCTAAATGAATTCTAGTTCTGCCAAATTCTCTTGGAAAAAAAATAAGAAGTTTCATAGATATCGGCAAAGGAAAACTAGAAGAGAATTTTGCCCAAATTCATCTGCCACTGTGTATCTTGCCATCAGAAAGTCTCTGAAGGAGACAACAAAAGGGATTGGGAGGAGAAAAGCTAGATAAATATYAAAACAATTGCAGCCTAAAAGAAATATTGTTTATTCTTTTTTTCTTGAGAAAGCTATTTCAATCATAATGAGCTTTCTGTTGAGTTATTTAACCAAAAGTAGCATGCCTGTTTCTTCTCAATGCATTAAGAGGCTAACACACAGAAGCTGGTAATTGYCTTAAACTTGTCCTGAACATTTGAAGGCATTCAATATCTTTCATGAGGGGTTTGGTATCTTACCGGATCAAGCCCTAGGTAGGAATTAGCTATTATATGCGTGTCAAATGGAGCACAATATGATACCTTGTTTGGGAGCATGACAGATTGCATTTCTTTGTTTTGATTACATTTACTATATACCTAGTGACAAGTTACAGAGCAAAAACCAAATTCAGAGCCAAGGCCAAATTGGGAGTGGATGAGATAAGAAGGGCAAATCACATAAATGGGCATTCAGATGAAGGAAGAGTAGCACACTTTAAAGACCAAATTCTGAAAATCAGTACAGCGGATCACTCGAAGAACCAGAGGAACCTCATCTGTCCCTACAGCAGGTATTGGAACAGCACATGGCTGCACAGACCCTGCAGTGGCTGACAATTCACTCTCCTTCTGCCTCTGGGCGAGGTGAGAACTTAAGGCTCTGCCCTGACACTTCCTAGGGTGTGAAACACTTTCCACTGATTGCCCTTTTCCACTGTGCTGCCACTTTCCATGCTGCCCAGTAGCAACACAATCCCTCTGTATGAGAGCTCTGCCTCAGGCTAGAAGACTTGGTTTAACTAACCTTGAAAACATGTGCATCTGGCCTGCCTAACCACCGTTACAGCTTTCAAAACTCACACAAGACCTTGCATAACTTAGCATTTTGTCTTTGTGGTCCACATCATTTTTAAGGTAAAATATCACATGAATAGCAGAACACAGTATCTTATTTAAGCTCCATACATGCCACAGAGGAAAACAAGGAAGAAAATACGACAGTTTCATCAAGTGCAAATATGATCATCAGAAGCATGTGCTCACAGCATAAAATATAAGTGTTCAGTGCATATGCATATATAATACCTTTTATACCTGGCAGTGCAATGATTAGGGTCATAAAAGCAACCGTCATAGCACAGAATACTCTGCAATGGCTCATACACAGTCTGTCACTACTTGCTTTATTCATAAAATTAATGTTGGTCAGAACCTTAGCAATGTCATCTGCTCATTTGGGAAGTGTAATATGATTTTTAGCTTATGTGCTAACTCACCAGGAACAATGTAACTTTCATCCTCAAGGACAACCTCTCTAATAATGCAACACTTGAATAAAACAGTGCAAGATGACTAGTGGGTATAAGTCAGCAGCTGAGGCTTCTGCTTCTATTTTTTCTCCACTTGCATCTGGAAAGTTATGCTGCATTTATGTAAATACAAAGGATATGAAAAAGTTAAACCAGCATTTAATAAGCAGTAAGTCAGAACCAGCTTCAGCATGGTCATTAAATCCAGATCCTTGGCACATCAACAATACTGATATTTAAACAATAAAAAGTGCAGCAAATCAGGTCATCATCTTTGGTGTCCTACCTTAGTTTCAGTGAAGAAGCAGGACACTATTTATTTTCTCTGCTTTTATTCCTTTCTGTATTTCCTTTATTCTGCAGTACCCTTGTAATCCAGATGCTAATGCAGCAATGTATATTAAAGTGGTTGGAAATTTGCCAATTCTTTTTAAAAGATACCATCACCATCCCTGCCATTTTTCATTGGCTTTGGTTTTTAACATGTAGGGGGACAATAACTTTGGCTAGACTAAGAAATTGGTTTTACATATACAGAAGCTTTTCCAAACTTTTTTTATATGCCAAACAGCAATCTTCATTCCTTCCATGTACTGTTTAAATCAACATGCTCACAATTTACAAGCATTCAGAGAAGAAATTGGTTAAAAAATGTAGAATGAAGGCACTTCTGTCCCTAGTTCAGTTTCAGGTCCAACGTGATAATGGCCAAAACTCATCTCAGGAGAGTTTGTGTTCAATGAAAGACAGAATGTGCCAATGTCCCCTTCCCCCTGCACCTCAAACCCCTTTGAAATGAGTATGCAATCCAATTTCATTTAAACAGATATTTTGATGATAAAAGCACTGTCATAACTGATACAAATTTACAGTATGAGAACAAACAAAAGATTGATGTGGCTAGTAGACTCTTTTACCCTAAAACACAATTAAAGAAACTTGCAGTGAAACTGGAATGCCACCTCTGCTTCTCCTGCTGCAGCCTTCTCCTGATTAACAATTGTCTTTCTGTGGCAAAATTGCAGCTGTACCCAAGCTTATTAATCCAGCAACTCTCACAAGCATTGCAGGCATTCAGAATGTTGGTTAACTTCTGTGATATTTGAGTAATGTAACATATCACAGAATCGCTGAGGTTGGAAGGGACCTCTGGAGATCATCTAGTCCAACCCCCCTGCTCAAGCAGGGTCACCTAGAGCACATTGCACAGGATC